>NC_082611.1:16447154-16753584 GCF_030936135.1 Gavia stellata | reverse complement strand
GCCGCCCGTGCCGCCTTGCGGTGCCCGGTGCGGTGTCCGGCGCGGTGCCGGCTGCCCGCCGCCCGGTCCCGGCGCGGTGCCCGCTCCCCGTGGGGCCGGTGGCGGGGCCGGGGCCGGCTCACCTTGCGCAGACAGGGCATCTGGAGGCGGGGGTGCCGGCCGCGGGCCCCGCCGATGGTCATCGCGGGTGCGCGCCCCGCGCCGCGCCGCTCCGCCCGGCCCCGCCCCGGCCCCGCCTGACCACGCCCTCCGCCCCGCCCGGCCCCGCCCCGCGCCCCCCCCCACCCCGCGCGGCCGCCGCCGTCTGCGCCGGGCGCCCCGACGGGCACCCCGGTACGCGGCGCCCCCGAGCCCCGGCCCCCGGGCCCAGCCCCCGCCCTGCCCACGGGCCCCACGGACCGGCCCGCCGGGACCCGGCCCCCCGCACCCTGCGCCGCCCGGGGCCGGGCCGGGGGAGCACAGGGCCGGCCCCGGGCCCGGGGGGTGCCCTGGCTGAGGCGGGGGGCTGCCGGGGGCAGGCAGGGGGGAAACACTGTGGCTGGTGGAATGGCTGTGCGGACGGGGTGCGGGCAGGGTGCCGGCGGGGTGTCTGCGGGGTGCGGGCGGGCTGTGGGCAGCGGGAGGTGAAGCGCGGGCAGGGTGCGGACAGCGCGGGCAGGGTGCTTGCGGGGTAAGGGCAGGGTGCGGGCAGGGTGTGGGCAGGGTGCAGGCAGGGCGCAGGCAGGATGCTTGCGGGGTGCGGGCAAGGTGCGGGCAGGACGCTTGCGGCGTGCGGGCAGGGTGCAGGCAGGATGCTTGCGGGGTGCGGGCATCGCGGGCAGGGTGCCGGCAGGATGCTTGCGGGGCGCGGGCAGGGTGCAGGCAGGGTGCGGACAGGACGCTTGCGGGTTGCGGGCAGGGTGCGGGCAGGAGGCTTGCGGGGTGCGGGCAGGACGCTTGCGGGGTGCGGGCAGGGTGCGGGCAGGAGGCTTGCGGGGCGCGGGCAGGGTGCGGGCAGTGCGGACGAGGCGTCGGCAGGCTGGGCAAGGAGCGGGCCGGGAGCGGGCAGCGCGGGCAGGCGCTGCGCGGGCGCGCACGGCGGATGAGCTCACTGCAGTCTCGCCGCCCATGAGCGGCGGGGCTGGAGCCGCCCGGCGCCGAGGGGCGGGGGGCGGGCGGGGGCGGGCAGCGGAGCCGCCGCGTCTGCGGGAGCCGCCGCCGCCGCCCCGCCGGGCCGCGCCGGGGAAGCGACAGCGCGGAGCGCCGGGGGAGCGCGGCGGAGCGGGCGGCACCGCCGAGCGCGGCGGCAGCGGGCGGGAGGAGCGCGGCCGCGGGCCCCGGCGGAGCCGCCGACAGCGGCAGAGCCGCGCCCCGGGCCTCGGCAGCGGCCGCCCCGCCCGGCCCCGGGGGCGGCGGGCCCGGCCCGGCCCGGCCATGCTCGGCCTGGACGTGTGCGAGGCCGGCGGGCAGCTGCTGGAGCTGCTCTGGCTGGCGCTGTGCTACCGAGGTGAGCGGCGGCGGGCCGGGGGAGCGCGGCCCCGCAGCGGGCGGGCATCGCCCGGGAGCCCCGGGGGCGGTGGGGCGGGCATCGCCCCGGGGGGAGCGTCGCCCCGGCTCCCCGGGAGGGGACCGTCGCCCCGGGCTCCAGGAGCCTCCGGGAGTGAGCGTCGCCCCAGGCCCCGGGGGACCCGCGCACCCCGCAGGGGCGGGGGCCCCCCCAGCCGCCCCCCTGCCACCTCGCAGCCCGGCCTGCGGCACCCCGCGCACGCCGCCCCGTCCTGCCACCCGGGCGAGCCCCTGGGTGGGTGCACCCCTGGGCTGGGAGCCAGCGTGGCCGGGTGCCGCCGGCTGCTGTGACAGCGGGGCGCCCCGGGGTGCGGGGCCCCTGCCCTGGCTGGGGGCCCGGAGGTGCAGCAGGGCCATCGCTCTGCGCCCCGGGCACCGCCGCTGCCCTGGGGACCTGCGCAGCTGGCCCTGCGGTCGGGGGGCTGAGCGGGGTGGCCCCTGCCCCAGGCTGTGTCCCCCGCATGTCCCCGGGGACGGGGTTTCCAGGGGTTTTGGGGGGGCACAGTGCTTGCAGTCAGAAGGGCGACGGGCGTGGGGAGGCGACGCGGTGGGCAGGGCAGAGTCAGGGGCCTTGGGGGCATCGCCCACCCTTGTGCGCCCCACAGCCCGGCACCCACCGGAGCCACCGTTTGCCCCAGAGCTGGTTTTTTTTCCAGGCAGCTGCTGGCAGTTTGGGTTTGGGGTGGGAGACGGGGCTGGTGGCTGCCCAGCGGGGTTGGAGGGTGCCGCAGGGTGGTGACAAGGACCTCTCTGGGTGACGGGGCGTGAAGGGTGCCTGCAGGCCGCGGTGGGCTGCAAACATCCCCCCGGACTGTGCACACCACATAGGCACCAGCTCGTCTTGCTCCATGACCGTGCGGAAATGCAGCCGGCGGCAACGCCTCCGGTCTCAGCTGTGCCACCGGGCCCTGAGGACACGGAGCCTGGCGGCATCCCCACGGCCCCGAGCAGGGGGACAACTCGGCTGCCCCACGGGGGATTGCCCACATCTGTCTGTGGCGTGTCCCGGCTCAGCCACCCCCTGCCCACCGGTGCCTGCGTGTCACAGGGCTGGGGGTGTCCCCCGGGGTGTCCCCGGGGCGGTGGGACTGCCACTGCCTGTCCCCCGCAGACATCATGGCTGACAAGGAGGGGGTGACGCTGTCACTGGAGGAGGAGGAGGATGCCGACGTGGCCCTGGCGTACAAGACGCCGGAGAAGAAGAGCCTGCGGGAGATCCAAGAGCTGGACCCGGGGGACGAGAGCCTGCGGAAGTACAAACAGGCGCTGTTGGGCGCCATCCCCGCTGCCGTGGGTAAGGCCGGGGGCTGCCTGCTGGGGCTGGGCACCCTGGCTCCCTGGCACCCAGGCCGGGTGATGCAACCTCAGCGGGCGCGGGGAGCTCAGGCATCCCCAGCATCCGTGGGGCATCCCCAGCAGGGCGGGCATGTCCCAGCTGGCATCGCCCGTGGGTGCTGCCTGTGCCCCCCACCTGCACGGGGACCCCGGCATCCCCCTGCCACCACGGTAACGGCTGCCCGGGGACCCCGGTTGCCTTGGTTACGGGATCACCGCTGCAGTTTCCATAGGAACAGTTACAAGGGACTGGGAAATGCATTGGGATGACAGACGGAGCGAGCAGCTGCGGGGGCCCGGGGTGGCACGGCTGTCGGTGCCCAGACGGTGCCCCCCTGCTCCCCATGACACCCACAGCAGCCACCCCAGCCTGGTGCTGCCCTCGGTGTCTGTGGGGCCTGGGCCAGGCTGGGGTGCTCCACCGGCCCAGCACCCCGGTCTGCTGGCTGATGGGTGCGAGACAGCCGGTGGGGAGAGGGTGCGCAAGCTGGTGAGGTGGGTGCAAACCGGTGGGTGCGTGAGGTGTGCGCGATGGCGTGTGCGCAGGCTGACGGGGGGCAAGTGGAGGCGCAAGCTGCTAATGGGGGGCGGGTTGGGCTGTTGAGGTGCAATTAGGCCAGCACCCCCCTCGAAGGATGCCGTTGCCTGCCTCCCCCTCCCCACCCGCCTTGGCCCGCTCCTGAGGCGGTGAGCATCGCGCCCTGGCAGAGGGCTGTGGCTGGGCCCTGGTAATCGTGGTCTTACCCCAAAGGCATTGATGCCAAGGCTGGGGCTGGCCTGAGTTGCCCCCGATCTCCTGCACCCTGCCTGGGCTGCTGGGCGCTCGCCGGCTCCTAACACCCCCGCCATGGGCACCGTGACCCTTTGTGCCGTTACCGGGCGCATGGGCAGCCCCCAGGTGCGGGTGGGCTGGGTGCGGGTGGGTAAGGTCTGCGCCCTGCCGCTTGTCCCTAGATGCCAGCGTGCCCAACGTGCAGGTGACGAGGCTCACCCTCATGTGCGAGCAGGCGCCGGGGCCCATCACCATGGACTTGACAGGTGAGCGGTGGGGGCATCGATGGGAGGAGGAGGAGGAAGAGGTGCCAGGCTCATGGGCCGTCTCCCCGCGCAGGAGACCTGGAGGTGCTGCGGAGCCGGGCCTTCGTGCTGAAGGAAGGGGTGGACTACAGGGTGAAGGTGTCCTTCAAGGTGAGGCGGGTGCATGATGCCCTGCGCCTGCCAGCTGGGCTGCGCACAGCCCTGCTCCCCTCACACCCCAGGGTCCCAGCCCCACGGCGTCCCTGCTCCCCATGGGTGCCTTTTCCCATGTGTCCCTGCCCCACGGGGTCCCTCCTGCCACCCATGGGTTGCCTGCTGCCCCGGGGTCCCTGCCTCCCGGGGTCCCTGCTGCCCTGGGGCCTCTGTCCCCCACTCCTCACGCTCAGGGTCCGTGCCCCTCGGGGGGTCCCTGCCCACCCTGGGAATCCTTGCTGCCCCCCACATCACTGACACCCCAGGGTCCCTGCTGCCCCAGGGTTCTTACCCCTCTTGGGGGTCCATGCCACCCCTGGGTCCCTGCCCCTCTCAGGGATTCCAGTCGCATTGGGTCCCTGCCTTTCCCAGGGGTCCCTGGAGGTCCCTGCCCCTCCCAGGGGTCCCTGCCGTCTCAGGGTGCCTGCCGCTCTTGGGGGTCCCTGCCACCCTTGATCCTGCTCAGTGCCCAATCCTGCCCAAGGACCTGGATCCTGGGGGGTGTGCAGGATGGGGCTTTAGAGGTGTGTGCCCCCCCCCAAGGCCAGGGGTCCCCCAGGGTGGGGGGGCACCAAGCCTTGGGGCAGCACCCATGGCACCCCTGCCCTCTGCCCGCAGGTGAACAGGGAGATCGTCTGCGGGCTGCGGTGCCTGCACCTCACCTACCGCCGGGGCCGGCCCGGTGAGTCCGGTCAGGGGGCCGGGGATGGTGGGGGGGGGGGGCTGTGCCACCCTGGCCCCGCTCACCTGTCCCCCCTCTCCCCTTCTCGCCCAGTGGACCGCGACGTCTTCATGGTGGGCAGCTACGCGCCGCGGGCCGAGGAGTACGAGGTGGTGACGCCGGCGGAGGAGGCACCACGGGGCTGGCTGGCACGGGGCTCCTACCGCGTCCGCTCCCTCATCACTGACGATGACAAGACGGAGCATCTCTCCTGGGAGTGGGGCCTCTGCATAAAGAAGGCCTGGGAGGACTGACCCCCCACCTGCGCCCCGGTTCCCCCCCCCGCCGCCAGCTCGGGGACGTGGTGCCTGCCATCCCAGGGGACACCTCGCTGGCGCCGCGGTGCTCGCCCCAGTCGTGTGAAAGGGGGGGGGGTGTCCCTTAGCGAGCAGGTGCCCACGATCGTGGTCTTCGCAACCAAAGTTATTTTTAATTGCTCTTTTTTTTTAAATACCGATGCCCGCCTGGTCCCCACGGCATCCCCATCGCTGGGGCCGGGGCTGTGACCCTGCTGTGGCGGCACCGTGCCCGGCTGCTCGCCCGGTTGCAGGCTGTGCTCTTCCATCGCCATTAAACCCTACAGACTGGTCTCTTACTGGTGTGTCCATGCCCCCATCGCTTCTACCCGTCCCCCCTGTCCCTGTCCTGCTGGCAGGGCCGGCTCCCGCTGCGGGGACGGGCGGCTGGAAAACGGCCACCTGGTCCCGCTGCCTTATCGGCGATGCCGGGCAGCCAGTAGCGGAGGGCCACGAGCCCCAGGGGACTGGCACCACCCGCCCTGGGGCCCTTATCTGGGTCCTCCCCCCAGCCCTGGGTGCCAGCTTTGGTGACGGCACCATGCGGGGCTGCAGGGCCCGGCTCCTTTGGCTGCTGGTGCTGTCGCTGGCCTGGCTGGGTCCGGTGTTGGGGGGTGAGGAGGAGGAGGGTGGGGAGGTGGTGGCGGAGGAAGAGGAGGATGAAGTGCTCTCGGATGAGCTCGGGGAGGAGGATGGTGTCCTGGTGCTCCATGAGCACAACTTTGCCCGTGCCCTGAGCGAGCACCGGCTGCTGCTGGTGGAGTTCTGTGAGTGTCCCCGCTGTGGGCAGGGGCGTACGTGGGGTGGGTGTGGGCAGGGGCACGGGCAGGAGCATGGGTGCAGAATGGGGCACGGGGTGGGGAGGGGCTGTGGGCAGGGGCACAGGCAAGGACAAGGCTGTGGGTCAGAGGGGCAGAGGCACAGGACATGGCACGTGACAGGGTAGGGGTGTGGGGCATGGGATGGGGACAGGGACATGGGCTTGGGGCATGGGACAGGGACGCAGGGCAGAGGCGTGGGGCGGGGGACATGTAGCAGGGAGACTGGGCACAGCAGGGGACATGCGGCAGGGACAAGGTGGGGGGCGTGGGCCGTGGTGCAGGAGACATGGGCAGCGGCATGAGCTGGAGCCCACCAGCCTCACGCAGCCATTACATGCCCCGGCCACCCGCTGAGCCCACCCTGGGGACCGGGGACACCCAAACGTCGGGTCAGGGCTGTCCCCGCCACCGATGCTGTCCCCTGCCCGCAGACGCGCCATGGTGTGGGCACTGCCAGCGGCTGGCTCCCGCCTTCGCCCAGGCGGCTGCCACACTGAGGAACGAGTCCGGCCTGGCGTGGCTGGGCAAGGTGGATGCCACGGCGCAGGTGGCCCTGGCCAAGGAGTTCAGCATCACCGCCTACCCCACGCTCAAGCTCTTCCGCGATGGCAACCGCACCCATCCCCTCGCCTACACCGGTAGGGCCGTGGCACCCGCCAAGCGTGAGGCCGGGACGGGTGCTGGGACGGGTGCCGGGACGGGCTGGGGCACAGGGGTGGGTGGCAGGGGGTGCCGGTGAGAGGGGTGGCAATGTCCGGGTGGTGAGTGGGTGGCAGAGCGGTGATGGCAGGCAGGTGACAGCAGGTAGTGTCACGGCGTGATGGTGCACAGGTGACCAGTGGTGATGGCAGAGATGTGGCAGCCTGGTGACGGCAGGCGGGTGGCCGGGGCTGATGGCACGGGGTGCGGGGCAGCCTGGCAAGGGGTGCCTGGGGTGACGGCAGGGGCTCTGCTCCGCGCGGCAGGCCGCATGGACGCCGAGGGCATTGTGCGCTGGATGCGGCGTCGGGCCGGCCCCAGCACCACGCTGCTGCAGGACACGGACACCACCGCCACCTTCATCGGCTCTCAGGACTTGGTGGTCGTCGGCTTCTTCAAGGTGGGCCGGGGTGGGTGGGGGCCGGATCGGGGCCGTGGCTGTGGCCGTGGCTGCTCACGGGGCGGCTGCACAGGACCGGGGGAGCGAGGCAGCCCAGGCGTTTTACGAGGTGGCCGGCGAGGTGGTGGACGTGCCGTTCGGCGTGGCTGAGGCAGCTGAGCTCTTCGAGGCGTACGGGTTGTCAGCCGACACCGTCTGCCTCTTCAAGAAGGTGAGGGGGTGGGGTGGGGGGTGGCGGGGCCATCCTGACCGTCCCCCCCAACCCTCACCAGCCCCCTGCCCTGGCAGTTCGATGAGGGACGGACAGACTTCCCTGTGGACCCGGCACGGGGGCTGGATGCGGCCGAGCTCACCCGGCTGCTCCGTGTCCACAGCCTGGAGCTGGTGATGGAGTTCACCAACGAGGTACGGCCCGGTCCCAGCCCCAACCCCGTCCCCACCAGGGCCATGGACCCCTGGCCCTCACCCTCCTCCTCCTCCCCAGACCTCTGACCAGATCTTCAGTGCCAAGATCCCGCACCACATGCTGCTCTTCCTCAACAAGTCATCATCAGAGCAGCTGGAGTTGAGGGATGGCTTCCGGGCGGCTGCTGGCGCCTTCCGGGGCGAGGTGAGGCAGCCCCATGGCAGGGACGTTGTGTGTGGGGTGGTGGCCATGGGGGCACCCCGGCCTCAATGACACCTGTCCCCTGTCCAGGTGCTCTTCGTGGTGGTGGATGTAGCCGGGTACGGCGCTGACGTCCTGCCCTTCTTTGGCCTGACACCTGCCGACAGCCCCACCCTGCGCCTAGTCAAGATGGAGAACAACCGCAAGTATCAGATGGACCAGGACGCTTTCTCAGACACGGCCATACGTGCCTTTGTCCAGGCAGTGCTGGATGGCAAGGTGAAGGTGAGGGACGCGGCACCGTGCCAGCCAGCAGCAAGGATGTGCCCCTGTGGTGAGCAGTGGGCTGTTAACTCTGAAGCCTAATGATGGCAGTTGTGCAGTGAACACCAGCCACCTGCTCGCTGATGCTTGTGCTGCCAGGCCTGAGGATCGGGGGGGGGGGTTGTTACGGGAAAGGAGACAGGAGACCGTTGATGTGGAGACACACAGAACTGGGATGGTGGCAGAGGGAAAGAGGTCATCCAAAAGGCAGCACAGGAGCACCCATGGCTGCAGGCTGGGGGGCCCTCTGTCCCTGTCCCGCACTGTCCCCCAAGTGCCTGTGCCCCATGGGGCCCTGGTACTGCTCAGCCCAGGCTGTGGCCATCCTGGCTGTCCCCACAGCCCCACCTGCTGAGCGCGGAGCCCCCCGAGGACTGGGACACGCGGCCCGTTAAAGTCCTGGTGGGGAAGACCTTCGAGCAGGTGGCATTCGACGAGACCAAGAACGTCTTTGTCAAGTTCTGTAAGTGCCAGGGCTGCCCGCGACCCTCCCCGAGCTCTGTACGGGGCTCAGCCCCCCCCGCCGTGACAGCCCCCAGCCCCGTCCCCAACCCCTCGCCTGGGGGATGCTGCACCCTGACCCCAGCAGAGCCCCGGTCCCCTGGCTTGTACCCCGGCACCGCGCCTGTCCCGCAGATGCGCCGTGGTGCTCCCACTGCCAGGAGATGGCGGCCGCCTGGGAGGAGCTGGGTGAGCGCTACAAGGACCACGAGGACATTGTCATCGCCAAGTTGGACGCCACGGCCAACGAGCTAGAGAACATCACCATCCACGGCTTCCCCACCCTGCACTACTTCCCCGCGGGGCCGGGCAGGAAGGTAGGTGGGGGCACCCCGGTGGCCACCCCAGCTCTGCCAGCACCTGAGGGACAGGATCACTCATCTCCCTTCCACCCCACGGCTCCAGATGGTTGAGTACAAGAGCGCCCGAGATGTGGAGACCCTCTCCAAGTTCCTGGAAAACGGGGGGACGCTGCCTGAAGAGCCGCCTGCGGTGAGTGAGATCCCCCCACCCCAGGGCCAGGGACCCTCACCCACCCCAGGGCAGCTCCCAGCCTTCGCTGGGCAGCAGGATGGATCCTGTGGGATCGGGATGGGGACAGGTATGGGCGGTGTGTCCATCCATGCCTCACTGCTGCCTTCTCCAGGTGCCCAAGACCCCCGAGAACAGCACGGGCAGGGAGGAGCCGAGTCCGCTTGGGACAGCCGAATCCCGGGATGAGCTGTGAGCCCTGTCCCGCTTGGGCGTGTGCTATAAATGACCTGGAAATGATGCAGGCTCTGCTCTGTGTCTGTGGTTCCCCAGCACATCTTGGGGAGCACCCACGTGTCTTGGGGACACAGCAGGGCCGGTGGGTGCCGCGGCAGGCAGAGCCTCCCCAGGGGTGCTGAGCCAGCATGGCCCCCTGCATGCCACGGTGCTCGTCCTGGCAGCCCTGCGGTGACATGGGGTGGCCGAGGCCGCAGAGGACATGGCCCTGGGGGAGCCCCGTGCTCTCCACGCTGGCCCTCGTGCTGGGCTGCCGGGGTGCAGGTGATGGGGGGACCAGCCATGGTCTCTCCTTCATGGCTCCCAGGCAGCCCTCCTGCCCCAGGCTTGGGCTCCACAATCGCGTACAGCCCCAAGGGAGCTCCAGGCGCTCTTGTCACAGCTGGGGAAGGCAAGAAAAGCCCAACACGGGGCTCTAAACGCTCCTCTTAAGCCTGGCTGGCAGCCTCTGGGACCTCCCAGCATCCCCTCCAGCCCCTGGCACCATCCCCTCTCCCGTGGGCCAGCTGCTCCCAGCCCCTGGGCGATTCCCCGGGGACAACGCCTTGGTCCCCCGGGACCTGCCCGGCCACCCCTTGAGGGAGTCCAGGGCTGCCCCAGCCCCACCCCGGGGCCAGAGCAGGGCGCTTCGCCAGACCTGTGCCATCCTCCGGCCACCCCAGCCGGCTGCCAAGGGCCAAGGTACTGCTCCGCAGGGAAGGAAGAAAGCAGCAGGCGATGGGACGTGGGGTTTTATTTCATTTTATCCAAGTACCTTTGAAAAGATCATTGTACAAGTCAGCACATGAGAATGCAGAGGAGACATCGCCGGGGCTGCGCGGCCACTGTACATATTTACAGGGGACCCCCTGAGAAAAAAAAAGGGGGAGACAGAAATCCCAGGCTTGTTAACAACCTCACCAGACACAACACCATCAGAACTTAAAAAAACAGGGAGGAAAAGCACTCATCATGCTGTTCCTGGGCTGAAAACGATTGCGGATGTTGCTGGACTTCACGTAGCGTATAGGCAAGTCACAGAACCGTGTTTTAAAGGCACTCGGTGACATATACAACAGGCTGAGTCGCATCCCGGTGTGGTGCCACGGGGTCCCCGGCAGCTCCAATGCGCTGCCGCAGCCGAGAGCAGTGCCAGGCAGGGCAAGCACCGATGTGGAAGCCCCCCCGGGTTTGGGGGCCGCCCCAGTTTCTGAGGGCTGCTCTCTGAAGGAGCTGGCGCAGAGCCGCAGCCGTGCCAGAGCAGGGCAGGGCCCGAGCTGGGGGACGGGCAGGGCCAAGGGCAAGGTGGTGGGAGCACTGGCGCAACCCCCAGCTTTCTTGCGGCCGAGTAAGCCCAGGAGGCTGCCCAGAGTGCCGGCTGCCCCGCTGGGTGACCTGGCCCTACACCAGCCCCACAAACTGGCACCAACAACCCCCCTTGCTCTTGGCAATGGGCTGCAGTGCCCTCATGCTGCCTCCCCTGAGACACAGAAGCCGACAAAAGACGCAGGACTCATAAAAAGACTTTTTTTTGTCCTCAGCTTTAGTGTCTAATCAGTTCCCTCCCCTATTATGTTTCTCCTAAAAAGAGTCCCCTGACCAAAGCCGGAGCTCGGCACCAGGGGCCTGGGCACGTCTGCGCCGGGCACATGGGTGCCAGCCATCTGCGGAACTGCAGCACCCTCCTGGGAAGCGAACCCTTCTCCAGGGGCACACAGGGTGGGGGGGATGAGCGTGCAGGCTGTGGGATGCCAGCACCCAGCCTGCTGCCCCGGTTCCGAGCCGGTCCTCACACTGCAGGAAGCCCCCAGCCCCGAGAGCTGGCACCGACCCTTCTATCCTTCGGGGATTTACTCAGTCGCAAGAAAGCTCAGGAGGAAAAAAAAAACCATCCTACCATGTCCAGCAGCTGAGTGCCAGGGAGGTGAGAGACTGACTCGTTCCAAATGGCTCAATCATCTTCTGAGGTGAGCTGGGACCACAGCCCCTCCGGAGCGGGGCCGCCCCCGTGGGGCAGAGCGGCTCTGCCCCAGCAGCACTCCGAAGCCATCCACGCCGGGGGGCCGGGGCAGCGTGCCGTGAAAGCGAGGAGCAGACGGGAGTCTGGCGGATGGCTGTACACTTTGGGCGAGTTCTGCAGTACCTGTATGTTTTACATTTACATAAGAGCACTGTGACATTGGAAATATTTTCCTTTTATTACAATATATCAAAAATATGCAGCTTTAGTAAACAAGGTCATATTACACTTTCTAATGCACTGTACAATGCTACATTACACTTATATTCGGTATGGAGAGGGAGCCCAGGCTCCCACTGGCAGGTTTGTGGGGTGAAACGGCGTCCACCGGCAACCCGGAGCTCGCCCAGGTCCGTGCCGGCGCAGGCTGCCGCCCTCTGCCCTGGGCTTGCCCGGCGCCCGTGGCAGTAGCACCGCCAGCATCTGCCCCAGGCCTTCTCCTCCGGTCCCAGAGTCTTTCACAGTCCTGTCCTCACGCCTCGGCAGCCCTGGAGCCTAGTCGATCTTTTCCACCTTCCCGATGATCTTCTCTTCGAAGATGGGCAGGATGGTGTCATCCTCCCGCACCTCCTCAAAGACCACACCACAGTCGAACTCATCACTCACTTTCTTAAAGTAATACCTGAAAAACCAGAAACATGGGGGCAGAGAGGAAAAAAAAAAGGCAGGTGAATAGTCGTGGGGGCACCACGGTCCCCAAACCTGGGTACAGCCCTCCATGGCCCTGAGCTTGCAGTGCATGGGGAGCAGCTCCCCCAGACATGGAGGCAACTGGGGCCACACTTCTGTCCCTGCCCTCACCCAGTAAGCAAAAGAAAAGAGTGGTCAGGATCCATGCCAGCATGTTCAGGAGCTCCAGCCTTGAATCCAAGCCCATTCAGAGCTCTCCCAAAAGTAGTGGCTGAGGCACTCATGTTGGTGGTGCGTTTCTAGGCAGGCTTTCCCATGGCAGCTCTACTTGGAAGGGGGAACGTGGAGACCTACACACCCCACATCCGGCTGCTTTGGGACTCCGGCAGGACCCAACCTCCCTGTCCTCACCACAGGAAACTTTGGGAGGAGCCAAAACAGCTCTGGAAGTCAGAGGGTTCCCCACAGCATCACCGAACCCTGGCTGATGCTGCTCCTCACCAGCCCAGAACCCCGCAGGGCCCTGCAGGGCAGCTCAGCAGCTTCTGTTGAAGGTGCAAACCGTGATGCAGGACATTTCTGCTACAAAATCCAATCTCCCTCGTCTCTGTAACCTGCCTCCTCAACAGCCAAGGTGCCTTGGCCGTGCTGCCACATCCCCACCACAGCATGCCCTGCGGGAGCCCCCCTGACCTACCTCCACCATGCTCCTTCACCTCGGTGGAGGCAACACCGCTGCATCCTGGCAGCGGCATCTGCCAGGGGTCACTGACAGTCTGCTGGCACCATACTGCATGCGGGGAGCAGCCCTTACCTGTAGTTCCCTTTCTTGGTCAGCAGCTCCTTGAACTGTCCCAGCGTCACCACGCGCCCTTTGACGAGGGTGCGGTAAGGGATTGGCTCTCCGCAGAAGTAGTAAGCGACCACGATGTTCTCGCACGGCTGGGACGCACCGCTGCCTGGTCTCTTCTGGGGCTTCAACCTGCCATGCAAAAATACAAGCGACCTGCTGAGTATCAGCCCACGGCGCTCAGCACCATCGCTGCTGCTGGGTGCCTGCCTGGGTACGGGGCTGCGCAGGCGAGAGGTGTGGGTCAGGTCCCACCAGAGGTGACAGAGATGGGCTGGAGGAAATGCAATGTGGTCCCTGAGCATCCTTTGCTCCGTCCACCAGCTCTCTTGGCATGCAGCCGCACATCGAGGCCGGTGAAGGAGTGAACGGCACTTGGAAAGGCTGGATGGGGCCAGCCCACAGCTACAAGGAGGGCACAGGTTCTAGCTCAGCCCCTTCGTGCTGAAGAAACCCATCGCCAGGCTTTGAGAGGGCATGGCTCTTCCCACAGCACCGCCGGCTCAGGGAGTCCATGGGTAAGCTCCGGGCAAGGCAGAGCAGCCCAGGCCCATGGCACCAGACCCAGGTCACCATCAGCACGCTCCTGGTGCGCACCAAGCACACAGGGCTGGAAGCGTGCTTGGGGATGATAACGCAAACGCTGCTCAGACTGCTCGGGATTATTTCCACCGTGGCCAAAATAGCTCAGCACGGCTTTCTGCTGACCTACATCCGCAGGGCTGTGCAGACGGGACTGCTCCTGCTCCCTGCGGCTCCCCTGGGCACCTCTCCCAGCGTAGATGGAGGTCGGGAGGGATGGAGCTCCTGGAGGAACATGCCCTGGAGGCTTCGCTGCCCGTCTCATCCATGCAGGGCGGCAAGGCAGCCACCATCTCCAAAACCTCAGTGACTTTAAATCTCCTGTGTTTTCCTGACACTCAGGATGTTGCTCTGGTCTCTGCTTCCAGCCCACACACTGGGGTTCTGCTACGTGATGCCGTCACTAGACCGAAAATGTAAGCCCAGTCCCAACTCCATTTTCAGAGGTAGGCAAAGGTAGCAATAATAAAAATCAGGGTACTTTGCCCTTCTGTAGAGCCTTTCATCTGGGGTGCCGTAAATACTGCACAAACATTGCAGCAGCCTACGCAAATTGGTAACTTGGCGTACGTGTGGTCTAAGCCAGAGGCAGTCTTCTCTTTCAAAGTCACATAAACCAAATTTGTCAGCTTAAAAAAAATTATTTAAAAAGCATGCTGGATAAAAAAGATGATTTTGTATTTACATGACTGGAAAGTTGCTATAAAAAACAGAATTTGCCAAGCACATGAGGTAATCGCAGTTTTGGAAATGACTCTGACCCTAACCTTTAAACGTTGGCTCGTGGGCAGAGCACCTTTTTAATGGCATGCCCACATAAACATCGGCATTGCAAAGCAAGACCAGACATAATCTTTTCATCTCTTTCTAAAGGCATGAGAGGTCTAAAGTTCAGCTGAACAACCCTCCTGGTGCCTTCTCTGCCTGGGAGACCTCTGGAGAAGATGCAGCATCCTGAGAGGCAAGGGACCACTCCTGGTGCCAGCAGAGCTCTCGGAGCCTCTCCCATTGCCATACCAAAGCACAGGATGCCCTTTAGCTAGAAAAACATTAAGGAATTGAATCATCCTTGGGAAAAAAAAAAGAAAAAAGAGGCATTTAAAGGAAAAATGGGTCATAAATTCAGGCAAGTTCTGTGAACCCTGTGAGCCAGAAGTTAATTGAAGGGGTATGGAAAACCTCAAGGTCCCTAAGCTTCTCTTAATCCTGCCAGAAAAAAGTCTTGCCTAAGAGAGAGCTGCTGCATGCCTGGTGACCTGGCACCGGGGGACCTGGGGACACAGCTACGTGCCCTACGCAGGAAGCAAAGCCAGTTCTGCCGGGGCTGCTGTTCTCCTTCGCCTGGGGAGATGGAGAGGACCCTCCCCGAGCTCTGCCACGGTGGAAGCAAGAGGGGGACCATGCCAGTGGCTGGGAGCGTTCCTCCTCCTGCCGCATAATTCATCCCTGAGAGGCCGTTTCTGAACGTGTTCAGCCCGGCTCCCGTGCTCACCTCTTTCCAAAGCAGAGATGTGCCTGAAAATGATGCCTGAAACGATGCCTGAAAGCAGAAACTCTGCTTCACAGAGCTAGAGTTAAAAACAACCCCCATGGTTTTGGATCCTCTGCTTTTGCCATAAGTCAAAGCAGGGGTGGATGGCTGTGGTGCCTCTGAGCTCCTGGGGCTGAACAAGGCTGTGCAGCGGGACCGGCCGGCCGGGAGCAGGATACACATGCATCCCGAACCGCAGCCATCGATCTCTAGCAGGCTGAAGGAGGGTTGATGAATAAGGAATTACTGAAAATGTAATTTTCCAAGAGTTTCTCTCAGGAGAGCAAGACAACACAACTGTCTCCGCTTTCATCATTGCCAACAGATCTCCCGAGACCACGGCGTACCCCAACAGGCCACCAGACCGTGTCTGAGCTCTGCCTCATTAAAGCTTCCACCTGCACCCATCTCCTGGGTGGCAGTGTGACCCAGAAACACAGCCAGGTACCACCACCCTGCCCCTTCTGGGAACAGCTCCCTTTGCTGCATTTGTCACACACACAAAATGTTATCTGGTAAGGAAACGGCAACACTCGTCTGACCTACTGCACCTGCACTTCACTACCCCTCCCGATTTTTCAGCCGTATAACCCAGTGGTGCTGTGCTATGGAAACGAAGTCTGGGTTAGAGCACAAATCCAACCTCGCTGTGACGCAGAGGTGAGGCGCCCAGCTTGCTCCAGCTCAGCCCTGGAGCTGGAGGACTCTGGAAAGCCTGAAATGCACCCAGGAGATGTTACCTCGGGAGGTGTCCCTGCGGCCAGCTCTGCTCCTCTGCCAGGCTTGGCCCAATCCGATTAATTCCAAACCAAGCTCCTGCTAATGTTCTCTCTGCTTGCAAAAATCTTTTCTCTGAAGAGCTGGTAGTAATTACTTCATCCAGCTGCAAACATAAGTGAACTGTGACATGAAGCGACAGAAAATGGCTCAAAACCTGGCTGTATGTGCAAGAAACCTGATGGTGACTGGGACACCGATGCTGGGCACGCTGGATCTGCAGGTCATTCACTACCGGACACTTAATCCTGCACTGCTTCCTAGCAGCAGCCATGTAGCTATCTCAGAGATCAATGTCCCTCCAAATGCTGCGGAATAGGGAAAGAAAGGCTTTTTCTGCAACAGAAGTGTGATTTCTGGAAGAATATTTATGATTCCCAGTACAGGCACTGCAGGCGCCTCCTTTATTTCTAGCGGGGCAGTGCTAGGGTGGGAGCAGGGCTGCTGGCACCCCCAGCCAGGGCAGCGGGCAGTTAGCTGGGGAAGGCCACTGCTGGCGAGGGCTGTGCCGGAGGAGAGCGGCTGGTGAGCCAGGTAACTGTGCCGGCAACGTCAGCTTGGCCGCAGAAAGCTGGCACGGTGCATTCTCCTCCCACAGCCAGCTCAAGCCAGTGCCTCAAGGACACCTCCGGGCTCACCTCCACCTCCCCTGCGCTGTGACTTCCCCAAGGCTGCTGACGAACCTGGGCACCGGCTCCAATTTCCCAGAGCTCTCCGGAGCTCCCGACTGAAATAAATGGTGTTTTCACATTAAATCCCCTCTCTGTTTCTCCTTAGCTCCCCAGCCAGCTTTGGGCAGCCCCTCTCAGAAGAGACTTGGGGTCTGTTTTCAGGCAGGCTCCTGTGCTAACCATAGCAGGAGCTCTCTAAAAAGCAGCTAGCTCAGGTGTGCTTCAGCTGGAGCACCCAATCCTGCCAAAACCCAGCAGAGAGATTTCAACACCCAGAAACCCCTGGTTCCCTGGAGACCACTGCATCCATTCTTGCCTGCTACTGGACATGGGCACATTTGCTTTCCATGAGCAGTTCTCC
This sequence comes from Gavia stellata, assembly GCF_030936135.1. Taxonomy (NCBI): domain Eukaryota; kingdom Metazoa; phylum Chordata; class Aves; order Gaviiformes; family Gaviidae; genus Gavia; species Gavia stellata. The sequence goes on along the minus strand of NC_082611.1, from coordinate 16,736,936 downwards.
CCTGGCAAACATGGCTCCTTGGTTTTCCATGCGTGGGGCAGGTTGGGGGCATCCCTGCATCACCGGGAGAAGAGCTGGACCTTGTGGGGAGGCAGCACAAACAGAGTGGCCCAACACTGGCACTGCTCAGCCTGTCCTCCCACTGGTTTGAGCAGCATTTACCACAATGCCATGGGGTTCCTGCAAAAACTACGCTCACAATATATGCCAAATTATTATTAGAGTATTAATTGCATATGCATATAGCTTAGGTCGGTGTTTCTAAAGTGTGTATCTGCATCTAGACATTTCTGGGGAAGGTGCATGAATTTAGTACGACTATAAATGACTCTACTAATAAACACTATCCAATTACCCCAACTGAAAGGTAGATCAAATAAACTTGGCTTAACCTGACTTGGGAGAGCCCTCTAATTACCTGGCTTTCAATCAATGCTCTGACATAAATACGCAGAAGTCTGCTACATGGTCACTGCAAGCAAAAATAATTGAAGCTTGACAATTAAAAGAGCTTCTTTTTTAAATTACACTCGTGTTTCTAAAAGTCAGGTGCCAAGTTTCAAGTTTTCAGAATACAGCTATAAAGCTGTGAAAGGTTTTTAATGGAGAACATGCTTTTAACTGTTAGCAGTAATTATCTAGCACTTCCAAAACACTTTTCATCTGAGAGCTCCATGAGCCTTGCAAATAATCTTCCCTGAAAGATAACACAGGAGCAGGAGAATGAGCTCTGCAACAGGCGTTAAGCTGAGTCACAAAAAGATGCATTGACTTGGATAGGGCCGTGCAGCGAGTCAATGCTGCTGCAGCGCGACTAGAGTGCAATGCTCCCATCCAGATGCCATCAGCAGCCTTTGCCGGAAGCCTGCGGGAGATGTAGATAAAGAGCAAATACATATTCTTCTTCTGCACTTCATTTTGCTGCATCCTGATGACTTCTGCTCCTGCACCAACCTTTGAAATTCTCATGCAAATGTGAACGAGCTGAAAGTCAGCGGGCACTGGGGGAGAGAGCTCTCCCGTACCGTGCCCCTTCCCAGCTCCTCCTCAAGCTCTCAGCAGCCCCTTCCCCAGCCTCCCAGGAGCATTTCCAGCCTCTCCATCCACAAACCACATGCCCAAGCCCTCAGGGTGGGTTTTGGCGTTTGCGCCACCATGTTAGAGGGACTGGGGCAGATTTCTCTGACCTCTCTGCGTGTGCCTCCACCCAGTCGATGCTGGGAGATGGAGACCAGAGCAGAGGGCAGTGGACATCTCCATCAGCTGCCTCCCTTCAGAGCAGTCCCCCGCTTCCCTCCCACGCACAATCAGACCCTATCACCATACCTTTGTTTAAGGGGGAGTTTTCCAGCCCTTTTTTCCTCCTCCTCCAACCTCCTGCGAGCTTCTTCCAGTTGGGTGAGAGGGTTGGGGGCTGGATTGGGCGGCATGGTAGGATCTTGGATGAAGGGGTGAGAAGGCTGGACGACGTTTCGGAGCTGAGCACTGACCCATGGATGCACCGCAACAGGCCGCTCAATGGAGAGGGGTCGGACCATATCGTGGGACAGCTGCTTCTTAGCACCTGAAGAGCTACACAGAAACACAAAGGTTTTACACAGACCGCCGAGTCGCTTTGGACAGGCACACAGTCACTCCTAGATTGACCTACTGCTTCTACAACTGGACACGGGCACCGCTGGGAAGATCCTTACAGCATGGCTTTTGAGGGAGAGGGGAGCACCATCCACCTCTAGAGAAGATTTCAGGACACCAAATCCTGAGCCATCAGGGTGAGCACCCCAACCCTGACACAAAGCCCACAGATCTGTTTAAGGGCTCTCATCAAGTCCACAACACATAAAAATAAAACCAGCAAAAGGCAGCTCCACCATTTGTGACATTCCCTCAGAAGATGCCCTCCTGCGCACTTCCAACGTTCCCAGGCTGGGAACCTCTCCATGAGCCGCTGGTTGGCATCTCCAGGGAAAGGGATGTTGCAGGGATGTCCTTGTCCTTCCCCAGCTCCAGCGGCAGAACCTGCTGCCTGACTTTGTGGTGGCCTGGCACTGCCCAAGGCTCTGGCACTCGTCCCCAGCTGCCTGCAGTGCAACCCAACTTGGCCACTACCGTCAAGCCAGAGAAGAAACCACCAGCAGTTTCATCACTCAGCCACCAGTGCAGCTGCATCAGCAGGGACGAGACCCCGGATCCCTCTCGCTGACACCTGGCAAGCACTGGTTTTTGCCAGAGACCAACCAGACTGTGATTAAGGATCCGTGCCGCAGGAGATCTGCTTGACTCCAGAGAAATTCCTGAGGCAGTCACGTCCTTGGCTCCACTCTAGGCAGGCGAGGCCATCCCAGAGGATGCTCCCAGCAAGCCAAAACGCTGGGCAACCCTGAGCCGTGCTAAACTGCTTACTCAGGACCAATGGCACCAGTGCAGCAGGTCCTACGTTTCTATCAGCACCCTGCAGGAGTACCAGGCATTTACACACAGCAAATGCTTAAAGGAAAAATACTGCCTACTGTGTGCCGCGTTATCCACCTCGGAACCACAGCAACAATTTGTTGAGATTCCCCTGGGGCTGCAACCTCCCCACCATGGCCACAAGTCATCCTTCAGAAAAAAACTGCCCTTACAGCCCCCGAGCAATCCTCAGTCTCCAAAGGGTCTAAACCCTTGTGCCTGGTGGATTCTTGTCTTCCCACGATCTCCAGGAACAAGGCAGACTGCCGGACAACCTAGACACACATGCCTTGTGCAGGGGATGCAATACAACAGCGTGAAGACCCCTCGCTCTGCCAGCCCTTACCCATGGTTTGTTTTCTTATGCCTGCTGATCTCCTTCTCTCCTTCTATGATCCACTGAAGGATCTTCTGGTTTCTCTCCACGTCTTCAGGAGATCCTGGCATCTCATAGCTGGCACCATCACTTTTCCCTGAATCGGTCTTCTTAACATTTCTTTTTGAGAGCAGACTTGCCTTCCCACTGCAAGAACAAAGCTTGAGACATTAGCGCTTTGCCTGGGCCAAACCGCCGCAGACCGCGGCAGAGGATGGACATGTCTATCTCCAGACATACTCAGCCCTGCCGGGGCCTGGTGCTGCCTGCAGTGCAGACGTGGCCCTGGCTGCCTTCCGCAACCCCCTGCCTCTACCACAGCTCAAACCAACCATGCCACAGTTGAGGCTAAGAGCGAGACTGGCCAGACCGAGGCACAGCAGGCTCCTCCGTCCAGCCACCTGGGAGGAATGGGAGCTTCTCCTCTGGCCAAATGAGCCACGGCAACGTGGCAAGATCTCCTGCCACAAGAAAGGTTGTGTTGAACCCTGGCTCTTTGCTCAGAGCAGGAGGTTCATCTGGGTGCTGCAATCCGTCGGCTGCCTCTCCATGTCAGACCACTGCTGGAAACCTGAGCCCTTCCCATCACCCCCCAGAGCCACTGATACCCCAAACTGCTGATTTGCCATACCCAGCATTCGCTTCTCACCCCGACTTGAACCGAGGCTTCGCATCATGGTGGAAGATCACATCCTAGCAGGGTGGGCTGCCTTCCGCGGGCTCTCGTGCCCTGGGAAGCCCAGCCACCTCAAACACCATAGCCAGACGGACGCCAGGCAGTAGCCGACACTCTGCCTATGCTTACGGCTGCAGCAAAGGCTCCTACAGAAACCCCACCACTCCTTGCCCACATCCATGCCCACGGGCCCAGCTGGGCAGCCCCATCCTCACGAGGCCACGCGGAGTTCACCCGTGCTGGCCTGTTATTGCCACAGCCTGTAATTTCATGGGACCCCCCCAATCCTAATCACCCACTCGCTTTACTCCATAGGACCTCCCTACTTCTGCTTCTGCACGCTCGCTAACACACATCGGAAAAATAACCTTAACACCACAGAGGAGTAACAGAGCCTCAGTCAGCTTTGCTCATTTTTTGCGGAAAAATCCTGGAGAGGGGTTGTTAAAAATTTACAAAGCCAGGGCAAACTGACAATTCATTCTCAGCTTCTCCCCACATGACAGCTAGCGGGTATCAAATCAAATTCTCCAGCAGCAGGTTCAGTGCAAACACACAGAAAAAGCCTTTTTTTTTTTTTTTGCAGGTTGTAATCAAACATCAGACACAGCCGTGGGGGGGCTGGGGGGGACAGCAGCCCACCTGGATTCAACAGGGAGCAAGACAAGCCACTGCAAGAGACTGCTAGCTGCTGAACAAGACCATTCGGATGCAAACTCTTGTCTTGTGAAGCTCCTAACCCAGGGACTGTCAGGAACTGGGAGTTTGTGCCAGAGGAAGGACAGCTCTGAATGTGTCCTCTTAAATTCCCCTTAAATATGTGCTGCAGTCAGTGCTAGAGAGAAGTCCCGTGTCTAGATGGGGCTTTGGGTGTACCCAGAATGGCCATGCTCAAGCTCTGTTGAAACAACAACCCTCTCCCAATAGAAACAGGGCAGATTTAAGTGCTTCTCCGTCCCTGGAGAGCAGCTAGCTTCAGCTGCCTCTGCGCTCTGCCTCCCTCTTCCCACCCCGGAAAGCTGGTCCTGCCCGCTGCAGACTCTGCCGCCTGTCCTCACTAAATATCCCACCCCTGGTACGCTGCAAAGCATCACCCCAAACCCACAGCCGTGGGGAGGCAGCCGCGTTCGGGGTGAGCACAGCTCTCCCCTGAGGCTGCTCCATCACCATTCCTTATCCCGGGCAGCCCCGAGCTCCGTTCTCACCTTTGCAGTCATCCAGAAACAGGACTAGGAAAACCCACCGCAGTGGAGAAGGAGCTTCACCCTCTCCCCTCAGCGTGGAGGGGATGGAGGAATTCAAATGGCCAAGGGAAGATGGACAAAAGCCTGGAAGCCAGCGATACAGCTTTCCTGGGCAGAGAGTCCCCTGCCCCAGAGAATGTCCCCTTGGGACAGGATGCCACAGCAGCACTGCAGCATCCATCGCTTTGTTAGGAAGAGAAAGGAGCCCCTCTGGTGAATGGGTTAAGGCCTTGCAATAAGGAGGGCTTTTTTGTCCTTTCAAACACCTTAGAAGACCGGTTTCTGTTACCCAGACCCTGAGACACAGCCCTATACTTAGCAACTCCTGATGCACAGGGAAGTAGACCAGTAACTGCAATTTCTAAGCACCTCCACTGCTTTAAGGAGCAGAAAAACTACTTTATAACCAAAGCCATTAAAAATCCTGGTTAGAGGGTGTCTCTTTCAGCACCACATCACAGAGCTGAAAAGCCGTCTATAAGGGTTATCGGGAGGCATATCCATTTCTGAAGAAGAGGAGCAGCAGGAGGCCCTTAAACAATGTCCCAGCACAGGCTTTCAAGAGAAAACATGGTTCAACCACCCTGTTTCACTGGGATGCTACAGCCCATTTATGAAAGAGCTTCCTAGAGAAGCCACAGCTCTGGGACTCCCGTTGGGTGTTGCCTTGACTCACCTGTAGCCTAAAGAGTCCATGGGGACAGGGGCCATGCCCAAGTTTTCAGTGTAGTTTCGTGACTTTGTTGCATAGTTATGTGAATCTACATTCCAAGAAAAGCTGTTCTGCACTCGCTGCGTAGCCTCAGCCTCGATCTGCTCTTTTGGTTTCATCACGCTGTGGTGATGGATGTGGTGGTAGACGTGTTTATGGTGGTATAAGTTAGCTGCATCCAGTTTCATTCCTGATTTTGTTGCGTGTTTGCCATGCCCTGGAGGAATTGTTCCCAGTGTCCCTGACAGCTTTCCTAAGTGGCCGCTTTCCGGGGACCGTGGCTTAGGAGAGTGGCGGCCAGGTCCTGGAGACTGACAGCCTGGTGTTTTCATCACACGCTGTACGTGTTCATCGAGGATGCTTTCTGGGTTTTCTTCATGGGCATCTCTCATCTGCATCCCAGCACAGCCCATCTCAGAGTAACGGGGAGCGAAGTGATGAAAGGCTTGGGCAGAAGGCATCTTGTGGCTAATGACTGAGGGACCAGAAGAGATATCTGCATCCTCACCTTCTTCTTCCTGCAAGAAACACAAGGACAGTCAGAGCATGACAGCAGGGTGATGGAAGGGGTCTCTACTCCAACCTTCCGCTCGCAGCAGGACTGCTGCCAACCCTTGAAGGCATCAGGCCTGGCTTTGTGCAGCCAGATCTTGCAAACCTTCAAGACAGAGATCCACCACCCCTCTGGAGACCTGTCCCAGACTGCGCCACCCTCCTGCAGAAAATTTCCTAATGCTCAACCCAAGCCCGTGAAGTCTTGCTGCCACTGAGCAGAGCTGCTCAGATCTCTGTACCCTCTTTTTGAGCCACCATTAGCAAGGGTCTCCATGCATTACCCAAAGAGACCGAGGCAATCTCTGACAGGCAGTCCACATATCACAACCAGGGTTTACAGATGCAGCTTTCTGATAAGCGTAACAACTCGACTGGATGTATGAGCAGGCAGAACTTTACTAAAAAGCTCCCTAAGTCCCTTGAAGGTGGCTCTGTAGCAACCAGCAGCGGAAACACAACTTACTGCAGCAAACCTGCGACTTCCTAGGAGCCTTTGGTAAAGCACTGCTTCAAAGCCCATCAGATAAAGCCCAAAGTTACAGGATATGCGGCAAAACAGTTCTTGAGTCAGGCGAGACCAGAGGGGTTTCTCACCCGACGACTATTTCACAAGGCAAAGCCAACAGCGGGCTTTTAACAGGAGGGAGCAACTGAAGGTCGACAGCAGCATGAATGGTTTTGAAAATCTAACATTGATTTCTCCCGGGCATGCTAAGGCTGGAGTGAAACTCGTCACGCAGATAAAGAAACGGGCTGGAACTAACTGCTTGTTCTTGTAGTTCACAACGGCCTAGGACACACTGTTAATGACTCTTAAGTCCTTGCCAGGAAGAATAAAACTCCTCCATGCTGACAGCCACAGTTTTGATGCTGACAAACTACTTTACACTCCAACATAAACTCAGATATTTATGAAGTTTCTTTATTGGAAGTCAGGATTCCTATTTTTTTTAATTACATAAGCAGGATTCCAGTGAGTCCTTTAATCCCGCTCTCTCTTCCTCCTTTGGCACAGTAAAGAAATCAGTTGCAGCACCGGGTATCTCTGCCCTGCCAGATAAATGCATCTGCTAGAAAACACTGACTCCCATCAGCTTTGCCTGTCAGATGTCATCATCCATCACTTGCTAACCAGCTTCGAAGTCTCAGCTGCCAACCACGCAGCAAGAAAGCAAATAACAGACTTCCTCCCCGTGTCACACCTGGGGCTTCAAACCTGAAGCAGGGACAATGCCAGGCTTTGAAAGTGCCAAAGGCGCGGGCGCTGCAAGCCTGGGGGTGCGACACGATGCCCACGTCTGGAAGGGAGGCACCACTTTCTAACAAATCGCTTTGAAGAACTTCAGAGGCACCTTTCATCTACAGCCACAACGCTGCAGCCTGTCAACCGCCGTCCCTGGGCACCTAGCTCAGGGACAAGAAAAGATGAAGCATGTGCTGACTAAATCCCTACCACTGGGGTAAGCATTTATAAACAGTTCACGATAACCCAATGATACACTCAGCACTTGGGAAGCTTTTAGGGCTGGCACCTACTTTTCGGAAAACTCTTAGGTTTAAACACTAACTAATGTGCAGGGCAAGCTCTGATCCTGGCACAGATCCCTGAGGAACGGCAGCACGTCCCTTCTGCTCAGAGCCCAGAGCTCCGGCAGCGCTGTCACACCGCAGCAGGATGGCATCAGAGTGACAACCCAGGGTGATCCAGCCAAATGGGTGCCTGGGATTTGGGAAATCCTCTGGCTGCCTGGAACTCCATTTTGCAGGTAACTGGGACCTGGTTCTTTGCTTTGCTCCAAGACTGAGATCAGGGTGGGCTAAGGGAAGGAGAGGGATGCATTGGTGCTCTCTCACTTTGCTTTGGCTCAGCTCATCTGTGTCACTGAGCAGGAGATCTGGACTCCAAGCAGGTCCTTAGGCAGGAGCAAGCGCTGCTGGGGTCGGTGGTGTGCAGGCGAGCCCTGGGGCAGCTGCTTTCCCACACCCTAGCACTGCTCTCTGCCTCGCATCAGGTAGGAAAGCCTCAACAGTGAGAAAACGGCAGCTAACGAAGGAACGGGCAAAGGTTTGAGTCAAGGCTGCAGATACCAGTTCTGCGGAACCGCTTCACCGTGCTCAGTCTGCAATGCAAAAACCAACATAGGGCGTGGGGTCAGGGCGGTCCAAACTGGGATTGTAACGCAGGACTTTGCATACGGCAGAGCCAAGCCTTGGCTCAGCCGCATGCACTACTGCGTTGCACGGTGCTCCTTGCCTGAGTTACCCGCCCGCAGCCCATGGCTGGCAATGCAGCAGCAGCCTTCCCTCCCACCCAAACCCGCCCGCACCCAGCTTGCACAAGCCTGCTGCCTAACCTGCACTGCTCCGTCCACCAAGCACCCTCGCCCCACCCGCGGCTGGCACGGGCAGAAGAAAGGGAAGACAAGACAACGACGTGACCGAGGATGCAGAGGCAAGAGGCAACAACTACTGTGTTTTACACTGAAGAAACCCGCGGGTCTGGGGAGCAGCCTCCTCCATGGGCTCAGCTTTTCTGGACAGAGGGGTGGCATGGGCTCCAGAGCCGTGGTTTGGCATCTCGCTGCGGTGAGCCGGGCGAAGCTCGGCGGCGTGCGCAGCCTCTCGCGGGCGGGGAAGGCCCAGGTGCCATAACCACTAGATGGTGCTTTATTGACATAATATTCTCAGAAACCTCTTCCATCAGCTCCCAAAGGCAGTGGCAGTTAGAGAGTTGCAGGCTTCAACTTCGCTGACTGTCTGCTGAGCTATTTTTACCCTCCAGCAAGGCTGGGGGTGCCCTTCGCTTTGAATTAGGAGACTGAGATCTGCACTGATGAGCTACGGGCAGCCGATACCTTGCTGCAAACCTCCTCTGCCTTCTCCCCGTCCCACCCATCAGGCTGCTGCTGGTTGGTAGGGCAAAATAGCTCACCTAACCATGAACGCGTTTTAGATCATCATGCAAATGATTTCCCTCCCTAGTTAGGCAACGTTCTATATCCAAGTAGCGAGAATCTCAGCGGTGGCTTTGCTTCTCCTGGCTTATTTTCCATTTGCTCAGTTCAGACAAAGACAGCGTGATCTGTATGATACGATACTGCAGCTTCTATGCACAGACATGAGGCTGAAGTGGCTCAAAAAGTAATAAGGGAACGCGCATATCCTCTAACCCTCTCCCACGTTGCTCAGAATAAATAATGAATTCAGAGTTTGTTTTTTTTTGAAAAACAGAAATCTTACAGTCTTTTCAGTAAAAAGCGTTTGGCTTTAAATCAGATGTCTCTTCTTGATGTTACTGCATGATGCGGCTCTGAAAGGGAACCTGCTGGCAGCTCAGAAGGGGGGAGAAAAATTCTTTTTTCCTAGTTTTTGCAGAATATTTCCAGCTTCTCTGCTAAGCTGATAACTGCCTAGTGTGCCTAACGCTCGTGGTTTTCCCTGTGCCGCTGTTCAGTGAGCCATGAAGACCTGGTAAGAGGTTACCCTGTAGTCCTGGTGCTCTGGTCATAGAAAAAAGCCCTGTGATCTCTCAGGATTCAAGCTCTCCTCTTGCTGATACTAGCAGCTCCTGCACCTTAAGTGCTGACCTAAAAAAGCTATAATTGCTTACTCTGAGTTTTTCCTGAATGGCTAATGCCAGATGCCAGCCAGTCAATGAAATACATTCTGGAGACAGCAAAGAGGTTTAATATATAGCATTAGTGGGAGTCCTGGGCTTAAAAATAGATTAAGTCACACAAAAATGTGTTTAAACAGACTTAAATTTATTCTCTGGCACATAGGTATTTGCTGATTTTATGGTATTGCTACTGGCAGCTTCTTCAAGGAGGCAGAGGGCTGGGATAATGTAGTCCGGTACAGGTGGGGACTGCAACGGAGCCACTGGAGGAGGAGGAGGAGGAGGAGGAGGAGGAAGAGTGCTCTAGGACTGCGTTAGCAGAAAATGCTGCCGGTTACATTGGCTTTGTCTAGAAAGCAGTAGGTACCAGACAAGAAAACAGAGCAATTCCAGATGATCAGGAATCTAATCACAAAATAGCACCTCGCTGGCCTTTCCTGGCTGGATGCTGAATGCAGAGGTGCAGGGAGTTTGCTGGACAATGCTTGGAGCTGGCGGGAACCTTAGAGATCCTTCTGCCTTCCTCACTTCTCTGCATTTGAAATGCAGATGTGATTTAAAATGAATACTACCACATACAGCTCTTTTCTGTTTAAAGAGCTACTAAATGAACATTTAAAAAACTCTAATGGGGCTGAAAGGTCTGCCCTGGAGCCCCAGAGACTCGAAAGCACAGAGCTAGCCAAGCCAGGCACCAACACCTCTGCTTTAAGGGAGAGCTGCGGGTTACTAAGCACAGAGCTTTTTCCTCAGGGCCATGGCAGCTATTGACTGCAGAGACCCAAAATTTCTTCACACAGGGCTGCAGTTATACTGACATTGATGATGTTCGGTAACACTGTGGTGTCCTCTGAAAAGTCTCCTGTATCCCCAGCGCAAGGCGTACAGGTACCCATGAGACGCAGTATCTTAGAAGAAAAGATGGTGTGAATACTGCTGAACAGCATGTCTCACACAGTAATACTAGATGACCAATACCTCATTGTCTCCCTTTTGGAGCTTGTTGTGGAGCTGAAGGCCTTGCACGCTTCCTGTGGTTCATCTACCAAGTCCTCGAGCTCTGAAGGGCCCCAGCGGTACTAGCGCTCACAGCACACAGTGCCAGGGGCTGGGCTTCCCCAGCCATCCATGTGGAATCAGTGCGTTTCTCTGCCCAGGAGAAGGTTTTTGGATGCTACAACTGATCAGTTCCAAATTTTCCAGGGATATGCTAGGCACTGACGGGCAGAACCCTTTTGGTTATGGTAGAAATGGCCTGATAGCAGACACAAACACCTCCAAGCATAACATCACCTGCCATCTAGTTACCATTTGTGGGGGAAATAGGGATCACACAAAACCCCACAGGGGAAGGCGAACCCCTGTTACATAGTCCCTATCCTCACATGGAAGGGATTGCTCACAAAATCAGGAGGGCAAGGGTACCAAAGAAGATGGTGGAGAGCATCCACAGCCCCTAACTGGTGGCAGAAGTGCCAGTGCCGTAGCTGGTGTCTTACAGCAGGGAGGGAGCGTTGGAGCTCACAGAGCCCTGCATGGATCGGGGAACACCACCATGGAAGCTCCTGGGGCAACGGCAGCCTCCAGGAGCCCCCCGTGCAAGTGATGACCTGTTGGAGCAGGGAAGCGGTCACCCCAGTTGCTTCCACAGCAGCTGAAAGCTCCCTGTGGTGTACAGTACGCAGACAGACTCCCAGGCTGGTAAAGGAAGCAAGGAGGTTACTAACCGCTCGAACGCGTTTAAGGCGCTCCTCTAATTTCTCCTCTGCTTCACGCTCCTTTTGTACTTCCTCCAAACGATTGATCAGTTCTGCAGCAAACTTCTCTGGTTCAACGTGGATATCCTTTGGCATTCGGTATGTACGCTGGAGGAGAAACACACCAGGGGTTAGCAAAAGATGCATGAAAAATCACACATTTATTTTGGAGGCTTTGATAACTGGAAATGCCAGTCATCCCAGTGGGGAGTTGAGGGAGGACAGGCTGGTAGAGGTGCAGCCTAGGACTGGGGGGCTGGAAGCTGAGCCACCTCCGGACGGCACCAGCTCCGCACACCACCCCACATAAGGGAAAGGTTTTCTGGAGCTACAATTCAACAAGCTCTTTTGGCACCAAACTCCACTTTGAGATGGATGTGCTTGCTTTTCTCCCCCTGGGCACATGGTCAACAGGAATATCCTGGTCTCAAAGGGTGGGAAAAGGACGTACAGACAAACCTCTCAAAAACCATGCTTACAGAAGTGATGTTTTCACTTTGATAGAAAGGAAGACTCTTACACACACCTATTCAGCTTACCCCAGGTGGATCAGCATATGTCAGTCAACCTTTTCAAATCTAGCCCATAGCCACAGAAAGGAGTGGAAATCCTGTCACCTCCAAGACATCTTACTTCCCTCCATCTTCTGCTACAACCCAGCCCAACCACAAAAGGCCACGATTCCCACAAAGCACCTTCTCTTACTAGAGGATCCTGCAGGATTGCATCTCGGCTCTTCAGAGCTGTGCAACGAACCCCTGCTTGCTTTAGCGATACAGCAAGCTTACAAGCGCAGAGATACCTTTTTTCTGCTTGCTCTGGGTGAACAAATGAATATTTATAGAAGTTCAAGGGCATTCTCGGTTCCTTACGCTGAGTTAGTTTGTCCTTAAATTTCTGAGCTCTGGTATAAAAAGTTTGTGTAGCAAAGTATGAAGCTGTCAGCTGCTGTATCTTCCCCCTCATTTTTATCCCTACTGCATTATTTTGTTAAAATAGTAGAAGAAATAAAACGAACAGCAGAGATAAAAATTTAATTTGCACGAAAAATATACGGAAAATTCAACAGTATAAAAAGCTGCATTCAAATATTTCAATACCAACATGAGAGAAATATACGCTCTATAGGGCCAAAGATAAAACTGAATGTGAAGACATGAGATAATTCATAGCAAAAGAACAAATGCACCACCAGAAGCAGACATCGAGCTTGAAATCTTTAAAGGAGGATGAGAGACCACCCGAATTTATCCCAGACCAGCCAAAAGATCAACGTGGAACACTAAAATAATGCTTTGCCTCAAAACCTGACAAAAGTATGCAAATCATACTGTTTTTTTTCTCGCTGCCAGCTGCTGAGTGGAAGGCAGGGGAAGAAAAACAGAGGCAGTAAGTACCCTACCGATGGCACCAAGAGGCTGAAGACATCTTTAATGACACCTAAGTTGGGTTGCAGAGGCCTAAGTTAAAGCACCGCTTGTTTTGTCCACCGAGAGCAAGACCCAGCCAACCCTGCCAGCAAATCTCAATTCCAGCGCTCATTGCCGTCGCCTTCTCTTCCGCGCCGGACGGTGCTGGGCTGCAGCGTCCCTAGGGATGTCTGCGGACACGATGCAGCCTTGCAGGCAAAAGGACTGCCTGCTCTAGCACTCGCTTTCCGTGACAAGCAGAGGGACCGACGGCTCCACGTGAAGCTGTCCCAGGCAGGACTGACCCATCTGAGCTGGAAACAGCCCCAAACAACCATCCCCTTCATCCAGGGATGCAGCCGTTGGAGAGGGCATAACACGTGTGAGCTACCAGGTGGCTTCCATCCTGGGATGACAAAGTCTTTGCTGCCACCAGGACCTCCAGTCCTGCAAATCAATGGCCTGTATTAAAAAGAAACACCGCAGAAAATGATTTTCATCAACAAAAATGATGTTTAGTCTTGAAATATTTGCACAAGGACCAAAGTGGCATGCTTCATCCCAGCGCTGGGACCTTGTGTTGTCCAGAAACGGGCCCCAGACATGCTCCATCATGGGGGAAGCCGTGGCAGAGCTGGTCCCTGCTCTGTTACTCCCTGGGGAGCTTCTAGGATCCAAGTGATGTTTCCCCATTCCCCCTGCGTAGCCCAGAGGAGCACGTCTGGCTAAGGGAGTCTGCTTTCATCAGAAACCTCAAACCCATGACCACCACCACCCATCTCATAAGGCAGCAGCAGTGATTCCCAAGGAGGGAAATCTCTCTCTCGCCCAACAAGTCACAACCCGTCCGGTGATGTGTTCACTCCCTCCTGCCACCTCAGACATGCCAACTCTCCCTGCGGTTGTTTATACGACGGCAGCACCAAGCCCTGCTCCGTTAGAAACTTAATGAGCCTAATGAGAGGCAGCTCGGCGCTCAGCAGTTGCAGTCTCGGGTCTCCCCGTTGCAGCTACCACAACGGCTTCCATAGAAAAGCAGAACTGGGAAAGAATTTCCCTTTATTTTCATAGCCTTTGATGCAACGCAGCAATGCAAACCAAAGGCTCTCCCGAGCCCCCAGCAGCGGCGGGTGCAAAGGTTGAAGCTCGCTAACGTGCATGTTTGAGTCCTGCTCCAATAAGGTGGTTCCCTCCAGGCCCAGCAATGTTTAAGGACCACAGCTCTGTCTCTAATGAGGATCTGAAGACATTCAGGCTCACTGCTGTATCCGGGGAACTCGAGATAAGATGACTTTGGTCTTTTACAACTAATACTTCAGCATGTTTATCCACAGTCTCTCAAAGTCTGGAGGTGATCGAAGCTCAACTACAGAAATGAAAATACTTGAACCCAAGAACCTTTAGGATGAACTCGTTTTCCTCTCTCTTTGATAAACTGCTGCATCTACAAAACCCACTGCCCCGTCCTTGGGGCCTTCCACTGGGCACACAGCTTGCAGAGGTCCTCAGCAGCCTGTTCGAGGGTGCAAGGTGCAGTCCCCTCTGTGAAGCCATCTCTGCAAGGGTCTCCCTGACCATCCAAGTTCAATGCAACTGAAATAAACCTCACTTCACCCCACAGGTACCGCTTGCACGTGCCCTGCATCGTACCTGTAGTGGTGACTCACAGAAAGCTGGCGAGCAGGATGATGCTCTGAACATCACCATGGGTCTGACTTAATTCCTAGCTCAAAGCATGAGCTATACAGACTTCCCCAAAACTAACAGTATTGCAGATTAATGAATGCAAATTCTCTGTGCTGAAACAACACAAGTAACTGCTGAGGGCTCTCTCTATCTCCCCGGACAGCAAACATGGACTGCGCTGACCTGGTTCAAAAGGTGTAAGACAACGATGTGTTGGAAACTTTTCTCAAATGACGAGCCTGACTTCAGAAGAGAGACATGCTCCCACAAAAAAACAGCCAGGCTGAGCCCGGAGGAGGATCCTTCAGGGATCCTTCAGGGCTTCAGGATTTTGAACCTGCCCCCAGCTTCCCATGGGCATAGAGAGCCCTGCCAAGGGAGTCATAAATAAGCTGGTTTATTGTTCTGAAATCAGAAGGGCTCCAAATGTTTTTGTTCCAAGTAAAGGGCGCAGCACTGTCCGAGAGCTGGCTGGTTTTGGAGGATCCAGCCCTCCAGTCTGGACCAGAATGAGACCTCTGGCCATTCTGGATCAACAATTCAGAAAGGAAGCGCTTCATTTTAAAGAATTGTTTTATCTACAGCTGTTTTATCTAATGTTTTATTTAATTATCTATCTACTTTTATTTAATGCCACTAGTTCAGACAGGTACCAAACCACGCTGAGTTGGGGAGGTTGCAGAGAACAACGGACGGGAGGCTGAACACCAGATGGGTCGGCAAGAAAGAAATTGCTTGAACTGGTCTAGATGGAGCAATCTTTCCTAGCGACAGCTGTGAGGAAGGATTTCTTGGGGTACCTGTCACCAGAACACTGTCCTCTGTCCTTGACATGCGAAGTGTCTGAAGCTCTGGTACCTTTGGGAAGAAGCAGCCTGCTAAGAACACACGAGATACACAAGCTCTCCAGTAGTTCCATTTAGCACCTGCTATCACATTTTTCTCCTTCTTTTCTCAGAGCCGATGGAGCGGGAGTTGCATGGATTTTGCTCCTTGAGGGAGATGCAGGTCTTGAGTTTTGATGGATTTCACCTTCCCTGAGAAACTGAGGTTTGAGGAACCAGTTGCGCATCAGAACACACCGGCATCCTAAATGTGTGGTTTTACTATGTTCTATACGTGAAAGGGAATAATCTCACTGCAGCTTGCGGGTTCCCTGTGGGAAGAATAAACCTCAATTGCTCTGAGATGAAACAATATGTTTTCCAATGTTACCATTGGGTAGAAGTCTCTAACCAGCCCCAGGGATCCATGGGTTGGGCTGAACTGTTTCTGACAGATCCAACTGGGCCAAAGAATTCTGTGTTGGTAAATCTCCCTCTTCTAAAGGAGGTTTGATGCCTCCATGATGCTTGAGTGGTCGATGTTAGATCAAAAGTCAGTCTTGGAGATGAAATGAAGATGGCAGGCTAGAGAACCCAAGAGAAAAGAACTTCTGAATGTCCACGTTTCCCAGATTAAGAATGCATTCCACTGTCACACATGTTTTTAAAGGATAAATGGTGTTTCCATACCAGAATCACTTGTGGCAGAGCTCATGGATAGCTGGATTTCAGCATCTATCTAGCAGCTTTCAGGGATTAGCAATGAGTCCTGCTGCTGCAAGGCGTTTGAGGAAAGGCATAAAACGGCTGATGGGAATTCTGAGCAGGTTCCCAACTCACAGGAGCAGAAAGCTCATTTAGCTGTAGTTATCCAGGCAGCAGGAGACCAGGGCTCCTCCTGTACACTCCCACTTTTACAGTATTGCAGAGTGGTCACTCAAAATCTGTTCCATTCAAGAACACTATGGAAGGCACCTCTGCACAGAGGACATCCTTCTGGGAAAGTTCAGCAATCAGCCCGACCCACTCTGCTGCTGCTTCTGCTTTTTTTCTTCTCACATAGGAGTAGCGTAAAGAGCTGCAGCCTCCTTGATTGTGGGACAGGACAGGAGAGCTCCCGCCCGACGATCAAGCTACAGCAAGAACATCACAAAATGGCTTCTTTATGCTGTTAAACAAACAAAAAAAGGAATCCCAAGTCTTAATGCTTGAGGTTGGATTTTTCTGAATTTGTTGGGAAAAAGGAGCATCTCCCATCCTTTCCTGGGAACGGATGAATGCCACAGCCGGGGTAAAGACAGTGCAATAGCACAGGTACGGCCCTGCATTCTCTGGGCTTTCACCCTTCCTTTGAGAACTTGCTTGCTCTTTCCTTCCTTGGTGCTCCAAGACTCTGCTCGAATCCAAAAGAGAGATTGAAAACCACACGGAAAGCAACGCTCACTCGCCGTGTAATGGGTTCCTGCGAGAGCCACAGAACGGAGGTCTTGGTGCTTGCTAGAGACCTTCTGCTCCTGGGCAGAGCGCCACTTCACAAAACACAACTTTTCCAAACTTATCGAGCGTTGGTGAGTTTGTAAGTGTGGAATACGCAGAACACAGCCTTCCACGCACCAAGACCTCCTGCTGCATAGCAGGGCATCCTACATAACCAGTGCATGCCTTCGCTCTTTGGAAGCAGCACGGCTGTTGAAACTAGTGGGCAGTCTCCTAGGAACATCTAATCACCACAGTTTATAGCTTCTGGACCTAACTAAAAGTGCTGCTATCAAAAGCAATGTAAGTTCTTTCAGAATTTTGTGTAATAGCCCCGTAACTCATTTGTAAGAGAACGGTAAGGTCTCCAAAGGACTTCTGACTTTTCGGAAGCAGGAGGTTCTCTGCTATCACTAGGAAAACATGCCATGCATTCTGCAAGCACTATCAGTATGGACTCTGGCTATACTGGTTAGATATGAGTCCATAAAGACCTTCACTCAAAGGTTGCAATTTAGTCATTGCTCCACGTTTAAAAGCACGCTAACCACCGGGTCCAGGCAGCTGACAGAGACTGCTTTAGCTATGGGCTGCGAGATATCCTAACCACCGGCTTTGGAAAGCGACACTTGAAGAAACATTTGCATGGCACCTTGCTAATTGGGGAAGTTTAATTCAATAAGCGTGCAGCTAGAGGTGATTTTAAAAGACTAACTTTATAACATTTCACACCGGTGTTGTCAAAACAGATTGTCTAATTACCTTCTCCTTTCTTGGCTGATTGATAAGCGAAGGCAGAGCAGTGCCTCTCTGAAGTCAATGCCAATTCTGTGTCAGTAATTGGCTGGCAGGAGGTGCCAGAGTGTCTGAACTAAACTTTTATTCCCTGGAGAAAGACTAGAACTAACTCGACTTCTCAGTCCTCTGCTCCCATATAAATATGCGTTAAGATGCCTTTTTCCCTGGGACTTAAAATTACAGTGCAGAATCTAATGGGAACAGCGGATGTTTCACAGAAAAATCCTTGTGAAGCGTCTGTGTAGTTTAGGAGGAATATGTAATTTTAAAAGACTGTGTAGATAAGTAGGAGAATATAAAAATTTATAAGCAGCAGGTGGCCAATTTAAACCTTGTTTCCTCCCCCCTCCTCCTTTTTTAACTGGTTTCCAAAAAGGTCGATAAAATTTAATGCTAGGTAAAACTAATTAGCCTGCAAGGAACTGCTGCTGGAATGACACTTATTCAGTTCAACAAAAGAAATGTTTGGCAGATGGAAATTCGTTAGAGCAGAGCTCACTATACATATTTAATGCTCCATACTCTGAGTTTATAACCTGCAGTTCATCGAGGCATTGCCAGTGCACACGATCAACAGAAAGCCACTATTATTTTTATCCAAAAGGTAAAGCCACTGACAAGCTTTGAAGTCAGAGAATATTCACTCGGTAGTTCCCGCTGTTGGGGAACAGCAACAACAACAACAACAAAAAATAAAGGCCAAGCTTTCAAACTTCAACTCGAACAAAGCCATGCTTACAGTAAAAACGACATCAAGTGAAATAAAAAGGCACCCAGCCAGCCTTTTCAACAGCGACCACACTGTGAAAGCAACTGTGTGAAAAGAGAGGTGACTGAGCAAGGATGGCTAGTGAGCGTCCGCGGCCAGGGCTTTTATTGTCAACCCAGTGATCAAAGCACAGGAGACCCTCTTAAATCTAAGGAAAATAATCTAATTTAAAAGGCAAAACAAAGAGTGGTGGTTTTGGGTTTTTTTCTTTTTTAAAATCAGATTAAAACAAGGGTGTATTTCTGCTGGTATTGTGCTGCTTTGAGCGGGCAGGATGGCAACAGCTGCGTCAAGTTTGAAGGCACTTCTGGAAAAAGCAGATGGAGCCTTTTTTCTCCCTATTTGATTTGTGCTGGAGTCCAGCTGTCCAAAGGGGAAAGAAGCACCTTTATTCCCTGCTAGATATTAAATGTCACCTGTAACTTCTCACAAAAAGAGCTGCAGACGGTGCTGCAGAGCCCTAGCAGTTATGCTCATCTTCCAAAAGCTGTTTGCTCACCTGAAGCAACCGGGGAGACAGCATCAGACAAATTAAATACTTACGCCTGCACCGTCTTTGCTCTCCTGCCTCGTATCCCCAGGCGGGCTTTGCCAAGTCCTTGAGAACAGGTTACAGCTCCCTTTGGCTGCCCAGTGCAGAAATACCGCTCAGGACAGTTGCGTTTCTCCCCAGCTGACCTTGGCTGAGAGCTACATCAGCCTTCACGTCCAACGGCCTCCTACACCTTCCACAAACACCTCCAGCTCACCTCAGGGCACATAACCTGCTTGCAGGTAAATGCCAGCCAGCGCTTCCATTCTCATCCAGCAGAAACAACTGGCTACTGACTGAATGGTTAAGAAAAATTATGCGTTTTGGGCAGCCCTGGATGATGAGTTTGGCAGAAGGCTACCAAGCCTTTTCTTAGCATGGTGTATTTCCATCTTAAAACATCCCCGAATGAATAAAACGCTAAGGGGGGTTAAACTCGAGCAAGCGGAGCAATTGTACACTAGAGATCTCACATATTTTGCATATTTACCTCTGGGGAAGGAGACAGTGCTACTTACAGGAATGTGAGGTAGTGGCACACGTCCATTTGCTTTGGCACTTTCTTGCATCTCTCTGCGATGCTGCTTTCGGAGTCTGTAAGGTGGGATCCCATCTCTGCCAGAATAAAACAACAACATGCCCTGCTTTAGTGCCTTTCTCTGATACATTACGTTCATTTCAGCCTTGCCGCCGCAGAGTGGCAGGTAGGAAACCCCTTTATGTTTGCAAAAGGCTTTGCACGCCCAGGGCAGGCGCAGCAGAGCAAGAGGAATCCGCGCGGGGAACGATGCTCGCCCAGGTCCCTGCATCAGCAACTCTCTGGCTCTGGGTGCCGGGGGGACTTACGTGGCATCTGCCGGGAGCAGAGCGAGGCAGGGCTCCTGCGACCGCTGCCCTAGGCAGAGGGCAGGGAGAAGGACTTGGACCGCATCCTGGTACCTTTTATAGTTGGTTGCTTTCTATAAAAGAGCCTGTAATGTACACAGTAAACCACAGGGCAGGCTAGGAGGGGGAGGAGGAGGAGGAGTGGGAGCTCAGTGAGCATCTACACCAAGGGGAACTCGGTGGGGGAACAAGGTATATGTTTTTAAGAGAGCGTGACAACTTCTCAAATGGCTCATCAAAGTAAAGGGGTAGGCTCCGCTGCTCTTAAGACGATCTCTAGCTCAGCCTGAAATTACGGGCTTGATACTGGAGTTACTGGGCGGAAGAACCTAGCCCTCACCCCCGAGGAGGCTGGACGAGGTTATGAAGGGATGCCATGGGCAGCGACACCCGACTGAACCACCTCTGCTCGGGTTTCGTGCCCTTGCTGAAAAAGCTGGTGATGGAGGTCTCTGCAGAGGAAGGAGAGAGTGGTGGCAATGATCCTTGGTCCTGAAAGACTGGGAGCCAGGTCCGTGGCTTTGCCATGAGCTGGGGGATGGTGCAGACCTGCTCCGCCGAGCCACACGCAGCCCTTCTGCAAGGATGGGGGCCTGAGTGCACGTGGGTCCCCGTGACGGGGGCTCAGGGGGTCAGAGCCACCAGGCTTCGCTAAGCACCCCTAATGGCAAAGCATCACTGGCCGAGCGTGACTTCAGGTGAAGAAAGGAAATGCATTTTTGTTCTCACCATTGCGACCACCCGTCTTACACCTGGGGACAAGGAGAATGTGAGTGAAGAGGAGCCCAGTTATGAGATAAGGACACGGGCCCATCTCTTGGTGACACTGCGTTATTTTTGGAAAAATCAATGAATGCAAAACCAAATGCCAGCCTGGAGCTTGGCAATTTGGAGTTTTCCTTTTTCATTTTACACATTTCCCTGATTCAGTAAAAGGAACTGCTTGGGAAGGCCGTGCAATGCCACAGAAACGGGTGGAAATGAATGGAGGGATTTGCTTTGTCCGAAGTACCAAATAACTTCCACGCACACGCGCTGTCTCCTTCCAAGCCCGCACCACTCGGTGCAGCGCAAACGAGCCAGTCCCAACGCATCTCCCAACGACAAGATGTTTGCACAAGCCAAATGTACTTAGCACCTACCCCCCTCCCCAACTGCCAAGCCCAGCTGCTTCTCGAGAACGTAAAGCAAACAGTTTAACCAGCAGATTTTTAAAGCTGAGACGCCATTTGGCAAGGGAAACACAATTTACTGCGGTGTTTTGCCTGCAAACCTCCCGAGTTACAAGCAC
Source organism: Gavia stellata (assembly GCF_030936135.1). Classification (NCBI taxonomy): domain Eukaryota; kingdom Metazoa; phylum Chordata; class Aves; order Gaviiformes; family Gaviidae; genus Gavia; species Gavia stellata. Next base: position 16,715,876 of record NC_082611.1, on the reverse strand, counting down.
CAGCCCGTGCGAGAAGGGTCACCATCAGCTCTCTCTCCCATTTCCATCGTGCCTGCTGTCCCGCTGGCTCCCTGGAAACGTGGGTGCGGGCAGAATCGCCACCAAATGACATCAGACGAATGCAATTCCGTGCAGTAACCCAGGCATTCAAAATTAAACACCATTAAAATAAAATAAAACCTGTGATTAATGACAAGTGCTTTTTAGTAGGAAGACAAATGAGAGAACAGAAAATTAGCCAGGCTAATTACAGCTCTGGCTAGTGGCTGCAGGTAATGCGGGAGGAGGAAGAGCGCGTCTGGGAGCATCACCTCCGCTGCACCCGGCAGTGACACGTTACGGGAGCGGAGCAATTTCCCCAAGCGTTGCTATACCGACAGGCGATTACGATAGCCTTCATTAGGCGGCTTCATTTTCTTTAATGACGAACCTCCATTTGAAAAATAACTTAAAGAGTCACAACGGTTAAAGAGCTTTGTCACATCACAACGCAGCTTTTTCCAGACTGGATGGCAACAAAACAACTGGCAATCTTTACAGAAAAAACCACCCAAAACTGGGGGATTATTTTAGCCATCGCTGGTCGGCATCAATAGACAACATTTCAGCTTAACCGCTGGACAAAACCCGGGCGCCAGAACACAACCCGCACGCTAAAGCCGCCCGGCCATTCGCGGGAAAAGCGGCATTATATTAGAAGGTGCAATTTTTCTTTCTTTCTCTCTCTTTTTTTTTCCCCCCTTAATTCTCCCCAGCAGCAGTCCCAGCGGAAAGAGCGACTTTTGTTCCCAGCACAGTAGCGAAAGGCTGATAATGGCCTCTAATCTATCCGGCTTCAAACACATGTTCAGCCCCGCTGTGCTGCCTTTGATGTCATTTTAACTAGATTCCCCAATGCCACCTCTGAACTTGGAACATTCCTTCGTTCAATGTACTGTGCCAACTCAACCAGAGGAAGCAAATTCAAAGATAAGCACTTTAATTTTATCCCAACAAAACCTTATTCAATAGATGGGGGGAAAGCAAGGAAAACCAATACCGTACTTTTGTTTTCCTTTTGTCAGGTAGCTTGCTTTGAGATATTTTCAATAGATAGAGAAATAATATATATAAAAAAAATCAAAACTTTTTTAGAGCACATCTACTTTTAAAAGAAAACTTTCCCAAACTGTTTTTCCTTGTTTCGTCATGTGATTTTCTCTAGCACCAGAAAGCTCTGCGCTGAAATGCAATGGGGGGGAGCAAGAGCGTTTCTATCGTTTATTTAATGATAATGCAATTGGTTCGCTATTGGGGAAACGCGGGGGCTTCCTCACCTCTCCAAACCGACCTGCAAGAGCCTCTGGTGAGCGGGGAGGTTTCGCTGTGGCTCTGCAGTTGGACTCTTCTAACAAGGGCTGTCTTTACTCCTCCGTAGACAGCCTCCAAACCCAACCATTAAGCCTAACAAGTTGGAAATCATCATTTGGGATATTTTAAATTAGAAAGCTGTTAAACTTGCTTAAATATAGCAGAACTCAAGGTCATTCTGGATCACTGGCCGTAGGAAAGACAGGAAACAAATCCACAGCGAAACTGATCTTTTCTACCAATTACTCTTATCAAAGCACCACCGTCACCAAGAGACCTTTCTCACATAAAGAAGCGCGATGGGAAAATCGCCAGGCATTTTGGCCAAAGGCCAGTCATCCGAGGAATAATATTTAATCCGCAAGGTTTTTTGAAGGAATAACCACTGTCTTAAACCCCTTTGCTCCAGGGAATGGACATCCTTACTCTGGGGCAGGTTCGACTGGAATTGGGGAAGAAGCAGCATCCCTCCAGCCAAGCCCACCAGCACCGAGGGCTTTCCAAGTGCCCGGGGGAAGGCAAAGCTCATTTCCCAACCGAGATAAGCCAGGACACATGATAAGACCCAAAGGAAGGAGTATTGTTGTTTAGTTGGACCACAGCACTGGGCTAAAGGGAAGATATTACCTCTTGTTTACCCGTTGCAAGCTCTTGCAGAAATAAAGAGAAGAAAGAGATGGACCTAGGGCATTTCTGCGGCTGAATCACACAAGAAATGGTGGTTTAATGTATTTCAGCTGCTGCCTGTTGCCTTCCTACCTAGATTTGCCTTAATTTCCCTTGAGTGTCTCCGTTGTGACAAACCCGCCCACCCAGAGGCCGTCTCCTCCGCTTGGGGAAGATGCCATCCGTACGCGGGGTTGTCCGAGACAGCAAGAGCAGTTCAGGACTCACCGTAAATGCCGCTGCAAGCCTGGGGCAGGCTCCGAGCAGCTCGGGGCGGGGGGGGAGGCAGAGCCCCAAAGCCCCGACCCACCACCGAACACCAGCAGTGAGTGGCTCAGCCCCACCTGCGGCCACGGCACGCTTGCCGGGCCAGCGCTCGCCGGAGCTTTTCACCGCGTCCCCTCTGGACCTTGCCTCCGCATAAACCAGCTAAAACAACACAGCTGCCGTGCCGATTATAAAAACAGGTTTCAGCAGAGAGGACTGGAGCTGTTTTGCCTCTAAGGGCAGAGGAATTTGTATGACACAGGAAGACTGAAAAATAATCAGTGGAGCGCAGGCATTTAAGAGCAATGTTTTTTAAGCCACTCAAAAAGCAAACTCCTTGAACAACAGGGTCTGATAACATATTTGTTATATAAATTCAACCCATTACAATAATATTTACCAGTGCTTGGAAAGACATCCTGTTGAAAGTTTGTCTTTTAGGCAAGTGTGCTTGTAGCTGGTACCACAGAAATGACTTTTAAAAACATTTTGGTGAGTTGGGCGCTCCCGAAAAGCCTGTGCCTCCCTCCCTTCGCCCCGGCTCAGGAGGCCAGACGGCCAGAGCATCGCCCAGGCCTTTGCTAGCAGCTTTGGACAGCCGAGCTGTGAGTGCAGTCACATGCAAACACTGCTTTGCCACGATCAATACAATATCAAAGCTTGGAAGGGAGCTGGTGACAGCGGCAACACACCAGAGTACAAGCAATCGCCCAGCGTGTCTACCTTCTCCACCAACTTGAGTTGGCCAACACTGGAAGAGCAGGCCTTGCATCAAGCCATGCTCCCTGTGTGCCCGCCTGCTTTCCTGGTTTATTAGCGCTCCTCAATTAGCCGACATTTGCATCCTGATTGTCCGGACACATTCTCCTCTGATGGAGGGTCAGGGAGGTTTCTGCCATGGGATCACACCCCGTTCACATGCTGCCTCGGAGCAGAAGCCAGATTTCTTCATTACTGAGCTTGACTGCTCTATGTAAACAGCAGACATAGGAAAGAACCTCGCTCATCAACATATGAGGCTTTTATTGCCATTTTCCTCAGAGGAGGCCTAAATTCAAAGCACCGAGACATGCAAGTCTTGTCAAGCAGCAGGAGTCCCTTCTTTAACTTGCGTCTGGTTGTTCTTCATTTTTGCTGCCTTGAGCAATTCTGCAAAAATTCCTTTGAAACTCGGGAGGCAGATAGGTTCAGCAATGCCATGTAAAAACTGAACAAAACCTGGTACTGGAGTTTTAAAGGACGTAATGAAGAGCAAGTGTTGAAAGCAGACAGAGTCTTTGTAAGCCAAAGGTGAAGGCTGTATGTCCGGAATCCCAATTTGGGGATCACTCTGCACGCATCCAGTTTGAGATGCACAGAAAGAAAGATCACAGGTTTACCCTTACGATTTTTGAGACTTACTTAAAACAAACCACTGAGAGTGGGTTAGTTATTAGCAGAAGGCAGCGCACATTTCAGTGGTAATTAAAGTCCTAGAAGCAGCCTACGCTGGGCACAGAAGGGATAAAATGCCTAAGGAAAAAGGAGCAAAGAATAAAGAATGCATAGGACGGTCAAACAGAAATTATTCTGCATGTGAAAGAAATAAATTATGGCTACTGAAATAAAAATAAGGAGGGTGAAGAACTCTGGCATAAATGATCACAACTTATAGCAGGTATAACCATCAGTGCAACCCCAGGAGCCTGCTGGACCAGTGGATTAGGAAGTGCTAAAAGCTAATTAACTCTGAAGAGTTCTTACATCTGTCTCTCCTGATAACAAGAAGTTACATGACCCCTGACAACTTCAGAGTACTCCTCCATATAAATTGATGAATATGAAGAATTGCAGAAGGATGTGGCAAAGCAGCTGGATTTGTGTCAAACTGAGCCTTTAATGAGCGGTCCTCTACAGCTTTCTGTCCCAGGGGCATCCTCCGCCTCCCATGTCCCTTTGGCCAAGGTCTGCCTCCTCCATTTTGCAACACGACACGGATAAGGTGTGAGGAGCTGGTGGCAGCGAGCAGAGCAGACTCAATAGTTGCTCCTAAATGGCTCCAAGCCTCCACAGATCCAGAGACAACCATGCTACCGGCTCGCATAGAGCCACCACAGCAGACACAGAAGCCCCCTCACCACGTTGCACATTCGCCAGTTCACTGTGTTAACTGAGGGCAGGCGGGGAACTGTTGCAGCACCCGTTAACAACATCCACGACACAGGCTGGAAAGTTTCTCCAACAAGGTCTGACAGCTCCTGACACTCACAGTGACACTAAACGAGCCTCTTGGAGGACTTTGTGTTTACAGCACTGCCTTTAATAAAACCCTCTCCTAATTCTGTAAACCTGTCATCTTTCGCTTGAAGAATCAAAGGTTTTCTGGTCTACAGAAAGACACTTTGCATTTGCACTACTAAAAAACAGACCAAACATTGAATATTTTCCCCCAAATCCTTTTTTTCCATCGCAGAGATGCAGTCACAACAAAATCTCGTAACCCCTTTTTTCTCCCTTTGCAGACCATCTTTAAGGAAGGTATCTCATGGGTGAGATACAGGCGCTGTCAGGAAAGTAGGAACTAGAAAAAAGCAAAAAAGATTTGGCAGGCGCTTATTGGTACAAATTGTGTTAAAGTGCAGTGGACACCAGACATAAACTAGAACTGGTCAGTCACCAATGCTACTGAAGAGCAATTGCAGACTGAGCACAGTTTGGCAGCAAAAAACCTCAAGAGGAGAAGTACCCAGGTAAGTTGAAAGCTCTGTCTGACATTCAGAAGACACTACATCTCAAATCACTTACTATAAAGCCGTCCAACATTTCCAATATTTCTTGCACCTGGCAAGAAACATTGCAGGATCTCTGACCGAACATTGTTTATTTTAGTTCACTCAAACCATTTGATGTTGCAAATGTTCTCAAGAGCGGCAAGGCCGAGTAGCCTGCACAGCTAAAGAAACAAACACGCTATTGTCCCACTTATTGTCCTACCGGATTGCAGTTACTTACACGCTGCTGTCCGTCAGCGACATCGTATCGGCATCACTGGACATGCTCTGCTGCTCGCTGTCGTTGGCACTGGTCGCTGGTGCCAAAGCGTAGCCCGTGTTGACATAGTAAGGGTTAACAGGCTCTCTCCACGACCCATGCCTGCAAGAAAAATGAGAGAGTCACGTTAGAAGGACACAACCTTGGCCATACTCTGCATCATCGGGCAGAAGGACTCTGCCTGGAGCCCCCGCATTGGTGACAGGCTACCGACTGAGCTGTGTTAAGTTGCACTGATAGAACCACGAGCAATTTGACTCATAACTGGTAGGAAAAGGGAATTCATGGAATAATGAAGGTGATACTATTAGAGCTGAAGAAGAGAGGGAACAAGAGTATATGGAAGAAGTCCAGTTCCCATCAGGATTTATTGTGTCCATTGGCTAACTGGTTAGGCATTGTCATTCTATGAGGAAGGCAGGACATCTAAAAGCAATGCCTAGATAATGAGACAGCATTTTTCTTGGTCAAATCAGGCTTCTTTCTACTCTCCCAACTGCAAGTGATGTGTAGCATGGCTCACCCATTCTATGCTTGCTTTTACATCCCTCTTTACTTTACTCCAATATGTTTGCCAAGGGAGGGAGGTAAAGCAAGAAATGGCTGTTGCTTACAACGCAGTACCTAAAGCTGACCTCGAATGTCACACTCGGGTACATCAAACACTTGCAAATTCCACCAGAAAGGACCATCTAATTGCACCGGCTTTTCCAATGGACAATCTGGCCATGGATCTGTGGAGGGTACTTTGTACCCAACCACATGCCTTGTCCTGCAGAGAGGTTGTTCAAGCACACGTGTGAGCAGGCCAACCTCCTCTTCTTAAACAAAATGGTAGAAGAGAGACTGCCTGTGCTAACCTGGGAAGTGAGTTCCTTGCTCAGGAGGAGACCTGCGTGAATGGTGAAGCAGCCTGTGAAACAAGCAGGCAAGCAGCTCCTTCCCACGGACTCTGCCACTGGCACAGAAAAGCTACTGCTGCCAACGTGCCTCCAGCTCTGCTGCACCGCAGGACAGTCAGACCACGCAGGCATCTCGTTGTCACTGCAAGTCATTTTGCAATTTGCCAGAAGGAGAAACAAGCTGAAATGTTCACACCAACACAGCATCATTTAATCCTCCACTCTCCCTGCCTACCCCTCTGCATGAAGAGCAGCATTTGTAAGATACCTTGAAGTTGATAAATTCCTGGGTTTTCCAAGCTCTGTCACCAGCTCTGAAAACCAGAGTCCTGTTTTAATTCAGATCACGAAGCTTGTCAGCATCATCTTTTATTTAGTAACTCAGTAACCGGCACCTAGTTGATGTGGTTTGCAATAGACCTTGAGCAAACACCTCCAACGAGAACACATCACACAATTTGTGCTTCCCCATTCTGCTGCAAAAAGCTTTTCTGGCTGTTCTGCAGTAGTCAAAGTCCTACAGACAACAGCAAACAGCCCCTGCCCTGATGAGTTTACGTTTAGGTAAGACAAGGAAACCCATGAGAAACGCACAGAGGGAAGGACCGTTGGCAAGGAAGACACCAGCAAAGGAAAAAGTTGGCAGTTTCTGCATATTTGTACGGAGTATAAATGCAGGACAGCCACTACATGAACTGGGACTAGCAGACAACCCATTTAAGGCAGAGGTTTTAAGAATGATTTATGTATAATATGGTCCTCAGACTACAAGGATGGAAGCATTACCAAAGTATTTTAAAACCTGAATTCGACAGGGCTATAGCCTTCCACTAGCACACTGCTCGTGTAGCTCCTATTCACCATGCCCTTCTGCTCCCAGACACAGAACCAGACCATTTTCCTTGTAATACATGCGGTCATGGATGTTTGCTGGTCACTAAGAAAAATCATATTGGTTTAGGTCCATTACAGGGTCAGTTAGAAACAAATTACCCTCCTATTCTCCCAAAGAGAAAACTAATATTTTGCTTGCCACAAACCAACAAAAACCTCGTCCTCTCCTCGGAGGACGAAGCTCAGTGTAGTCGCAGAGTGGTGCAAAAAGCATCCAAAACTGAGTCAGCTGAGGTTTTTCACGACTGTTGGAGGCAAAGGGAGCCTTGCGAGGTTTCTTCACACTTGGGTGCAGAACAGAGCTGGCTGGGTACGAATGCTTATGGGCACCTTGGGATGGCAAGTCACCATGGACGTCATCTAGCACACAAACTTTCTCTCTGTCACTGAAAATGTGCACTAGAGCAACCTTATTTCTATATTCCATCGCATTTCCGAACAGCTTTCTAGGTCAAATATTTAAGGCTGGAAGTAATTTGAACAAGTTCACCCTAAAAAGCAAGGTATAATAAGTGAAAACCTTACCACCCCCCCTTCACCACTTCTCCCCTTGCATAACGGTCAGTTCTGACGACTAAAGGAGCGCTCTGCAGTGCAACCCTCCTGTCACATCCGATATGACAGTTGCGTGACGGAGGCTGATGCAACCTCTTAAATTGAGGCAGGAATGACGGACAGCTCAGACCTTCCCTGCAGGCAAAGAGAAGGATGCTCTTTGGATAACCCAATTAAAATATAGCATCAACTTCTAGTGGACCTTCTGCCAGGACTGTCTGGAAGTGGCATGGATTATTTTTGCAGTATATTAAGAAAGCACTATGATATATAGAATAAAATGCACAGATGGATCAATTTCTCCTTTGTATCTGCTGATACAAAGACAGCAGAGAGCATCTGAAGAGTTCGTCGGGTATGGATCAGAGATGGCGGAAGGAACCAAGAGCGAGCAGATGGGTGCCGGGTGGTCCCTGGCCCCTCCGGAGGAGTCGGGATGGACAGGCTCTCCTGCAGCACTCCTCGGCTGTGGGCTTCCCACTGAGGATGCAGGCAAGAGTTTGGTCACAACTGTTGTATTTAGCTAAAATGACACACTTAAGCATGTATACAACAGGGATTACTTCCATTTTAGCTCTGCCTCTAATACATCAATGCAAATGTAAACTTTCGGTAAGCGTAAGTAGATGGAAAGGGTATAGGATTTCAAAGCAATCATAACAGGTTACATTACTTTTGAGGAATCCATCTGTATTCAATCCTTCTCCTAATGTTCCCTCTCCCTGACAACTCTCTTCAGCTGGCTCGTATCACTATTTGAATGTTTTGTGCCGTGCCTCTGAAGAACGCTTTCAACATCTATTAGGAGGAAAACATTAAAGGAACATGGAGTCTAACAAAAAAAACCCTGGTCACTTCTGATCTGGGAGGGGAGGCTGCTTTAAAAGGGATATAGGCCCACTCAGAGCGATTTGAAATGTCAGCTGAAAACCTCACATACCGAGCTCTGTGTGCTGATAAGGGTGATAAAAGGAAAGGTGAACATTTAAAGTTAGACTTCACAAAAATTCCTGCAGACTTCCGGATTTTTTTTTTTTTTTAATGGAAAGAGCAATGAACGGTTTTGAAATGAACACAGAACATTTCACAGATCGCAGAAATAAAGCTGCACATCTCTTCTGCAGCTCTCAGTTGCTCAACCCTCAAAATAATCACATAGGGAACAATTATAATAGAGATCACAGCGACCCAAGTAAGTCAACCTGACCAGCTGCCTTTTCTTTGTATAAAGCCCTCCACTGATCCCTGTCAATTCTGGTAATGCTGACAAGGGCCAAAACTGTTGTAGAAAACCAGCAAGCATCTCCTTAGGGCTTCCTTCTACCTGTTCGGAGTTCATTTTGCATGTTGTCTTGGCTGCACCCCATCCCCAAATCTCCCACTCCTCCAACCAAGAGCAGCACGCAGCACTCTGAACACTAGCACCGTCAGATCTTAGAGCTTCAACGTACACGAGAAGAGAGGTGAGGTCCTCTTCGGTCCTCTTGCCCTAGCTGGAGTTCCCACTGCATCGCAAGTCCCTAAGGGCATCCTTCTCCCTCCAGCCTGGGATCCCCAGTCTCCTTCACACAGCTCCCCACCGATGGCTGTTTCAATTTTAAATCAAAGACGCAAAGTCCCCAGTTTTTGCCAAACATGCTACTCTTTGCTCTTTGCAAAAAGAGCACGCGCTGCTGAAGCATTGCGTCACCTTCAGAATCCACAGCGGGAAAAAGATCTCACAGATCCTGCCTGCAAACCCAAATCCACAGGGCACTCCCTTCGCTTCTCAACAGTTACGTACCTCCTTCATTGACGTCCTTCATCAAGCATGGAAAAAAAAAAACTAAGGCAAGAAGGAAACTTCCTTGGAGATGAAAGACCTGTAGGCAACTAATTTCTGTGGAATTTAAATTTTCACTGGAGGGAATAAATTGCACAACACTCTATGGGCAGGTCTGGGAGACATGGTCTTCCCAACTCTGCCCGCAGTGTGGCTGGAGCAGCTCCCAGTCTAACAGGGAAGCTGATCAGATCCATCAGTTTTCACTGCTACCATCTTCTCCAGCTCTAGTACTGAACTTTTATGACACTGACATTTTCTGGAAGAAAATTTTTACCCAAAAGAATTGAAGTTGTGATAGAATCCAGGCAGGCTGGCAGCCCTCCTCTTGCATGGGTCCGCTACCTGCCTGACCCTGAGATAAGTGCGTCTCCGAACTCCCTGGTGGGATAGTGAGGCACCTCCAAAACCCTGTGCTATCAAGGAAGCAGCATTAGATTAGTAAACCCAAGAGATAAAGACTCATGAAGCTGACAACCACAAAACCCCAAAGCATTCTGCTTATGTTCCCCCAAACAGTGCTCCCACAAGATTTCCTCCCATGACATACTCTGAACCTTTGCTCACCAGGATTTGGGTGAGCAGGTAGTTTTTAACGTGGGAGAAATCCCACTTTCTAGACAGCCTGAGCCATGAGGCAGCTAATAATCACCCAGACTTCACGAGCTGCCTTGGGAAGCACCAAGGGGCAGGAGAATTGGGGCTGGGGTTTCATCCCGGGGAAGGACACCCCAAAACGGGCTCTGCAGAAACTCAGGATCTCTCACCACAGCTGACGGCAGGGCGAGCGGCTGTGACACCCTCCCTCCCGCACAGCAGCGAGGAACCTCGCAGCGGGACACGATTCCTCCTTTCCTCTTTCGGTGGGCGGTGGTTGAGCTGAGGGATGGTGCCCAGAGACCACAGAGCAGGGCTGCAACTCAGCGAGAGCAGGTTACCGACTCTCTGGGCTCCCACCCCGCTTTTCCACAGCAACTTCGGACAACTTAGTTTAAACTTTCATACTCCTGGGTTTTTGAAGATTACTATTTCCAGAACTACATTTGCAGGAGGAAACCAGGACTAAGCCCTACACTTGTTTGGTGTCTCTGGTAATTTTGTTTTTGTCATTAGGAGGACGCAGCCTAATGCTCAGACATCCTTCCAGCTCATTATTTTAATGCCCATTTACTCACTGTGAAAAAATTACTTTTTCCATTTAAAAAGTTACGCATTTCCAGCCAAGAAAAAAGCAGCTTTCAAAATGACAGCTCGCTGAGTCTCTGGCTGGCCAGACACGATCAAGCAGAGCGCTCTCATTTCCCACACTTACATCTACCAACAAGTGGGTGACTGTCACATCCTTCATGCAATACCACATTTCATTATCACAGCCAGTCAATCAAATTAAAAGGTGCACACGTTAGCTTATGATGTACGAGCCGAAGCAAATCCCTTCGGCGTATTTAAATAGCACGTGCTGACAAGAGTGTCCGAGCGGCAGGGTCACCTTTAAACAAGGGATTAAAACAGCATCCACCAAGAAGTCTGATTTACAAGATTACGTTAATCTACCACCTGAAGAGAAAATCCATGGTACCAAGAACCATCACAAAATTTGCACCATACTGGGTATAAAACTATTAGAAATGTCCCAAAGCATTCACAGCATTCCCTGATACATCATCACGGGAGCTAAGGACAAAAAGCCTACGAAGATGCAAAGCTGAAAACCTTCACTCCTGACTGGATTTAACCTGTGCTAAAGACGCAAAGTCTGCTCAAGAGGTTAAAATTGGGGATTTAACTGATAATTTGACTGCAAATCCTCAGGGCTGCTCCACTTAAAACTCTTCCCAGTTACTGTGGGTACTCAGACACTGCTGTGCATCTCAACTTTATCACTGCCAATGTCAAGCTAATCACACGTGTTCTAGGCAAGGACAGCTTCTTCAAAGATCACATCAATTCTGGACAAGTTAATCTGTTCTTTGAGGTCTCCAGATGGCTCTTGCCAAGAAAGTTCACTTCCAGCCCTGCAGCCGGCGAGCGCAGCGGCCCCAGCGCTCTGCAGAGCATTACAAAGGAACCAGATCAAAGTTGTGTCTTACAAAAAAATGAAATCTGAAGTTTGAAAAGCAACAGCAGCCTGTCACTTGTAAGCTTAAAGACGACTTCTGCATGCTCCAGCTATCAGGGAATTTATGATTACAGGCTGGCTTTTAAAAGCTGATGAAAAAACCGACGCTCTTTAGCGCTCCTTGCCTTTGCAAATCTGTATCTTCTTCCGCGCTTATTCATCCTCCCACGCTGGAGGAAGAAAGGAAATAAATAAAAACTTAACTAAAAGGACAGATAAGGGCTCCTCTTCTCTTTTATTCTAAGGCATTCAATTCCATTTTAGGAGTATGCAGAGATTATTTTATGGGGAGCTTCAGTAATTGTTGCGAAGTATTAAAGTACAGTTACAAAAGCTAAACCCAAGATCTACCAGCCTGAGTTTCCAATTTCTCACTCCTTTGCATTTACCAAGGACATACTACTTCTCAGGCAGGACTAAGGTACAGAAGATGCATTCATTGAAACGAATAATTTACAACACAGGAGACAGCAAGGTGGGTGAGAAAAGTGATTTAGAATTTGTCAGAATCTAGGAAGGAAACTGAAATACAGGAAATAAATTGTTTGCCTTAGGAGGCAAATAAAGACTAGATAGGCTAAATATTGGGGCTGTATTGCCCTATCGCCACCCTAACCTTCTTAAGAAAGGCTCTCAGACAACAGGATGCGACCACTGTCTTCCAAGAAAACCACAGAACAAATCCCTCAGGATTTCAGCTGACCATGCATCTGCAAATAAGCCCTCCCAGCTCCTCCTTCCCAACAGAGGCAAGGCTGTGCTGATGCATCGCCCCAATGCAATACTACATTTTGTCCACTAGTTACAGATTTAAAATCCAAACTGTAAAAATCCAATTTTGACACACAACAAAATCAAGTCCTTCCTAAAAACAATGCACATCTTCCCCAGAATAAGACCAAAAACCTCATTTATTTAATAGCTCAATGCACAAGAAATGAATTAAACTAAAAGAAAAAATATGCGCAACACGTCAATTAACAAGACGCTTGGATCATCTTCCTGAAATAAAGCGAATGTCGCGGAACATTTTCTTCCATATCTAACAATAACAGGTACCTGCTTAGACTAATTTCAACATATTAGTTGGAATTTATACAATAACATAGGTTTGTTTGTTTTTTTTTCACATGATGACATGATTAATATGAATCCTTATCCATTATGAAAGGTTGACATTAAATAGGGACATTTACTGTAAAATATACAGGGTATTTGGCTGCATTCATCATGCCTGAACAAGAGCCTTACTGCTTTGGAGCAGCCTGGCTCCATCAGTCATTCAAAAGCCTCCGTAGTGACTTCAGAAGCTACAAAACTAGAGCAAACCCAGCATCTCCTGTGTGCATTTTGGATATCCAGGGTATATGGCTCCCACCCATAAACCACACTCACCTCCGTGCCACAGCCTTTGTCAGACAATACTCCATAAGAGAATTATTTTTAATATTTTATTAGAAGGGACGGAACCAAGCTCGCACAGGGATGTGCCGAACATCCACACTTGTTGTGTGGATCATCACATCAAAGTGCATCCTGAACGCAGTGAGAGGACCTTGAACCTGAGGACCAAATTCTCCTGACATGGCAAGAACGGAGGGGTCCTGCCCAGGACAATGCGCCTACGGAGCAATGACAGAACAGTAGCATCAACGTGCTTTAAGGTCATGTTTTGCATTAAAATAAATACGGATCTTGTCAAATCACAGGGCCCGAGTCTTGCAGCGTGCCCAGGAGCCGGGGTTCCCATCCCCGGGCAGGGGATGCCGTGCTCCAGCACGCTCCCAGTGCGTTCCAGCTGCCCAAGGGCCTGGGTGAGACCAACCCACAGCGAACCCCCCCGAAACAAGTGGGAACCCAGTCCTCACTCCCCACTCTTTGACCCTCCCAACATGCTCTCCCTGGGCCACGGGGCTCGCTAGCGCGGACGCAGGCACTAACGCAGTCTCCTTTCCCCTCGCTTAAGTTGAGGGCTGGGGAAAATTCGGCAAGAAGCTGATGGGTGAGACCTTTCTGCTCTGCTAATTGGCTTCTCAGGGTGAAATGACATCTATGTTTAATACGGCAAGAGATTTTACATATATATATATACACACACACATACACACAATCTCTCTCTATATATCTAATGTGCTTAAGTGGATGAACACACACAGCAGCCATTTCAGACCACATGCAGCAGTGCCAGCTCCCACACCTCTGCTTTCCCGGGTGATTTCCCAGATAAATCGGGGCCAGTGGAGAGGAGGAACCCTCCACAGAGTGCTACGGGGGTCTCTGCACGGGCTCCTCTGCCTTTCCCCTGTGGCTTCCCTTCCCTGGAAAGGCAGGCAGGGCAGCTGGAAGATGTAAAGGAGTCGCAGAGGAAACTGTTCTTCCCAGAAGGACCAACACAACTATCACGTCGCAGATGTAAAAATACCAGCGAACCCCCCAACCGTTCAGAGCCTTCCACCTCACGCCAAGCGAGCGGCCATCCGTCCCTTCCTGCCACCCTACCCGCAGCCCAGGATGCTGCTCCCTCCGCCGATGAAAGAAGCAGCCGAAAGCATCTCCCAGCTCTCCGGCGGCGGACTGGCCGCGCAGGCACCCACGCACCGCGGCTTCCAGCCCAGAGCATCCCCCTCGCCCGCGTGGAGAGGGCCTTCATGAAACAAATCACTTCCAAATGCCTGCCTCTGAGGCGCGGGGAGAAAGGGAAGCCCAGGTTTATACCTGGGTCTGCTCATAACCTAAAGAAGGCAGCAGCTCCACCTAAAAACAGCACTGCCTGCAAACTATCAAATTAATCCCGGGATTTCAACAGCTTTTCTTCATTATTTTTCATCTCAACCAAACCACAAATTTACTTAATGACTAAACCAGGCGAGCGAGTACTTTGTTTTCCAGACAGCAGGAACCTTTCTAACGGGATCCAGGTTTTATGTTTACCTAACGTCAGGCGAGGGAGAGGGTCCATTTCCGAGATGCGTTTGATGCTTTTTTTAACTTCCCCAAACCCACCAGCACCGTGGTCGGGGTATCTCCGAGTCCCGAGCCCGAGGAGAGGCGCTGAGCAGGGTCAGGAGGAATACAATAAGAACACTGTGTTCCAGGAGTGATCGAATAAAGGCAAGAGCATGCTTTTGGCTAGCAGGGCTCAGCGCTGTAACTCCGTCTGCTGCTTTTCTTCTCCGTCTGAAGCAACGGTTGTTTGTCCACGCTTCTCTGAAATGGAAAGTATTTCCTCTCGCCTGCTCGTTCCAAGGAAAGATCTGAGGAGGCCTGGTATAACCAGGCAGAACTGGGGATTCTCCAGTGCCTCCACTCTTCTTTGCCAAAATTTCTGCTCAACAAGGAAGGGCTTACAAGAAAGAAATTACGAGCAGATTGCTCTGCAAGCTCAGTAACTTAAGACCAGGGCCTGTAGGATGAGTAAGTTTTTGGACAGGAACAAAGCATCCAGCTTTGGGCAGCGACTCCAGACCATTCCCCTCCTTCCTACATACCTACGGAGCCTCCGGAGTGTTCAAGAACATGGGATGGGATAGGGACATCTAAAGGTAGGTGGACCACATTGGGGAATGGGAGCCATTGGAATCAAAGGGCAAATCGCCTGGGCTCAGTCCTTCCGTAGATCACCGAAGCTTTTCAGGAGAGCACAAACCCCAGCACTGCAATCCGTTGTCTGTACTGCTTTCAGGGATAAATTTCCCGATACTTAAATCAAAACAGCGGTGTTGCTGATGGCTGAAATGAAAGGGGAAGATACGCAACTCAAGGTGGCTCCATTTGACAAAGAGTAGTCGCAGCTTTGACGTTAAACTGCTTGCTTGTATCACTGGGCTACGTAACGTAGGCTGAGCCACATGACCGCAGGTTTGCTAGCCTCACTCAAATCCTCATCAAAACAATGGCATGAAATTCAATAATCATTACCAAATCATTGCCAACAAACTTGGTATTATAATGAAATTACAAATTTGGGTGGCCGAAGAAACCGGTTGATTAATATTTTGAACATCTACGAGACACCTGACTTGGCACCTCAAAACAACCCAGGTTTGCTCCCAAAGACATCTGACGAAGTCCTACTAATGACGAGGTGGGTAGGATTACTGAGGGACCCTCAGCAATAAACCTGCACAAAAAAAGAACTTTATTTCACTGAATAAGGTCTGGCTCACCAACGCACATGAAACGAAGAGGTCTGCCTCCAAGCAGAGTCACTCACTGGTGTTTTAACTCCTACAGAAAGGATCCAAGAAACTCCCCCAATTGAACAAGAACCTTTGAGGTGACCGAACTCCGACCTCAGCTGGTAACAAAACCAAAAACACGGAGGGCTGGCAAGACCTGGCAGAGATAAAGCTGAGAGTCAGGATTTAATAGCGCTCCCAGAGGGGAGATTCAGCTGATTAGAAACATCCTAATCTTCTCTCTCAGTGTATATTAAAGGTCAAGAAGTGGGATCAGATATTGGCAGCACATGAAAAAACAACTCAGTCGAGCAAAAGTCCTTAACAAGGACGTTTCATACCTTCGCATTAAAAATTCCTGCAAGGCCTTATTTAACTTTACTTCTATCTAGGGAACACATTTAAGTTTAAAGTCAAGAGACCATTAAATCGGGACAGAAAAGAAGATTCCCCCTGCCCCCCCCCCCCCCCCCCCCCGAAGACTTCTGCCTCCAATCAGTATGAGCAGGAATTCATAAGCATTAGTTGACTGCAACCATGATGGATAAATAGGTCTCAGAAGTACAGCACCATGAAACAGAGCTTCTCTAGCAGTCCTCTGGAGCCTCGCAAGCTCCCCAAACGGGGTCATTAAAGGATACTTGTTGGATTGTGTTAACAAGTGGCAGGCTGTATCAACAACAAAATACTGGCAAGCTGCAAAAAGCTTTTAAACTTGCTCTATCATTTACTGCTCAGCTCTGAAGAGATGTCAGCATCACGGTAAATGTATAAATCATAACTCGGCCTCCTAGTCTCTACTGGGAGCCCGCAGTCTGACGTTCCCGTCTCAGCTCAAACTGACCTGGCTGATATAACGCAGTGGTTGGGGCAAGATGAGGGTGGACTGAGTCATGCTATCATTCTGACAAGGTCCATTAGGGGTTGACAGCAAAGACAAGAAGAACTGTAATAACAACAACCAGAAGGAACGAGCCATGCAGAAACTGTGTCTAAGGGAGACAGATGCTGTTAAAAAGGATCTTTCCTTTTCTAGAGATACTTATTTTTTTCCTCTTTTAAGGGTTTAGGAGACTAACAGCACATAACTTGCCGCTGTCCCCAGAAAATAGGCATACAGAGGGAAGTTAGTCTTGTGAAGATGCTACAGACAGCCTTCCTTTTAAATAAGGACTAAAGTAACTTTTCCTTAGATGGTGCAGAATGACGTTTTCACCCACAGTCCTAGTTTTGGGACAGTCACCAAACCTTGCACCTCCAGCAAGACCTGGAAGCCAAACCATCAATCACTGCATCAATCACTGCATCACACAAAGTCATGTTTAAAGGTAATGAATGAAATCAGCTCATTCAGCTTCTCATTTCTTGTCGCTGTACTTTTACAAACGGATTTAAATTCAGTGACTGACTGACAAACCAAAAGCAAAGACTTCAGCGATGAGAAAGATGGAGATCAGCATCTGAAGCCAGCCGGCACAAGTTGGTTAGCAATCCCTCTTTACTGCATATAGCTTGACCATAACTGGAAGGACCCCGCTGGGCATGCTCCGCTGCTGAAGGTGACAACATCTCCAGAGGCATTCACTAAATAGTTCAAGGTGCGAGAACCAGTTCACCTCATTTAAATGGATATTAAAATGTAGTGAAAAACAGCTAAAGGAGGCAGGGAAGGAAAAAAAAATAATAAAAATACGGAGTTGCCCACAGACAAATTGCACGGGCGCTCACAAGGTAGCTCCTGGGACACTGCAATACCAGAAGGTCCAGCTAAACTCCAGACCAGAGGGGAGATGAAATACCTTTAACTGTAGTGCGAGAGTGTTAGGGAAGCTGTTGGGAAGCTTATACATGCAGTCCATCCCACTACCGTGTTTGGCCACTGCTCAGGGAAGTCCTGTGCTTGTTTCTTCTTGGAGCACTCTACAGCAAGAGAAACTTGCTTGTTGTTATTTTTGCCTTATGGAATTTTTCTGGTTTGGTTCTCATCCATTAGAACAGGCAGATATATGGGCTTTTACCTTTATTACACAAATTCCACAGTATCTTTTCATCTGGTCTGCATTATTGTGGGGATATATATGAAGTACCATGTCCATTTAAAGTGCTGTAAAAGAGCTGTTTGAACTCTCGTTCCATTCCTACGTATCTTTATACAATTAAAACCAGTTGACGGTTCCATTTAGGAAAAATAAGGGGCAATGCAAGCAAAGTGCTTTTTGTTTTAAATAAATTAGCCACTGTTCAGATAAAAGACAGCTGTCTTTTTTTTTTTTTAACTCAGTTTCTTAAAGACAGAAGCCTAGGTGATCAAACTCTGTGCGTTTCCGTTGATCTCTTTTTACTCCCTCCAGAAATTCTGAGGACAAGGTATTTGCTGACACCCAACCAAATTCAACAGGGGAGGGAGGCTCCAAAGACACTGCGATAATTAGTGAAAACAGGAAGGTGAGGAGAGACTCTTAAGTGCTCTGAATAACGATGAGGCTGTGGCCAGATCTCAGCAGAAAACCTACACAGAGAAGAGCTCTCACAGTCGCCTCAAATGCAAACAGAAGTTTCAGCTCCGGCTGACACCTTCCCAGGCACCGGAGTCAGCATGGGCCCACTGCAAAAAGCACATTTTGGGAGCCCCAGTGCTGAGACCTGGTTTAATTCTGCATTTCGGATGGCCGCGGATGGGCCCCAAATCACCTCCAGTTGACATGATGTGTTGCTGCTACCGTTTTCTTCTCCTATAGGAAGCGGAGCCCAGAGCAGAGCACCGTGGCTAGTCTGACCCACTGCCATGCGCCGCAATCATCTCAGCTGCCGTAATCAGAAATGAAATCCTGCGGATGAAGGAGAAGGCTGTTTTCTGTGTAGGGCCTGGAGCACAAGAGCTGTGAAACACTGGAGCCCATCTGCGTGACACAAACACAGCATCTGTTACAGAATGCATATGTGCCGTACCATACGGACAGGATTTCATTGACCAAGTAGGTAATACAAAAATGCCTCATTGCTTTAGATGTTTTCTTCTTAAGACAGCAGGGAAAAGCAACCTACAGTTTTGAAAAAAATATATCTTCTAGTCACCTCTCTTGTGCCCATGTATCACACTATCTATTACTGATCCTGCGCTACCTCTGCAGAACTCCACCTGCTCAGGGCACAGGATAAACGGATTGATGTCCTTATTTTCCCCCTCTTTGTGCTTTTACATCACCCAAATCTCATGCTGAATGCAGCATTATTCACGTGGTTGGAGATTCTTCTACGGTAATTTTCACAAGTGAATCTCGTAGTTATTTGTGATGCTACTCTGGAGGAAGGAAAAGCTATTATCCTCTTACGTACAAAAAGCCAACTGCAATGCTGAAATAGTCAAAATTTTCTCAAAATGTGGATGCTCAATTTGAAATGCTCTGGGCCTAATACTCAGCATTTTTGTAAGGCTTCTGCCTTGATGCATGCTCAGCACATCAGTAAGTCTGATCGGGGTCTTAAGTTGCGCACAGAAAAGCTAAGGCACGCACGACAGCTCGCTCCCAGGGAGAAGAGCTGTCTTACAGGATGGCTCTGGCAGAAACCAGCACGGAAGCACCGGTGTTTTTCTGCTTGCATCTTCTGCCTCTTCCACTGCAAGGTCTTTAGTGATGCAAGAGGTAATGCAGGAGCCCTGTGCACCTTCCTTCCTACCTGCTCTGTTAGCTCCCCTGGCACTAGCCATCCCATGCACTGAACAAGCGAGAGTCCTAAAGAAAGAGTCTCTGATCACTCATCAACGAATAGCTAAAAGAGTAGAGAAAGTTATGAAACGCCATGTGATAGCACCGTGCATCAGACTTACACCGTCCCATGTCTACATGGGGCAAACATCCCCGGCCCCTCTCTCCCGGTCCACTCTATGGAAAACCCCTTTCCAGTTTTAACACCCGCTACAGCCTTGTCTCTTGCTAGCTCCCAAGATCACCTGCTCGCCACTGGAGGATCTCACTGTCCTCACTTCCTCCCCGTCACTGCCCAAAAAAGCCTTTTTTCTTTTTTTTTCGCTGAGTGCCTTTTCTGGACAATGCGAGAAGAGATCTGGCTCACCTAACGACAAGCATCGGAGACTGCAGAATCATCATCAGCAGCAACAGGAATTGCAGTTTCCAGTCTCTGAAGTCTTAGCCATGAGCATCATCAGAGCAAGTACACTTTTCAGATACTCCAGCTGCCAAAATTTTAAACCATCTACTATAGAGCTCATGCAATTTTCACAAGCTTGTAATTTAATCAAATTGGACGGATTCTCACATGGACAGCAAAAGGTATGTTCAAGCTGCCAGCGCCCCTCCCACCTCCAGCAACCCACTTGCCAAACGATACACCCTGCTTCAAAGTAGGAAAGCTGGAAGGTTATCAATGAAAAGTAAATTGTAAGACTCTGACATGAGCAAAACAATGTAATTTCCTCCCCCTCTGTTTTTCCTAAAATTTGCCAAAATAATTCAGCCTTAGGCAGAATCTTAGCGTGGAAGAATACCAAACAACACAGTCTGATAAAGATATGAGCAACTACAACAAAGTTTTATATAATGGGAAATGTTAGGCAACCATGACTACAGCCATTGCTGCCAGCTCCGCCTATATAGTAACTGAGCGATATTTTAACATCGCTATTAACCCCCCCGCAAAACTACAAGCGAGTCTGTAACATGAGTCATAATACCCTTGGCATACATTTTGATCGCAAAGTTGATGAAAGCACCCGTCCCCGAACCTGTGTGTGAAAACCGTAGATGAATTAATCAAAACATGCAGGAGCTTGTGACGCCGATGTCTGAGCCTGCACATCTGCATCTGCAGTTGTGAGAGACTCTTGCATGACACAACGCGACAGCAGAGAGACTCGGCTGCCCGCTTTTGCTGCCGGTACCTTGTCACATCCAGGGAAGAGAGAAAAATATTTGCCAGCGGTTCTTATTCTAGGAGTGATCTTTCTGGGCTATGTGTATATCCGCAGTACGATGTAAAATTCACACCGTGAGTAAGTGAGCAAAGGGACTCTTCTGTTTTGCGTGTGCATGTTGCTAACACAGCAACTGCTCAATGGCATCATCTTCTCTGCTCAAGATGATAACAGATGTCTATGCAGGCTACAGACATGCATTTGTTGTGCAGCTTTAAGCAAATAATAGATGAATTTATGAATTCCACTGTTGGTGAGTTACGGAGATCCTCCACGTGCAGGATCACTTCGTTACTTGCCTGCAGGCAGCAGGTTGACTGCCCAGAGGGACTGCCTGCCGAAGGGGCACGATTTCCAACCTCCAAATCTTCAACGTCACAACTGCTCTGTCTCACCACTGGAAGTCCACCTCAGTCCAGAGGAGCAATCAGAATAATTAACCAGGCTGCTTTTTCCAGAAGCAAGGAAGGGGGCTTTCCCAAGCAGCTATTTCCGGACACTAACCTTGCAAATCTCCCCCCTGGGTGTATTCTCCGGGAAAAGTTAGGGAACAGGTTGGGACAAAGAAATATCTGCACATTTCCTTCACTGGGGCCAACCCCAGGAGATGAGGAGGCCATGCATGTCTCAGTGGCTGCCCCTGGGATCAGGAAGAAGGATCTTCATTTACTGCTGGAAATGCAGTTGCACCCAAAAAACCTTTTGGGGATTTTATTCTCTGCTGCAAGCACAGGAGATATGGGGCCACGACAGCTCTCGGGACAAGGCTCACAAAGACTTGGGCCTCATTTTTGGGAACAACACCATTGCTGAGGAAGACTTCTGTCTTTCTGGTAGTTTAGGGCAAGTTCATGAAGTGATAAAACTCTTTGACACTGACCTTCACTGAAAATGTGGTAATAATCCAGAAGAGTGAATATATCCCCAGAACGGTGCCTGCTCAGCTGCTAGTCTTAGAGAGGAGATGTTTCCATCAGTCCTAAAGAGGACCAAGGACCATGATTCAATCAGCAGAAGAGGATGTGTTGGTGATCATCAGACCCTAGAAAATCTTTTCTGATGCTGATTAATGCCACTTTCCCAAGTGACAAGGACTAGCAGGCCAAGGTCACCAGCTTGGCTGAAATTCAGCGCAGGAGGGCTGGTTGAACAGCGATAAGAGAGAGGTGTCTTCAAACAGAAGTCTGAAACACGTGGAACTTTTCGTTCTAGAGCAAGAAAAGATTTTGACCCAGTTTCAGATTTTAAGTCCACCTCCTAAACAAAAGCAGCTGAAGTTTAAATGAGCCAATTCTGCAGATCATTACGCTGCTATTACACAATTCCTTCTAATCCCTGAAGTGTGGAAGATGTGCCAACGCCAACCCAGGCACATCTTTGTCATTTCAGCTGGACTTCCAGCCTTTCCACTAAAGATTTCATTCTGCTAAACCGTTCTTGACAAATGCCAAACACTAAAATCTCCCAAATATTTATTGTGATTTCTTTGGCCATGCTATCACAAGTGCCTAAATTCCCCTTCTCTGTTGGAGAGCTATCTAGACCAGAGGTCTCCACATCTTTCAGCCTAATAAACATCACAAAGGCTCATGAGCTCCTACGAGTAGTAAGGGAGAGATTGTTTGTGCCACAAAAGGAACAAAAATGACCAGCCATCCCCTGCTGACGCTTCTCGTCCCCTAAGAACTTGGCCTAATCCCCTCCACCCTACAGCCCTTAAAAAACAATGTGCCAAGGAAAGGGAGCAACTCCTACGCATACTGATTCCCCCCCAGCTTGGACGTGGCTCCTGGAGGACCACTGCCAGCCAACTGCTAAGAGCAGCCCCCGCTGAGATGCTGTGCTAAGGCAGAAGGTTGCTTTTCATCCCTCTGTCTTAGGGACTGCCCAAGGAAACCATCAGGCTGGTCGCAGCTCTCCTGGGCTCATGCAACAGCAAAAGCTCTTCCCACACTTTGGGTCTCCAAAGTCTCCACAGCCCAGCAGATGAAAGGGCTGTGCAGCAGCCACAGCTCCCGCAGCCGCTCTCGGGCCCTCCCCGAGCCAGCCCAAGAAGCAACTCGGGCTCGTCCAAACACTTTGGGGAGAAGGCAGAGGATGCAGTCCAACGAGCACATTTCTATTTCTCTTTCCAACGTTCAACGTGCTAACACAGCACCCTTTAGGTAAGGAGGTACACCCGCTCGCTGACAAGCCATGCAGGGAGCAAAAGCCCAAGGGACCAACGGAAAGGAGGACGATGTGCCAAAACCACGGGGTTATGGCAGCTCTCAAAGCCACCCCTGTGTGCTCAAGCGTGCCAAGGCCAACCCTGGAAGTACTCCTGTCTCTAAAAGAAGCCACAGTTGAGAAGGTAACATCATAAACCTATAACATAAGGTTTTACTGCTGCTGACTAGCTGGGACACGCAGAACATGTGTTGCAGGGAACATAGCATGATTTTATTAGCAAAGACAAAGCCATTCATGCAGAGTGGCCCAAATTGGGTGGCTTGAATTAAGAGAACAATAGCAGCTCATCAGATGGCTCTTTCTTTCACATATGTCTTCAACTTACTACGCTAGCAAATACTTAAAGCAAGTTGGAAATACATTTTCATCTGAAGAGCCTCACGTTATTAACACATTAGATTAAAATAAAAATAATTGAGAACGTAACCTATTCCTGATGCTGTTCATTAAATGACTAAATCTAAACCATCAGCACTCAGCCAGCCTCCCCCCTCTGGAAGCTCACTTGCAATCAAGTGACTATTTGCCCAAGCCAGCACTCTGCAGTTCTGCTGAGATTAAACGGGACGGTCTTTCGGCACTAAACACAACACTGCCTCACCGCCCCAGCGCGTGGGTCACAGGAGAGCTGGGGACCCCTCAAGTTATCCAGGGGAAAATGTGCTCAGGCTCAGACCAATCCGAAAGGAAAAAAAAGAAACCCAACCTCGTTGCGTCAGAGGCTAATGCTAACCACGTTTCAAATTCGATCATGGATTCCAGTTCCCCAAATAACAAAACAATAGACACCAAAGAGGAAAAGTGGAAACTGCTGCTTGGGGAAGCTTGCCATGACATGCTGGCTGGAAGTGTGCTGGGACTAAATCCTGCTGCAGCCGGGCTGGGGCTCAGCACGCCAAGGCAGCCCGCAGGAAAGCCAAAGCTGGCTTCCCCTTTCGGAGCTGCCTGCTGCTCCGTCTGCCTCCCTCCCCGTTTCATCTCCAGCTCTCCTTGCAGCGCCTGGTCGATGCACAGTATTTATGCTGCTCGCTCACCCCAGGGTGGGTGGGATGAGAATAGATGAGCAGAAGAGGCAGGGGACAGCGTGGAGATGGCCTTGGGAAGGAGAGACTTCAAAAGTCACACAGCGGGCTCCGGCTCTGAATGTCCTTGCAATGGGCACCCCTGTAGTGACTTTCGGATCTAGAGTTGCCCCGGTCTTGTTTTATGCCTAACCATTTTTTAAGGCTTTGCTTTGCAAAACAACCAGGTAGGTGAGCAGACACGCCGCTGCTTTAAAGCTAGTGTGAGGAACAGCCTGCCGACTGTTCGTGGCTGAAATTACAGATTTGCCACAGGACACCAGTACAAATGATAAGGCAGCAGCACCCTGGCTTAACCTTTGTCAAAGAATTCCTAATCTTCTCCAAGATTAGACTTTTGTTGTTCTTAACTGCCAGCCCAACACGCCAACTAGACTGGGGGGGGGGGGGGGGGGGGGGGGCGGGGGGCAGGCCCACAAACACAAATTAATTACATCAGCTGTAATTCACACCTCTGGAAGCTTTTGAAGCGACTCGTTAAGTGCTTTTGCATAAGACATTTGAGGGAAAAAACCCACTAGCAGTGTATCACATTGAAATACAGATTTCTGTTCTGGAAGGAGCACTACACAGATTAAATCCTAATAGCCCAACTGATGAACAGTTTGTTTCAGTGCTGGTCTGCGTGTCTATCAACTCGCAGAGTCCAACCGGACGCCTCTAGGATCTGCAATAGCAGCAGTAACACGGCCGTAACCTGCGGTCAGCTCGTCATTTCATCAGTCCGCACCCCAGAATTCAGTCCCTTTCCCCCAGGAGGGCTCAGAGACACAGGAGCTTCCCAGCCCCTGCGGACGGCCGCCCCTGCCCGCCATCCAGCCACGCCAAAAGGAAGCTGAAACTTATCTAAGGAAGATGCAGTTCCTCAAGGGCTGGAAAATCCCCCCTCCTAATGGAAATCGTAACGTCGTCGTCCCCCCACAGCCGAGGGAGCGGGGGCCTCCAAACACCACCGCTGTGCAAACAACACACAAGAAGCGTTTCAGCCACAGCAACCTTTGCAATGTGACCTTGAGGCGAGCAACACGCCGCTGCCGGCGAGTCTCCGGAGAGCGAGCTCGGTATCGCCGCTGCAGCAGACCTGCGGGTAGGACAAGGCCAGGTAACCGTGCAGTTGTTCCCACTGCTCAGCACCCCCAGGGAAACTGGGAAAGATTTAGTCAATCCCAAGTTGGTGCTGCAAAGCTTTTAAGGGAGAAGGACAAACTTATTTTCCTGTAATTCACTGTAAAGAAATCGCAGAGCAGCTTGGTTTGCTTGACGAAAGACAATTCCCCATCGCCCAGGGTCGTGGCTGCAGCGAGGAGGACACCCGGCCGTGCCTGAGCAGTCGGCACTGCCGAAGCCACGCAGATCCCGACCCTAACCCACGCAGCGACAACATCCGAAGGAAAATCTCCGTGCTTCAGTCCTCTCCCCGCTTCCTTCCTGCTCCTTCAACCTGGGGACTACAGACAGAAAACCACCAGCGGCTTAATGATGGATGGGCAAAACCTTGTCACGTATCAGACGATCACTACCCGGAGGCTGATGAGGGAGATAGTGGCCCTAAGCTCATCCTGCGGGAATGGCACCTCAGAAACGCCGGTGACTTTCTGCCTCGCAGTGAGAGCGGTGGTAGGGGCAGGACAGGGGACACAAGTTTTAGCTATTTTTGCAAGTTCAGTATTCCTACAGCGACCACACGCTGCACAAGAACAACCTCCAAGACAATTAGAAAATTCAAAAAAACCAACCCAACACTAAGGACTAATTGCTTAAGATAAAACCACCACTTATCTCCCAGAAGATTTTCCCTGACCCTTTGGTGCATGGCAGTTCTCCCCTGAATAAAACCATGAGCTATTTACCCAGGGTGGGATTTTCATGAGGGCTTGTAGGTGTGTCAAGGCAACGTCAGTAAGGAGAGAGGGGGTGGTTTTTTATTTTAATTTTTTTTTTTTTTTAAGGCTAACAGCTACAGCTTGGAAAAGCTAGCAAGCAAGCAAGCTTTCAGGCCCTCAGATTACCCTCCTGGTCTGCAAGAGAAACAAGAAACTGAAAGTCAAACACAGGCTGAGAACAAAGTTCCAAGTTAAATACGTTAATCAATTAGATAATTGGAGTGAAAATGCTGCTCAGCGCCCCTGAAAAGGCTGGGAGAGGTTAGCGGGAGAGAAGTGGCAAAGCTGCAGAGAGAAGGACAGCCGTCCTCCGTGAAGCGCTGAGGTTACGGGGTGGTGAAGCATTAAGACATGTCAGAAAATAAACACCTTTCCATGAATTCAAGATTTACAGGATCGCGCAGAGAAAGGCAGCTCCCAGGCCCGTCTTCAGAGGCACCTTCTAGGCTCCCACTGCGAATCAGAGCCGCTCCGCAGCGCTCGTCCCCCAGAAAGGCACAGCCACAGCCTGGAGCAACAGCCAAGTGGGTCCCTGTGGTCTAAGTCCTCCAGACCTTCCAAAAGCAAGCTGCCTTCGACGGAGGGGTTTCTTTGGGGTGGCAAAGCCCTCCATGTGTGCAGCGATCCCGCAGCACCAAGCCTGGGCAAGGACGGCGAGCACCTCTCCCTGCAGACCCTGCCCGTGGACCATCACAGCTAGAACAACACGACACGACTCCGACGGATGGCCAAACTCTTTCTTTGCATAGCCTGGAAAGAATCCCAGCAATTTCAACGACAGCAATCTCCCTGCCTGCCCTCTCCAGAGGATTTTCAGTGTGGCTCCTCGACGCTGCCGAATGCCGGCCCAATATCCCGCACGAGCGAGTTATTTCAAACATTTTCAGCCCGTGTTGTTGTGTGCCGAGGTACGAGTCGGGCGTGAAGAAAGCATTCGTTGAGTTAACTCTGTTTTACTCGGCAAGTGGAACAAATTTCATCACCCCCTACAAGTCCATTCTGTTTTCTATTTATACCGCAGCCATTTGGTACAGGACGCAGGAGCAGCAGGAACAGGTGATGTAATGCACTGTACAAACAGCATTCTGTTCATACAGTGGGAAAATAAAGTGCATTCTCTTGGTTTCTTTGATCACCCTTAAAACAATCAGATTAGAAGTCACAGATAACCCAATACATGCTGGAGATGAAAGGACTCTGGAGAAATAAATCACCCAAAGTTAGATATTAAGCAAGATTTCTCTCTCAACAATCAACTTATCTGCGGAGAGAGGAGGAATGACCATGTGGTTTCAAAATCCTGCCAGGCATTTTATTTATTTTTATAATACCATAAAGCTACTCCACCCACTTTTTCAGAATGAACGTTGCATTACACAACACATCAAAGGGACTTTATGGCCTAAATTAAGCAATAAAATAGTTGAGATTGTGCGTTATGCTGAAAATTGGCTGGTGCCTGCTGAGATGGGAGGTGAACACCGGTTGTTCACAGCACCTGAATAAAGCTCAGGGCGGCATGGCCTGAGGTATCAAAGTGTGTGGCACTTGCATTTAGCAGACCAAAGTGAAGTTCGAGGCCTTCAGTGCCCACTGTAACCCCCTCTTGCCCAGGGGACAGTACCAACAGGTATGACATGGGATACGGGTGCTGGCATGAAGAGCTGATGCATGAATAGGATATGGTCCTTCACGCCCATGACCTTTAAGGTTCGGTTTACAGGCAAATCTGTCGGAAGTTGTGGGCTTCATGGATGTGGTTCTCCATCTTCGACAGCCTTGGGAAAAGGAGATGGGAAAACCCAGGGGAAAGCTGTTGGTAGGTCTGCAGCACAACCGTACTTCCCACCATCTGGCCATCTCCCGCCTCTCCCACCTTCATCAAAACTACACAAAAATTAGAATGAATTAAAGCCCCTCTTGAAATGTTTTCTGGCTTGTACGTATTTTTAATTGAAAAATAACCAGAAGATGGGATACGTAAGAGCAGTGTGTCAGTGGTAAGTGTTTATTTTCCAGCTCTGCCTCATGTCCTTACACAGAAAGATGAGAAATGAGAGGCTATCAAAAGAGGAGAAAGCTGGCAGGTCCATCGCTCTGGACCAGAGCAGGGGCCGAGTTTCCACTGGAGCAGCTCAGGAGACGCAAGAAAAGTCAACTTGCAATGAGACACGAGCTGGCGGGTCCCCCACACCCCAGTGCCTGCGTGTCCTTCCCTTCCCGCTTTCAAAACAGGGTTTAAAAAAAAAAATTAATTAATTTGGGCCCTATCATGATTTTCTGCGCCCTGACTCATTGCGTTTGATCTTCCAAGGCTGGCAAGAGGTGTTTGAGCCTGCCCTCAGAGCCCCCGGCGCTCCAGCCAAGCACCAACAATGACTAGACAGACTTCAGCGCCACTCCTTCCATCTATCAATAGAGTCACTGTTGGGCGAGCTGACTCACCGCTCTCCCTGAGAACTGTTCGGCACCGGTTCTCCATCAAAAGAGCAAAAATAAAACGAAATAATTCTATGTTTGCAGAGAGCTAGTTTAGCAAGAAGACGATTTTTATTTTAAGGTTTTGTTTTTAGGAGGTTCCTCCAAAGGAAGCTTGCGCTGCTGCTTTCGGGCGGCAGAATCGGCCAGGGGCTCCTGGAGGACGCTCTCAAGCAGCTCTTACTTTTAAGTCATGCTCTAAACGCACAGTGAGGAGGATATTTAAACCTACAGACTGCACGTAAGGAAAACGCACATACACAAAAGTTCTGGAAACCCCCAGCTATGGGAGCAGAAATGTTCATAAACCAGCCTGTCTGGGCACAGCACCTCCCAGGGCTGCAGTGGGGAACGAGAGGCCTGTTGGTTTTCCCTTGATGGCTCTCCACCCCCTTACACCGAATGTAAAACCCCAGGCTGGCCACGTCAATCTACGTTACGTCTTCCTCCAACGCTTCCCAGAACTGCGCTTGGGCTCAGCACAGCCAAGCCCGGGTGGAGATGAAGGAAGGGTGAACGTACCCAGCTTGACACTTCTATTGCTGCTGTAAAACACGAAAACAACCCAGAACTACAACAAAGAACCCTCCAATAACATCTAAGTTCAATTAAGTAATAATGTTCAATGCCTTACCCGGCACGCAAGCACAGAGGCAGCTTGGGAAGGTGATGACAATAAAAGCTTCAGCATGAGCGAGCATGACACGAACCCGGGGAGACGCAAGTTTACAGGTAGACCTCGACCATGCAACACACCCCTCAACCAAGTCACCCCAGCCTCGCAGACTCACATTCCCAGCCCACGTCCTAGTCCTAGAGGAATGCCAGCATGGTTGGGTCAAGGGCAGCCGAGGGGCAGCAGCAAACGGGACGTGAGGACCAACTCCCTGTGCAGACATGTCGGACTGCGGTAAGACATACTTTTAGTCTGCAGTAGATCCGAGTTCGGTATGGACATTCAAGACATATTCTCTGCTCTACATCCAAGTACCATCACATACCGATGAGAACTGGGATTCTCTGTATCTATGAACTTCCTTCAGGCTGCTAAGCTTTAATTAACTGATTTCTCTACGGTATTCATGAACGTCAGCAAGCTCTACCACATCTTCTGATTAACTGCATTTAAGCAATTAATTCCAGTTCAGCCTATTCCTCCTGAAACTTCACGCAATACGTCAGAATGAAGAGATGCCACTACCTTCCTAAGAAGATGGTAGATGTTTGAAGAGTGCTTTAGGAAAGTACAAGCCAGACTTCTGCACAACAAGCCATAAAGACAGTATTTAAGGTTTCTAGGTTCTTTGAAGGCCTCCAGGACTTTACAGGAGAGACCAGTCCCAGTACAAACAAGTCACTTGATGCAAGTATACGTCATGTTGGAGTCCCCAAACTTATCTCAATCAGACACTCTTGATTTCCTGTTTGCGGCATTGACAAATAAAAAGCTCTACGTTACAGGTAATTATACTTCACAGAGGACAACAATTAAGAAATAGCCAATTACATTTTACAAGCTCAGGATAATCAAAAGCTTCCTCAAATATCTAGAGTTGCAATAAGCACTTAGAAATGGCAACTCCCAACAAATTGCAGGTAATTTAGAGCAATTTACACAGATGACATATTTCCCTATCTGTGCTTAAAACCTTCAAACGCGGTTCTGAAAAATTCTGCAGGAGTTCCTGGAATGTATCACTGCTGATTTCTAAAAATAGCGCATTGCCCATTCCCACCTTCACCGGCCTCGGAGGCGAGATGCAGGAGCTCTGGTCACCACGATGCAAAGAGAAATTCACCACCAAGAGAACAGATTTTAGATCAGCTCTTTAACAACAGGGGAGGTTCCTAACATGCATACCAACAACCACCACCAACAACAAATGCACTCCTTCTGTTATTTGAAAAATATGCTTGATTTCAATGCTGCATAATTAGATTTAGGCCTTAAAGTTTTTAAAGGAATAGTCACCTGCTTTATTTGTAACCCAGTGCTGTAGTTCCCACGCAGTCAATGCATGAGAACCAGGATCAAACAGCAAATTAAAAATCATTAAATGATTGAGAGGAAAGGAAACATACCTTTCTCATTTTTAAAGCTTAACCTTTCAGACAGGAGATTTAAAAACACGCCCAGAGGTGCAGAGGAAGAGAGATGGACAAGGATGTGATCCAGCATAGATGGCTGTTATCGTATGGCAGTTTCATCCCTCACTTTCGATACATATTTTTTGGGGAAAAAAAAAAAAGCTCTTCCTTGCTCATGTGGCTTGGGTTGCTGGAACTGCACTTGTACCTCAGAGCAGGGCTCTCATATTGTATTTCATGATTCCTTCCAGCGCTGGTCCCTGTCTCCCGGCCACCAGTCCAGCTGTTAGTGCCATTACTTCAGCTGCATGAGCGTTTGAATTTCTGTGGGGCTCGTTGTTGCATAAAAGCTGATGAAGTCCTTCAGACGTGCATGTGTCAGAGGAGGATCTGCCTGGCAGTTAACGAAGAACTAAAATCAGAGCACTATTGGTTGGAAGGGATCTCTGGAGGAGCAGAGTAGTCCAGCCTCCAGCTTGAAGCAGGACTACTGTCAACACCAGGTAAGGTGGCCACGGCTGATGTACTTACTAAGAACATGAGTATTTTAAGGAATCTGATGAGAGACGTAGAATTACGATCAGCTATGGTGAGGTACTGGAACAGCTTTTTCTGATCTTGCATCGTAGGGACCACGGGAAGAGCAAGGAGGAAGGACTGATGCAAGGAAAGCCAACAACGTGCTTGAAAGAGCCTGGGACAAGCTTTAACACACTCCTCTCCAAAAAGTGATGCGTGCGTGTTTTGTCTATATGGGAAGCTGGAGATAGGAAGGGTAGTAAAGCGCTAATAACGCACTCCCCTGGGACTTGGAGGGCACTCTGACCTCAAACAGCTCGCGCGGTCAGTAGACCCCCAGCCAACGCAGGGCCACACCATCTACCCTCTTCTCTATGCCACCTCCTCAAGTCCGGATTGCCGCAGGTCGCAGGCTGCAGACGATACTTCCCCACTGCCCACCCCTCTTCCCTGCTACGGCACCGCTCCGATGCTCCCCTTCTCCATGCTCCCCCCCAGCACCTGAGAAGGACTTCCCACCCCTGAGGTCCCCACCACTGAAATCCTGCTCTCTGTTTCCAAATTCACGCTCAAAATACAGTAATACAGAGGGACCTGATGCACTGAGTGCTAGGATAGCGAAAGGTGAAATCCAGCAGCCTGGCAGAAACAGAAACCACGGCTGCAGCGTCAGCTGGGGAAGGAGACTTGGTGCAGAGGGGTCCCCTGTATGAAAGGGAGAGCTTGGAAAAACCTTTTTAAGGCCTGAAGGGGCTGACTGTTTAATCCACAGTTTAGAGCTGCAACACAAACAGCTGACCCCAAAAAGGAGGAAACATTTATTTTCAGACTCTATCTCCACCATAACCACATTGGCAACAATATGGTTAGAAAGAGATCTCTCTACCATACTCCAGGAGTGTTTTACTTGTCCTCTATGCCAAACGCTGAGTAACCTGATGTTATAAATCCTTTTCACATTCAACTATTGCTCAGGACTGAATATAATCCCGTTTGACAAACCTGCCTGTTTTATTAACTTGCTAACTATACAAGTTAGATAATTTCAGGTGCTTGCTCTTACAATCCCAATTTTGCCTACTTGGCGTATCAATGTATGTATGTTCAACTTAAAAAGAAAAACTATTTCTAAAATTCAGATTTTAAAGGAAGCACATTTTTCTTCCCTGTTAATTGCCTTCTGTGGCTTGGCAACACCTTTGTGGACAATAGGTGTTCCTGCCATTACTGTCCCATCTGGAACGAGAGGTTTGGCTCCAGTCCCACCCTCTTTCTTCAGCTCAGGCTTCCAGGATGATTTCCAAAGCTGGGAAGTGAGAGGATTATGCTACTCCATGCCACCCGAGGCAACACACTACACCCAAGTCCACAGCCCAAGATGGGCTACCTGGGAGGGTTTCTGACATTGCTGCTGCCAAGCCACAGGCAGCAATTAACAAAGAAAAAGGGTTGCTCGTAGCTTGACTGCTGGCAATGTGGTTGATGGCTCCAGACAGAAGAACCTAGGTGAGGCGAGAAAGGGAGCAATCCACGCAGAGCTGACTCAGGGTGTCGCCAGCAGGGACCAAAACCCCGATGCCCTCGCTGAGCCCAAGCAAGTGCTGCCTCTCAAGTGTATCCTACCATCGGGAGGCAAATCCAGTGAGATGTAGGAAGCATCTACCCTTCTGAGCGTGTGGAAGAGCTGTGGGCAGGCACTGGAGCACTGCAAGGCCAGCATCTTCGCTATGAAATCGGTGGGATATGAGCTCACTCCAGCAAGCCACTTCTCCCAGTGCCCAAGTCAATGATATTTGCAAGGGGCAGTCGGCTCTCAAGGAGAGGAGTTCTACCACCGCATCAAGAAAGGAAAAGAGATCAGCATGGGGCCAGCTGACTTCTCTGCCAAGACTGCAGCAGGATCAGAAAAGCCTCCTTGAGCTCTTGACTAAAGCTGCAGCTGCAGGCAGCAGGGCTCAGCAGGAGAGGGGCTAGAACGAGCGCCGGGGTTTCTGCCTTCCTCAAATTTGCTCATCTCTTCCATCCAAGCAGCGTGACGGAGCAGCGGAGCTTGACTGCTGAACTGTCCCAGGGACTGAGGGCACCCCGCTAATGTCTGGACCAGAGACCGCAACTCCTCAGTCTCGGGGATCCTTCCCCTCCTCTCCCCGCTCTGCTGCAGAGGAGCAAAGCAAAAGGCAGCGCAGGCTGCAGCAGGCGTCCGCGCCGTGCCGTGCCTCTCGCTGGAGGAAAAACGCACCCTGAGCCTGATGAAACTGCAAGGCGTTGGTTGCTCGGCACTGACACCCACTGCAGTGCCGGCTGCCCTCCCGGCCACGTGGGCAGGAGCCCTGCCCTGCGCGGATGCTTATCTGGGCCCCTGAGTCGGGCAGAGTGCTATGTTAGCATAAAAACAACAACAACCCCGAACAATTTTCAGCGTAGCAGATTTCCAACTTCTTGGCAATCACAGAGAGAGAGAAGCATGTGAAAAATGTCCCCCTCTCAGCACGGGCTCCCTTCTCCTGAGTACCGCAGGGCTGAGAATAGAAATAGTGAGTTTGGCCCAGTTGGGCAGAGAACAGCAGCACCTGTAGCAACACGCCACGAGGAAAAGCACCTAAACGCGCCTAAAATCAGATGTGGCCAGTCCGCCGCATCCCAGAGGGACCATCCAAAGGAGCTGCCCTCCCTTCTTCCCCGGACCACTACAGTCCATTCAACAGATACTGCTGGAGGGATGTAAAAAGAGGAGAACAGACATAGGCCATAGCTTGGCTGTGGGCACCCAAAACCGCTCCCCAACCACCGTTCCGCCAGTCCCATCAGCTATTTGCGTCATCCAGGCACTACAACCTCTGCCACCCAAACCTAGGGAGAGCAAATCTGCATGAAACAGTTATTAAAACGGCGTGAGCCTCAGCACCCTGCCTATCCTACCGCCAGCCACTGCTACGACTGGTTCCACCTCAAGAGCCAAAAGCCTGGAGAGGGAAAGGCCAGCAGAGACAAAGGTGTGCTGGCTCTGCCTTTGAAGGGATTTAGATCTGGAGCACTCAACACTGACAAACTGCTGAGACAGGCATTTACTCAGGTGTATAAACATCACAGACGGCAAACGCCAGCCTTGCAAGAATTCTTCTCCAAAGCTTAAGAATAAATTCAGCATGTTTTTAAATAGTGATGGATGAATCATTCAAAAAAAAAAAAACTTTCTACATTTTATCGTCAGTGGCTGACACTGATTGTGCAGCTGTTTCGTTTTTAATATAATTATATATTCCCACCTACTTGCACTCGCAGTGTGTAGCAGAGTACTTCAGGTAGCAGCAAACCTAAAGCATAGGCTGACATTTCCCTTTGGCCTTTGGAAGTGGCAGAACAGTTAACACAAAACTTAATTTATTTGAGGTGGGAGGGGGAAAAGAGAGGCCGCAAGTTAATTTCCCTTAGAAGCCTGATGGTCCCCACCCAGAAACCTGCACACAAAAGAATACTGCCTTTTAAACTGGTAGGTTAGGTCTGAGACCAGAGCGAAGGTTTGTCAACCATGACAAGCTACGGCTTGTTTAACAGTCGACCGGAGGGTTGAAAAGTCTAATAAAACCAAAGGGCCTTCCATAACAAAGCTGCTGCCACTTAAGGAGAACATTCACACCCATTCAGTAGGGTTTTTTGCAAACATGCAAAGGTATTTTGAGCCACTAAAGTGAGGAAAGGCACACCAAAACCCAGCAGCTAGAAACCGAAGCTGGAAAAAACTGAAGGGAGCAGTAAGGAACACGCTGAGAACAGTGAGAGTAACTAACCACGGGAAGAGATAAGAAAAATGCTGCATGACCTCCCATCACTTGGATGCCTTTCTAAAATAGACACTTCAGCCTGACCACAAGTTATTGTGCAAGAATCACTGGGTGAAGCTGCATGACCTGTTATCTCCAGGATTACCAAAGGAAAGTTTTTCCCATGCCCGTTCGGAAAGCTTCCTCTCTTCAGGAGGAAGGTTTATGGATCAGTTTTAGCAGGCTCCTCCAGCCTCTTCTGGGGAAGACCCAAACCCACCGCCTGTGGACGGCAGGACGCTTAGCCTTCTCAAATGCCTCCAGTCGGGCTAATTTCCCCAACCAGCAGCACTCAAATCACCCCCAGGTCACAAATTTCACTGCATATATCTGGAGGGGAAAACCGCAACGCGCTGTTTTACAACGTGACAAATCCTACGCTGCAGTGACACATCCACACATCCTTTGCTGCCCATTTCCATCTTGCTTCAAGCTCATCTAGTTTTGCCAGCATTGGCCCGTCTTGAAGCAAAGAGGGTCAAGCGAGCCTTTTCAAAGTAGCTTTTCTCAAGAGAGGAAAACAAAGCTTCCCCGAATGTGCAGATGTTCAAAGACCCATTAAATATAAATACTTCCACAACAAAGAAGGCAGCTTCTGCCCTTTCTTTTCCTGGCAGAGCCTTGGACCAAGCTACAAAGGGGTGACGGTCTTCATCCAGCGCTAGCAGATCGGCAGAAGACACATGCTGCACACACCTGAGGTTGCCAGCGTACCCAACAGCTTTCTTTTGTGGCTTTGCTCAAGAAGGAACATTTTTCATTTCCTAAGAAATAAATGTTATGACAGTCACATGGACTGAATTAAAAGTACAAAGACAAGCCTTCTTAGCCAAAGACCCCAACTTTTTATTAAAAAAATAAAAAATACATGCCCTGTGGAAATCCAATCTGGGTAGGGCCATAGGGAGAGCAAGAAGGTTCCAAGGTCATGTTTTACAATCTTTTGAAGCAGGAATGAAGCCCATGTCCGAAGGAGGCATTTCGTGCTGCAATCTGTACAGAGCTTCCCTTTCTTCAGCACGCTGCAAATGTTACAGTGCAAGAACTTGCTGTCTTTGCTCGGGCACTCTTATTTATACACAATAAAGCCCTTGTGCAGGAGATCAAGGCTGTATTTCATTGATTTGACACGATGGTTAACCTGTGAACTTTGCCCCTGCTAATAGAATAATTTCTATTTGTTGATTCGTCTTTTGGGATCCTGGAGGGTAACAGTCGCTTCAGCCCAGCTCTCATTTGCATGTCTGGTGCCAAATGGTTTTACAGCTCTTACTTCCGTGGGGCAGAGCCAGGAGAAAGTTAATCAAACCCAGTAGCTACAGCTGGATACAGAGTCCCCGCACCTCTCTCCCTGGATCCTACCTGTAATTCCCAGGAGCTCTCCTGCGACTCGGCTCTGATTTGTACTTTGCTTGTGAGAGCTCGGAGAGGTCCTCAGCTACCAAACGATTGATCCCACGTGAATATATGCGCTGGACGGAGGTCCCAAAGCAACCGCCTGGACCAGGCTGGCAGCAATGGCAGAACAAGGAAGCCCCTCTTCCAGATAAATCTCACCCAGTCTGAAAAGCTGATTGCCAGCCCAGAAAAGGACCAAAATTTATAACTGAAAAGGGTAAATCTGTTGAACGCTAAAGATACGGTTTTCCAGCAGAGCTAACCCACTCTAAATGGGGACTGCTGGAAAAAACCAAAGCAATCCCACCTCCCCATGACTATCACCCTCCTCCTTCCAGCAGCAGCATTTCTCTGAACACACCCTGGAGATAAACGACAAACCCCCTAACCCTCCAGAAACAAGGAAAAGGAAAATGGAGAGAGGGAGAGGACTGAGACTCTCCGGTCCACAGCAGGACAGGGAATATGTGGGAGTCGGAGGGTTAAAGGAAGAATAAAACCCAGTAGCTTCTGGTCATTAGCTCTGGAGGTAGGTCCAGGGATGAACACGAGGTCCTGGTGCTAACCAGTAGGTCTCACTGGGGTACTTCAAAGAGGTTTTTCTCCCTCTAGCTATAGTTTTCCCTCCCTCCACTGTTTTTCACCAGGGTAGGTGAAAGGTATTAATCTATTAGCTATTTAGATCAGCTAAAGACCTTCCAAAAGCCGGTACTTTAAGGATAGGTTATATCTTGGGCGCCACAGGACCAAAAAATTCCAGGTCTTACCACAAAAGTGTACTCTAGAGTCTTCAAAGGTAAAATCCAATTTCAACATGGGTTTTATAGAATTTGGATAATCTGACTTAAAACTGCAACAGTTCTACCTATATGCATCACTGCCATAACAACAGTGAAGAACCCAGACCAGGGCTGCGAGTAACGATGGTTTTGCTTTTACATGTAAGTGTGACCTACTGTAATTTAATTTCTAATTGCTTTTGGGCAAAGCAGCTTGCTCTGGCACATGGCAGAGGGGAACGAAAAGATGCATGTCTCCAGAAGAGACCTTTCCTGAAGTGCCCAGACGATGAGGAGGGGATTCAGGGCCGCATCAGCGAAGAGGCATCTTTGCCCCCGACGAGCAGAGACGGGCGCTGCAGCCCCCCAGAGCAGCTCAAACCTGAGCCACGTGTATATACTGCAGCAGTAGGAAAAAAATGAGCCTCTTAAAAAACGAATCACCCCCAAACCAGCTGACCGCTGGGGATGGTGTATTTCCAAGAGGATTGTCTTCTTTGTAGAGTCCGAAGCTGCACTTCAAAATGAAGCAGGCAGTAATTAGCTAATTACTGGCATTAGGATGGATTGTGTCGGACCCGTTTTGTATCTGATACGCTCAAAAGCGTAGCTCTCCTCTGGTATCGTTCCACTTCCAAATCACCTCCACTAACCTGGCAGCAGAGCTGTGACAGCCCACTGCCACCGAAGGGGTTGGTGACAAGGCGCCAAGGACAACCGGCTTCACCCACGCCGGGATGGCACAACACCGGCTGCTCCACGCCGCCAGGCAGAGCAAACCCCTGCTCTCAACCAAGTGTCAAATCTCTTTGAAAAGATGCTCAGAATTATATTCACCACCAATTTGACTTTTTAATCATTTCAATTACTGTGACTAAAACCCTTCAATCGGAACAAAACCGGGAAAAAATAACCCCTCTCCTTCTGAAACAGCCTGCCTAGCTTAACAGACCATACCAAATCGTGAAGGTTTTCGCTTTTGTGAGCTTCACATATTTCATTTAATGCAGATAATTAACCTCAGTTTCTAATTTCAAATCCTCCACATAAGGAAGCGAAGTGATTGAATACATTCACTGACAGATGGAAAATTAAAATATTACTACAGCTTCTGCATGTGGCTCAAAAGACAGGGCCTTGCAAAAGATCTTTCTTCTTTTATTTGACTGATTAACTGTAATTTGCTTAATGGATTTAAGGATGAGCCTAATAATCCAATGATATTTCCAGGAACTGATTTAGGATATCAGCACCTCCATCCCGAGGTTTTTTTAAACACAGCAATTTTCTGCCCTACACATACAGCAACTTCTGAAACTCGATTTTTTTCACTGATTCTAATAAAATCAGGTCCATGATTTATTTTAAATGCGTGGCGACTGCGTGACTGGCCTTGCACCGTGCAGCCATGGTGCTCTAACTTCTTGGAGCACCTTCCGAAGGCCCAAACCTAGGGATGACCCACGGCCGTGGCGTGCTCCGGCAGCCAGCGAGCCAGCCCAGTGGGCAGGGAGGACTTCTTGCAGGGCTTGGGAAGGCGGGGAAGTCAACAGCTCTACCCTAAGACGAGGCCAGGGTGTGTTCCCCCAGCACCCCCACACCCTTCTCAGTCCCTTTCCCACCAAGAAAGCCTGGCGTAACAGGATTTCACAGTCTGTCTCAATGGTTAATAAATCCAGGATCTAACAGACTATTAAAGGAAAACATCCAAGAGGCAGTCATTTTTTAAATCGTCCAATGGTAACTAATTATTCAAGGGATTAGTCCATTATAGCGACAACAAAGAAACTCTTAAAACATAAAGCCAAGTTGAAGTTGAACGGCAGATCAAAACCAAGGTGTACCCACCCCGTGGCCCACCTCCCGGTTGCACTTCTCAGCGTCTTGGGATCGGTTCAGCTCCCGTTCAGCTTTTCGGCACCCAATTCTTTCTGAAACCGGGCAGAACCCAAAACAGTCCAACTTCCAACCTGGTTCTCAAAACACAGTGTCTCATGATTTGTGCCGTCAGTGTAAGCGCACACCAAAACAGGACCACCGCCAACACTGGACCAGACGGACCGTGACTCTGTCTAGCCCAGCTGTGAAGCCCTCCAAGGATGGAGATCCCCTCCTCTCCGGTGACCCGTTCCTGGGCTGCATCGCACTCCTCATGATTTTTCCCCCCCCAATGTCCAATCTGAACCTGCCCAGCACCAAAAAGAGGGGGGTATAACTCCCTTTTCGCTCTTTTAAGAGAAAAGCTTCAGGAACGCAAGTAAAACTGAACCACAATAAAATAAGGTAGCTGTTTGCTGGAGGAGGGGAGAAAATGCTATTCATTTATCAAAAGAGAGTGCTAAAAGCTTAACTACCTGTCTTTAAAAAGAAGCCAAAGCGCTGATCCGTAACCAAACAACAAATACACCACTTCTTCATCTTGATTTGTGTAGAGGCAAAGCTATGGGCACAAAAGGTATTCTTCTTCAAATAAAATCCATTTTAAAACTTGGCAACCACCAGTATAAATACTTTACACTGTTAATATAAGCATTTCCACGTAAAAGTTTCATCAACTTAACAATGTATTTAAAAAAGCTGGCGTAACTTCTGTGCAAAAACACCATCAGTCTTTGTCTTGTATATCTTACAATGCTGGAGCACTAAATTACCACTTAGCGCTGTTAGCATCAGACCCCACCTCCCCGTTAGACTCACTAACTTCTCTCAAGAACAATGCAGAACCAAAACTATTGTTCTATAACTTATTTTCTTCTAATTGGGAATTAGCCACAGACTCCAAATAGGGTTGTATCGATTACAAGTGGTGTTACGGGCCCAGCAATTTTAATTCCAGCTAAGTCAAGCTAAGCGTCCAAAACTTTTCTTTCCGCCTTTACATATGAGTTTAACATTCAGTAGCTGCTTTTTTCCAGCAACCAACCTCTCATGACGCTCCAGTAAGATGCACATGCTGCTTCTCCAGTTAAAAGCAGCATTGGTAAGACAGTAACGCATGCCTTGACTCTTCTAAACACAGACTGCTCCTGCATCAGCGTTTGTGATTTTGCATCCCCGGTTTTCCACCCATTCGGTACCATTCACACCGATTCCTTGACCAGTCTCGAGTCAGAAGTGTGCAGTTTAATATTTAATTATGAATGAAGCAGCAAACCTCAAAATTAGGTCTGCCAGCTAAATTTTAGCTTCTTCGTTATGCAGGCCCAGCTTCTGACCGCTGGACTGTCTAAGCAATGGAGAGATCCCGCATCTTCCCTGAACCAGCCTACGCCGTTCCTCTCCGTGTTTGTCATTGCACCGTCTCAGACCGGAGGTTGTCACATCCCTCTAAAAGCTCCTTCGGTTGTTTCTCCA
This sequence comes from Gavia stellata, assembly GCF_030936135.1. NCBI lineage: Eukaryota > Metazoa > Chordata > Aves > Gaviiformes > Gaviidae > Gavia > Gavia stellata. The sequence continues at coordinate 16,675,526 of NC_082611.1, read as the reverse complement.
CTTGCTTTCTCTGCATACCCTCTTACGAAGGAGCGCTGGCTGCGTGTTTTGGGGAGAGCTGCTCTCGCCCGTGTCCAGGGAGGCTGCCAGTACGTGGGCACAAGCGTAAGGACTCTCCTGGTGATTTCTACCAGCCCCGGTGGAGAACAGCATCACGCATCCTTTTCATTTGAACCACCAACACTTGTGAAACGCCATGAGCTTAGCTCAGCACTCTGGAAATTAAAGCTTAGATCATGTAGCCAGCTTCCTTTAAAAAAAACCAAACCACATGTACACCAAAGCTCCCGCTGGGAAATGTTTCCATCCGTGCCTATCAGCTCCACCATGATATTCCCCTACGTCCAGTAACTGGAGACCTCACCTACCACCGCATGTCCTCTCATCACCATCCTCCGGGTCTCCTTTTCAACACTTTGTGCACTTCACGACACGGGCCAAAACCCAAATCAACTGGCAGAACCAACCTACATCTCCCAGCTTGCTGGTCTTTCCGAAGAGACAAAAGCAGAGCTGCCCACACGTAACGCCCTATACTCTTCTCGCTTTCCACCAAGGGAAGAAAGCAAAGGCAACGGCTGTGAGCGCCGCTCCCCAACGCCTAGGGAGTGGGAGGGGAACCCCTTCTGATGCAAAGCTAAAGAGACGGCAGAAGAAACCCACCCCAACAAAAGACACAACTGCGACCCTTCCCCACCAAACACCAAATTTCCAGCTTTTGAAGATGTGTCTGTTTTCCTGGAGTGCTCAAAAACCAGGCTGCAGGGTGGTTCTCAGGCACAGGTTTAATTTCTGCTCTTCGGATCCGAGGAACGCTGTCCCACCGTGTCAGAAGAAGGTTAATGAACGATTTAGTCGCCCTCACAACCACGTTAGTGTCACTTTCGGAAGCTGCGAGTTAATGCCCGAGATCTTTGGGGGTTACCCTCTTTGAAGTTCACTGATCCATAACCAATGTCCAATTAATTTGCAGGAGCCTAACTATAATGACTATTGGCCTTTTCCTACGCATACAAAAACACAGTGGGTAACGGCGATGCTTTTGGCTTTGGGATATTCTCACATACGCATGCACACTTGCACACCTTCAAAATATCCAACGCTAATAATGGGTTGTCTTCTACCCTTTGAGGAATTTTTTTACATTTGCTCTCCTGAGAGCAGAGCTACCGCGTCAAGATTTATGAACTTTCTGCTGCAAAAAATTTGGAGCTGATTCAAGATGCTCATTTACTAACAGAGAAATACTTCTATTGCATTTACTCAGATTCCTCTTTATTTAGGGTTTCCATGGAAGCCAAGGAATAGAAGTTCAATCTTGGGAAGATTAAACAGGCCCTCAGATATAATGCAAAACAGCTTATTTCAACATTCCCTCAAGAACAGAAATGAGAAATTCTTCCACACATACGCAAAAAAAAAAAAAAGGTTTGTGGAAATTGTCAAAATAAATTGGGACCCAGCCTTTCAAATGCTGCACACAGCTATCGCTTCTTGCTGCAAGCAGCTCTGCTGGCTTCCAGCGCTCTTACTCAGGTGAGAAAGTAAATGAACAAAAAGGTCTGCACGATAAAGATGCTACGGTTTAAAAACCAGCTAATTCAAGACAGATATTGCTATACAACATCCGGGAAGTCAGTTAATTCAACCACAAGGTCTTGCACAAAGAGGAACAATCACCTCATAAATTAGTATCTCAGCAGATTTTTTAGAATAAAAAATGCAGAGATTACACAGTTGGGCAGCATCCTCCATGGCGATGCTCTGGATGCTCCTAGAGCTGACACACCAACATTTAAAAAAGAAAATAAATCACTTCTCTTCAGTTACTCCAGACTGAGAAATGACTCCTGCATTGGTGAGAACAGTAAGCGTTTCCGTGCCTCCCTACCCGACAGGTCCACGGAGCATCCGCAGCCCCAATGACAGGCTGTTGGACACTACAAATCAATAGTAATGCACTTTTTCTGACCTCCATCCCCCCCAGGTAAAGATTTATTTAATGTTGTTCCAATCTAGTATGAAAATGCCAAAGACCTCTACTCCAAAACGCTTCTATTTCACAGCACATTTCTTAAACCGTGTTAAAATCTGGCACGGAATGGGTAAAGCGCATTTTTTTTCTGAGGCCAGAGCTGAGAAGCGCAGTGTTGCACGCAGGTTTTTTCTACCTGCTCTAGAAAGGTAGAGCTGAACCGGCTAAACGCAGCTGAACCTCAAATAAGTTGTTTTCAATCTTCAAGCCATTATCGCTTAAATAAAAAGTTACTTAAATCGTAGACTTTTCTAATCCTTCGCTTATAGCGAGTACCTGATGGCTCAGTGAGAACACACTTCAAGAAACGTTCAAGGTTTTTATTAACTCCACGGGAAAGTCCCAGGACCCTGGGATTTTGTTTTTCCGACTCCTGATTAAAACAGCGGGAGTCCACATGAATTCCTTTTTTTTTTTTTTTCCTCCAAGAGTTTCGCATGCAACATCCCTTCCTCAAAATCTATAAGAAAACACGAATCAAACCCAAAACATTTCACCAGCCGAAAGGCGCCGAGACCTTGCGCGGGGCGGGATGCGTTTCCAGCTGCCAGCCTAAAGGGACGGCGGAGGGAGATTAAACACAGAAATGCTTTTCATGAGGCAGGCAGCTTTGAAGAGGACAGTTCAGCTACTTCATTTCGTAATCTTCACAAAGCGTCAGATTTTAGCTTAAGCAGGTCTTAAAACAAGGAGATTTTATTTAAAAAAAAAAAAAGTAGGAATGTGTTCTGGCCGGGTTCTGTTGATTCAGCAAGGGTTAGACACACACATGCTTATTGATCCCAGAGAGCTCCCTGCTAAGTTAATTGTCTGGAATTTTAACTGAGCTCTCAGCAAGTTTCAAAATCCATGTTGGCTGGAAGTGGGTGGGGGACCCAGAAAAAAAAAAACAGGCTGCAAAACTGTGCAACTCCTCCAGTTAAAAAAAACCCTGCAGTTACTTTGATGAAGGGAAAAGCTGCAGCAGGGAACGGTTTTAACAGGATTTGGTGATTCTGACTTTGACACCGCTAGAATTCAGCGCTGGGAATCTCGTGTACAAAGCAGCACCATTTTCAGGGAGCTCCGTGATCCCCGTTTGACCCACATAAACATTACAGAGGTGAGGGTATCTCCTGCAAGCTTCCTGCAGCCTCTAGTTCTGGCTCATCACAACAATTTCCTGGTGTATTTGCAAGAAGTTTTACCGCAAGCTGCACTCGCCTGCGTTCCTGTAACTCAACACCGACCTGCTGCCCGTGCAGGCTACGGCCGACCTGAAACTGCAGCTCGCTTGACTCCCTGCGTACGCACGAGGACTGCCCACCAAGCCCTACCTGCCTCCGGACCACGTCCAGCAGCAGTTCCCCGGGTAAGGAACATGCTGCTGAAATTATTTGGGGGCGATCAGACAGGAACGGCCAAAGACACCCTTGACATAACCTGCGACTACTTTCAAATAAAGCTTTGCATTCCACCGAAGCGCCCGCACGACACCGTCCCGTCCCGATGTGGATGCTCCCCTGTCCCCGAGCGCTCCCCACCACCCACGGTCCTCCAAGGCTTTCCATCACCGCCCCGATCCATTCCCTGGAAGCACCCCGCGGAAGGGACGCTGCCCCGGCCCTCACCTACCTGAACTCCCTCCCCTCGCTGTAGCGCCGAGCCGAGGCGGCGCGCTGGGTGGCCGTCTCCAGAAGCAGCTTCTGCGTGAGCCGGCTGGAAGGTGCCGAGTCCCTGCTGGCCTCAGGCTCGGCCTCTTGGTCACATTTCCACTCCTCATCCTCGTTCAGAGTCGGCAGATAACCGGGTAGCCCTTTACCTGTCCCAGACCCTGAGCTCGGATCACTATAAATTTTTGGACTTTCCCCACCTGTCCTTGTGTATTCCAAATAAATATCTGACTTAAGGAACAAAGGGTAGGTATTGTCTTCTATCATGCACTGAATCTCCGTTTGGGCCTGGTCAAACATGTCGGGGTCAATCTGCAGTTTCATGACGCAGTCTTTGATGAAGCTTTTTGTGGCCGGTTTGATCTGCCGGGACACAATGCCGTTGTTGTCGAGGATGTACTTTTTATAAATGGCTTTTGCCAGCTTGAGTCTTTTTTCCTCGTTAGACGTGCATGGCTCCAGCTTCCTGAAGCCGCTGCAGGCGAACCAGAAGTCCAGCAGATCTGCGCAGTCCTCCTGTTTCAGGAAAGTCCTGAAGAGGTTGATACCGTCTTGATCATCCAGCAAGGAGTGCAGCGACTCGGCCCACTTCAGGTAGGGTGGAGTTGGCGAAGCACTCCCCTCGGGCTCGTACCCCAAATCCAAATCGGAGCGTCTCGGTGTTGCCGTGGACGTCTCATTTCTAACCACATCGCTTTTACCGGAGTAGAAACTGTGGCTAACCGGCCTTGGATCCGTGGACACGAGTTCCCCCTCCTCACCAGGAACCGGTGGCCTCGGAGCATCTTCAGTGAAGCTTCCTCCAAGGTCCAAGGGGAAGCCTTTCCCCTGGATATTCATTGTTCCGGTCCTTGCTTGCGCAGGAGCAGTGGGGGATGAGCTCAAATCTCAACTCACCAATATTTGTAGCTCCAAGGTGAACAAGTTTGTTCGGCTGAAACAGATGAGAAAAAAAATAAGTAAGTATCACTGTAAAGAAACACTCTAAGACTACAAACCACTAATTTTGCTCTGCACCATTACTGTATTAACGCCTCTTTTTCAGCAGAATCAACGGCAAAGCTCTCAGCGACTTCGGAGAGCACAGAGCTGGGCTCAAACCAGGCACCCTCTAAAAACGACAGTTACAGAATATCCCAAAACTTTACATCCAGCATCCGGCATCACTGATACAGCTGGTGCCACGCTAAAACAGCGGCCAATTTCACAACACTGATGGTTTTACAGGACGCTGGGATCTGGCAGTCCCCGCATCCAAGAGATCTACACTCCGGTACCACAGGACACACGCCGTCTTCCGCGCTGCGTGAACTCCTCTGCACAGCCTTCCTGGACAGCACACGCACCGGGTCATACTAAGGCAGCATGTCTTTATCTGGCTACCGATCTAGCAAATTCTTATCCCCAAAGAGGAGTTTAAGGCTGGTGAAAAATATTTTGAAAGAATATCCAGTTGGTCCCGAAAGCGAGATTGCACCTTAATCAAACACAGGTGGCTTTTGTACACTCAAGTGACATACCAGCGCCACATTCCTCGCAAATCTCTGCGTTTTAGAAATACGCTGTCGCCTCGTCTAGCTCTAGGGGAATCCAGATGCGTCGTTGACCCCAGCATTTTGGGCATCTGGACTGCATTCTTGCTTCAAATGGGCATGTTAGCACAGGAGCTCAGGTCTGGCACTGGTTTTCATAGACAGCCCAGTGAGAAAAGGTTCATTTATGCTAACAACGTTGCACTCTACGAGCCTGGGAAAATTTCAGGTCATGGAAGGAAGGCGAGAAAACCATCTTGAGAAGGAACTCTGATCAAGTACAACGTTTTTAAAGAAGAGCAACGAGTCAATATGGAGGATGGGAGGTGTGGGGAAGGAGGGCAAGGACAATCCCTGGGCCGCGACTTCCGCTGCTCAACAAGGTAACTTCATGATTTAAAGACAGGAGGAAAAGTCTTGCTGTACAGAACAGCATCAGCCTCAAAGCCCCAGTACCACTAAGCAGCAGCTGCCCAAGGAATTACTCCCTGCACTGGCTTGACTCAACTGCATGTGAAAAGACACCAGGGAAGACACATTTTAGCTCGGCCTCCCTCTCAAAGCTCACCCCGCTCCAGCGAAGACGTCTTTGGGGCGTTTTGCCATTTTCCCCCCATTCCCTCTCCCCGGCTGAACTGAGAACGGCCACCTGTGCCGTGCCGTCCTCACAGCCCACCTGCTCGGCGCGAAATAACCCCAGCGAGAGCAGAGGCGGCCGGGGTCGGGCCCAGCGAGAGCAGAGGCGGCCGGGGTCGGGCCCAGCGAGAGCAGAGGCGGCCGGGGTCGGGCCCCTGTGCCTGACCTGCCCCATGCAGCCGCAGGAGCCAGCGCCGCCCTCGCGCCCAGTCCACGCTGCCCGCAGCGTGCGGCCGCTGCCCTGGCACCGGCTGGCTTTTCGCCCCGCGCTGTGGTTTTGGCTCGTTTTCACCTCGGTTACGGATGCGAACGTCGGGCTCGCACCCATCTCCGCGGTGAAGGTCCCCAGTCACCCCTGCCCGGCTGCTGGGGACCCCCTTGGGGCAGCCCCTTCAGCCCCTGGGGCAGCCCGCGGGACAGCGGCCCCACAGCCATGTCGGTCATTGTTGCGGCGAGGCGGCGCTGGCTCCTCGCCCCGGCCGGGGGGAGCCCCGCCGGCTGCCCGCCGAAAGCGGGCGAGCGCCGGCCGGAGCCGGCGGGGACGAGCGAGGCGCTCGGCCGCCTCTCTGCCCGGAGGGGGACCCCCGCCCCACGGCCGCTGGCAGGGGCAGCCTCGCCTCGCCCCGGCCCGGCCGGGGCCCCGCCGCCCCGAGTTGCCCCGCGGGAGGCGCCGGGCCGGGGCGAGGCTCGGCGGGCAGCCCCGGCGCTGACAGGGCGCCGCGCGGGCCACCCCCCCCCCGCCGCCCCCGGGCAACTTCGGGGGCGGCGACCCAGGCGGGCCCCGCCGCCGCCCCCGGCCCCGCTCGCCCTCCGCGGCGCGGCCCGGCCCGTGGCCGCCGGCAGGCGCCCGCCCCCCCCGCGCCCAGGGCGGCCTAGCGCCGGCTCGGCGGCGCCCGGCGCGGCCCCGCGCCTCCCGCCCGGCGGCGGCCTCCGGCGCGGCCTCGGCGCAGGGCCTGGGCTCGGGGCCGCCTCCCCGCTCGCTCACTCACTCACCCGCACGGAGCAGCAGCGGCGGCGGCGGCGCGGGGCGCGGGGCCCGGCCCATGCGGCTCAGCAGCGGCGGCCCGGGGCGGCGGGCGGCGGCGGGGCGGCGGCGGCACAAAGCGGGCGGCCCGGGACGCCCATGGCCGCGGCCGCGGGCTTGTGGCGGCGACAGGGAGAGAGCAGCAGCGAGCCCCGCACCGCTCCGCTCCGCCTGCGCCGCTGCCTCCCAGCGCCGGGGAGAGCGGCTCCGCCGCGCCCCCTGCGCCCCCGGACGGTACTGCGGCACCGGCAGCCCGCGCCGGCAGCCGGCCGCGGGGGCGGAGCGGGCCCGGCCCGGCCCGGGGGAGGCGGCGCTGGGGCACACGGCGCCCGGGGCCGGCGGCGGGGAGCGGGGGGGGAGCTGCGGCCCCGGCACCCCGCGCTCGCTGCTAGGCCGGCGGGGAGGCGCGCGGCCGCTGCCCGCCCGCGGAGGCCTCGAGCCCCGCGGAGCCCCCGGTTGGGAGCAGGCTGGCACGTGGCCGAGGGCCCGGGCACGGCGCTGGGGGCCCCAGCGGAGCCCCGGCCGGGCTGGTGCCTCGCTCCAGGGCTGAGCGGCTCCAGGGCTCCGTCTCGCTCCGGCCAAGAGGCGCCCGGCAGAGCTCCCGCCAGCGGCCGGGGCAGGGGACGGCCCGGGAGAGGGCCACGCTTCGGGGACCTCGAGGCCGGGTGGAGGAGCTGGCTTGGCTCGGCGGGGAAAAGGCAGCCAAAAGCGCCTCAAAGCCACTGCGGGCCCCCGCTGCTCCGTCCGGGACGGAATGCCTGTCTTCAGCCGAGCTCTGCCCGGGAGGGCCTGCGCGCCGGTGGGCTGGGGGAGGCGGGAGCGAGGTGGCGGCTCCACCAGCGGCTCTTGCCTCCGCAAACCGGCTAGAGCCGGTTTAAAAACCGTCCCGCTTCTCCGAGCTTGGCAGCTCTGCGGTGGGGAGAAATCAGGGGACTAGCCAAGGGGTGGCACTCTATGGGCTGCAATGGGTGGAACAACACAGAGACTCCCAGAGAGGCGGTGGGGAGCGGGTCTCACCCCGAGACGGGGGGTTATGGGGAGCTTCTGCCCAGGCAGGGTACCCCGGCACTGAGACTGCAGTGCGGGCCCGGCGTGGCGGGGGACATTGCGGGAAGAAGAAGGGCATTACCAGATGCGGAGATCGAACAAGAGTAGCGCAATGGGGAAACGCGAAGCCTCCTGCTTCCCTGGAAAGCGGCGATACGCTCAGAGCCCCACGACTGAGCCAGGCAGACCCCTAAGTACCATCCCACACGCTGAACACGCACACAAGCCACGAGCCAGTCCTCCAGAAATCAGAAATTACTCAGAAAGATTTCTGCTAGGGTTGGTTTCTGGGTTTCGATGCAATTATTCTACTGCGTGCGCCTGTTGCCATGCATTTAGGGAACGCTTTTGGAAACGTGCGACACTTTTTTCCAGCTTTCTGTGAACGATGCTCGGAGCTGATTTACATGTAGCAGTGCAACACTGATCTCAGGCATAATACTAGCAAAGCTGATGTGGGATTCAGCTGGTAAAGAATTAAAGGATGGGAATATAATTAATGCAATCAGCCTGGTTTCTGGAAAATAGCTCTTGTCAAACTCTGATGTCATCCTTTGAAGAGATTACAAGTTTGGCTGATAAAGGTTATGGCATAGAAATAATAGACCTGGACTCTGTTCAGGCATGTGACTTAATCCATATAGTATTCTGATTAAAAATTAGCACAATACAACATCAAGAGAGACACCTTAAAGGGACTGGGAGCTGGCAAACCGACAGCCATCAATGGGGAATCCCTGCAGAATGGGAGCGCTCTCAGTGGGTGTCCGGGGGCTGGATGGGAAGCCCAATGCTATTCAGCATTTCCATCAATGGTCTAGAAATAGATTAAAAAGCCCTGCTGAGAAAAATGCCGGAGCCAGGGAAATGAGAGGGGCAGCAGACACGGAGGAGGTCAAGACAGCTGTAGAAAACTTCATAAGCTGAGTCCCGAGCAAATAAAACGTGGTTGAATGTGAGCAGCTGCAAAAGGATCCCTCCGCTGAGCACAGGGCCCTTCTCCTGGAAACCCGTGCTCTGGCGAGGACGGGCTCGGAGGGCAGTTTTGGAGGCAGGAGGGACAGGGCGGGAGCAGCAGGCTCCCCACGGGGGACGTCCTGGCCGCGCCGGGGCTGGGTGCTACCGCAGAAGGGGTTCCAGCATCCGTGTTTCAGAAAGGATGCTGAGAAATTAGAAAGAAGGTGGAGGAGAGTTAAAACTGACCCCGGCTTTGCAGGGGGATGCCTGAGAACCGCAGCCTCCTTAGGAGGAGTTCAAAGGAGCCCCAGAGATGCCTCGATTGTAGTGCTTAAGCAACTTCATGGGTGAGAGATGATCAGGTATTAGAGAGCCTTTCATTTCCCAGAGAAAGGCCCAGCAAGATTTCGTGGCCTGCACTGAGCTTGCATGAGAAACTAGACACAGATTTCTCCATGGCAAGGGGGGGACCGAGGGGGTGGGGGTGACGAGTTTGGCTGCACCGGGGTACAGGTGGCTGAAGTGCTGGGGTCTGGTGTGCCCCAGGGCTGCTTACTGCTCCTCGGGGCCAGGCTGGACCTGGGGCAGTGAGGGAAGAGCAGGGGGGCTTCTCCTGCACCCACCGCCTCCCGGCCACGTTCCCCCGGCTCAGGGGACACAGCCCGGGGTGAGGGGCCAGCTCCAGCCCAGCCAGCGGGTCCGGTGTGCGTGCTCCGTCCTCACGCCCCGAGAAAGCAGAGCCAGCGCTGCCCTGCCCAGCGAAGGCAGCTGCCCCCTTTGTGGGCTGGAAGAGGAGAATTCCCCGCAGGCTGATGCCAAGCCCTCCCGGTGCCTCGCCGTTTTCTGGTCCTCAAGCAGGGCTGAGCGGGGCTGGGAGAGCCATGGGCTCCCTCTGGAGCCCCCTCCCCGCCTTCCACACCTCGGTTCACCCACGCCAAGGAGCCCGGTCCCTGCGCTTTGCCAGGGGCCAACATCAGTTACCAGTTCCAGATTTACCCGGGGACACCGAACAGGTGAAAAGCCAAACCGAGCGTCCCCGGCTACGCGGGGGAGGAATCAGCCTGTGAGATCTTTCAGCAAAGGGTAGAGGCCAATGAACCAAACTGGGTCATTTCTCCCTTCTTCATCAGTTGATAGCGTGGCCCTGCCTTACACCTCCCCAAAACTGCCACAACCGACATGCCAGCGGTGTTTTGGTGCAGACCTGGCATCAGCCTGCAGCCGAGGCTGGCCCCCGTGCAAGCCTGGGATGCCGTACACTTCCCGTACGCTTTCCTGGAAAAGCCAGCAAATGCTAGTGATATAGGAACTGCTCTCAGCCTTTGGTCTAAAGGGCCCGGGGCTGTATGCAAGCAGCCCGATACTGTGTACGCAACGCTTGCGCGGTGCGATGCGCAGAGCCTCCCTGCAAGCCCTTCAGTCCCATCTCTCAGAGCTGCAAAGGGACATTTTCTGGTAGCACCATCACTTCCCCGCCGGGTTGGTTTGGGAGCTGCAAGCCTTCCAGCGTCACTTCTGCAGAGGCTGAGAGCACTCGGTTCGGCTTCAGTACTGTGACAATATTCGTCTCAAATTAATTCTCCTCTTTGTAGTGACTCACTGGCTTCCCCAAAGCAAGGCGGGCCTGACCCGGCGCTGATGTTTGATGGCTGGTGGGCTGTTCGCATCCAGCGGACCCTTCTAACGGCAGAGATGTGCGCGGGTGAGAGCCGGCGTCCCTCCGGCGCGGGCAGTTTTGGGATGAAGCGCACTAGATGGTGCTGTTCAACCTTTGGCTGCGATTTAAAAGGAGCCTGCAAGGTCGTAAGCAGTGCCGAATTTCGGTTTTATTAAAAAAACCTTTTGGAAACTGGAGGACAAATAGAAATACCCTGAAGCCTGAGGTCCTACACTGATCGCTGGCGGAGGCAAAGGGCAGCTCACCCTCAGAGGGACCCTCGGTGTACCGCGTCCCCGCCTTGCGCCTGGAGCACCCTCCTTTCTGAGGCAGGAGTTAGGGTTTGGCTGCGTGAGCAGCGATGGCAGAAGGGGCTGCCAAGAAGAAAATGTCCTGGGGTGGAAGCGGAGGCTGAAAGCTCTCTCTTGGACTGCTGGCAAGATGACGCTTGTGGAGCAGGAGGAAGAAAATATATTAGCAGTCAAGATACAAGTATTGGCTTTGTGGCACCGGGAACCGAGGGCACCCCGAAGAGCGCAGCTGGGACGAGGCACTCACAGCCCAGCGGCACTGCCACGGAGGTGACAAGCAAGCGAAGCCACAAGACACGGCTGGCAGGAGAACAAAGGAGAGAAGCGGCCACGGGTACGGCCGGGCTGGGAGCTGGGAGCTCCTGCCCTGCCGGGCCGGGAGGGACGGAGCATGTCCCCGTGCGGGCAGCGAGGATGCCCACGGGCAGCCGTGCCAGGGGCTGGGGGCGAGAGCTGAAGCGGGCGATGCTGGTTTGAACCCTCACAGCATCCCTTCTTGCAGGAGGCACTGGTCTAAAGATATCTCCCCATCCTGGCGATGTCAGCCCCCCACGGCAGCGTGGAGCAGTAGGAGCCGCTTTCCCAGCCCCCGTGGTGCAGGTCCCGCGGGCAGCCTAGACATACTGCCTTCTTTGGATTCCCCACCTCAAAAGAGGGAAACGCACCCAAATTTGTCAGCTTGCCTTGGATTTGCCTCCAGTGCTGGGCAAAGAGGGTGAAGTACCGTTTGGACACCAAGCTTATGCCATTTTGCTCAGATGCTGCTCTTTTATAAAGCCCATGCCTGAGCCTGCTGTTGCAGGGGGGTGGGAAGGGTGTAAGGCTCGGCTGCTCTGGGCGCTTGGGTCCTTGCCCTCCAGCAAAATCATCCCGATTTCCCAGTCCACTCCCACTCCCACGTGGATGCTCACTTGCAAATCCTCGGGGTACGCCGGGGGTCCCCAGGCCTCCCCCCTCCCGGGTACAGGGCTGGCGTGGGCAGACAGGACAAAGGTTTTACTGCTCACATGAAAAATAAGAAAAAGGCCAGGCCTCCAGCCAGGACGGCCTCCTTCCAGGAATGTAAGGGCAGGAGGGCCTGGGCCAGCTCAGGCAGCAGTTTTTGCAGCTGCCAGCGTTTGCCCGGGGCGGTGCAGACGCCCCGACGGCAGAGGGAAGCCCCCGCACGGTACCCAGAGCCCCTGCAGCGTCCCGGCACCCTGGCCTGCTCTCCCTTCAGCCCCGGCAGCATCCCCGCTTGGTGTTTCCCCTTGTGCCTGCCCTGGCATCAGCCTCCTTCCCCCAACTCTGCTTTGCCTTCCCCTGCCAGCTTACAGAGCCCCTAAACCTGGCATTTCCCCCAAAAAATATTACAGGAGAGGTCATGCCGTGCCTTGGGAGGCTGCTCCGGATGAGCTGATCACCCGATAACCAGCCAGTTATTTCTCTCGCACAGTGATGACACCTTGGGGTAGGTGCAATCTCCTTCTACAAGATCATCTCTAATTGATGAACCATCCAATGATGCTCTAGGGGTTGCACAAAATCTGCTGCAAAAGCTACGGGATGGAGGCTACAAGTGAGATTTAAGGTTGAAATTCAAGTCCTTAAACCTTGAAATCACCTGGGCAGGGACCTAGCTGCTTCTGGGACCTCACTCAGGGTGGGAATGGGCAGCGGGCGGCTGCTGAGCCCGTCCCTGCCAAGCAGTGAGGATGCAGCACGTGCCCCAGCCCTGCCCGGGCAAGGAGCCAGCGCTGCCGCTCTGGGCCACGGCGCGGGAGAGGAGCGCACGAGCCGACGCCAGGACCTCGGTGTCCCCCCGGCCCTCCATCTGGCCCCTGTGCTGCTTTTGGGGAAGTGTTGCCCAGAGCAAAGAGAGCCTGCCAGACCTGCCAGATCCGAGCCCCCGTGACTCTCCCGGTTTTGATCAACCCTCTCTGCCAAAAGCCATCACGCACACACTCGGCCAGCATTGCCAATGCTCAACGCTCTTCATTACTGGCTGGTGAAGGCGGGCACCCCTGGCCGATGTCCCACCCCACGCGCCTTCCCGCACCCACCTTTGGGGTCTGCCCCAGGCCCGTGCCCTGCACGCCTGCCTCTCCATGCTCCAGACCACCAGGTTCGTCGCTCCTCTCGGGGGGCCGGGGGTGGGATGCCATCCATGCGTGTCCCAGCAGTGCCACCCTGCAGAGAGAAGAGACATCAGCTCGTCCCTGCTGGGACCACCCTGCCCAGGAGATGCCTGCGGAGCAGCCGGGGACACAGTCAGATTCCCACTCGCAGGAGGGCGTCCTGCTCCCATGGTCCCGAAGGTCACCCTTCGTATCTTGGCCCTCCATGACATGGAGAGGTCTGGAGCAGGCTCTGCCCTGCCCTGAGCTATGCTGGGACTGTCCTGTTGCTGAGCACAGGGGCTCTGGAGCGGTTATCGCTACAGAAATGTTCCCACTTTACAGAGCCGGGACAGGAGGGAGCAGCAGCGTCGGGGAGACATCCCTGTCCCTAGTCCCCAAGCCCCACTGCAGACCCAGGGCTCACCCACCTGCCCCAGGGCATCGCTCGCTCGCCCGCTGCGGCTGCTGCTCCAGCATCCCCATGGCGGGACAGGACAAGGTGGGCACGTGGTGGGCACCATCCCCAGGGAGGAACGCGGGGTCCAGCTGGTGGGTCGCATTGTCAACAGCTACGCTGAGGCAGCTGGTCCCAGAGCAGCCCTGGTCCCTGCCGGCAGGGTTGTCCCAGAGCAGCCCATGCTAATTCAACCCATTTGATCCTGGTGGGAAAGGTGGATGTCCTTTATCCAGCCATCAGTGATCCCGACCAGCTGGGCTACTGGGGGGTAAGGGAAGGCTGATGTCAAGAGCACTGCTGGAAATATCGGTTGCTCCACTCTTGCACATCTGTTTTGCAACACTGGGCAAGATCTTCTGGCTTAGATATGGTCACCAGCCTGGCTGGCGAAAGCAAGCTCAGCGGTGCCTCGATGTCTGTCCTACAGCCTTGCAGACTTCCAGCCCGAGTGTTTTGATGTGATCCCTATCAGCAGTCCAGCTTGGAGAGCAAGTGCTTGTCCCCACACTCCCGGCTCACCCGTCCTGGAGGGTCAGCTCTCACAGGGAGCTGGCAAAAAGTTTTGCGATAAGTAAAGTCTCTTGACCATGTTTTGGCCAAAATCTGGTGACCAGGCAGTGGCCAGTTGGATGCATGCTGCTGGTTTTTCAGTTCTTGCGTGGGACGAAGCTCGCCGACAGTGCATCTGCTTTGACAAGGTTCTTCCCAGAGATATGGAAGACGGTCAACGAGCTCTCTATCATGCAATTTTGATTTATTGCCAGTCCAACTAGTGGCCCAGGGGTTTATGGTCAGCTTTGCTGGGTGCAGTGAGGCCTGTGAGGACATCTCAGGAACACTCATGCACCCAGGACAAGCTCTGGAAATCATTTTACCTGTGTACGTACCTGACAGGCACAGTTCAGGTCTCAACTTGCCATTGTCCTTCTCCAGGAGAGCTCCCAGCCCATGAAGTGACAATGGGAACTGAGGTTGTGGCTGGTTTGCTCATGTCCAAAATCCAGCCAGACCCGGGCTGGGGCACAGGATCCTTGTGATCACATCGGGTGCTGCCGAGGGAAGCCCCATGGCATTTTCACCCCTTGTTTCCCCTGCAGAGTGGTTTTCCTCACTGCCTTGTGCTTCTCAGACAGGGCATTAGATGCCCCAGATGCTCCTCTGAGAGATGCCGTGCCCTGGAGAAGCGTTGGCTCTGAGTGCTCAGGCAGGCCAGCAGCCAGGCTGGGAAGCCGTTTGCAGCCGATTGCCGGTAACGGGCTCCTGGTGGCTGCCCGCCGGTGGGCAGGACTGCCGCGCTCGTACAAAGTCACAGCCTGCCAGCCACAGCCCTCGCTGAGCTCTTCTGCGGCATGATGTGCTGCACCGAGGGACCAGGTCTGCTCCAGGGCAGGGGGACAAGCCAGCCCATCTGGGGGACCCCTAGTCCTGGCAGGGCACTTCTGGGAGCCCCCTACTCTTGCAGCTCTCTGGCAATGCAGCCGCAGACTCTCCTGGCATCTCTCCCTACCCCTGCTGGGACCCCAGCCTCCACCCTCCCTTTCCCAACCTCCTGCTTCCCAGCGGCACCTCCAAAACCTCCAGCCCCAGGTAGGTGTTGCTCTCCTTTACCATCTCCCCTGTGAGGTGGCCCTTCCTAGAGCAACCATCCTGCACCCACCTCCCAGCAATGGCCAACCTTCCCGGCCAAGCTGGTGGAGAGGACCCCTGTGCCACTGCGTCACCAGCACTTGACCAGGGCAGCCAGGGCTTGGCACAGGCGAGTCCTGGAGCCCCCCCAGCCCTGGTGACCTGCCTGAGGGCGGCACCACCTCTGGGAAAGAAGGTTCCTCTGCAGGGTTCCTCTTCCGTGGTGGGAGTGAGGTCCTAGGAATGGCACCAGGAGAGGCTTGGCACTGATGGACACCAGCTGAGGACCTGAGCAGCTGAGCCAAGATGCTGGACCCAGCCCAGCAGTGCCCCTGGGGTTTACTTGCTTCCTTCTGCAGAGAAGAACAACAATGAACAGAGATGTGATGAGGAGGAGGAGGCCCTCCTGCTGCACCATCTCTGCTGTGGCTTGAGATCTGCAGACCAGCTGGGGACAGCCAAGCGTGCCGACATCGGTGGGGCTGTGGCGGTGGGAGGAGGCTGTGTGGGTGAGCAGGCTGGTGCAGGCTCTGCTGCTCCTCATTAGTCAACTGAGGCTGTGCTGAGCCATGGCTGACGAGCTGAGGGTGCTCAACAAGTGCCCTTTGTTCATGCTCTTACGGAATAGCCTCCAAACTCTTCTGCTGCTTTAGCTGCCCCAGCGCCAGCCCAGCCAAGGAGATTTTCTTGGTGTTGACTCATCTCAAGGCTTTCCAGCATGGAGATGTGGAAAGTATCGGAGTCGTCCTGACACAGAACTGGAGAAATTGTTCACAAAATCATTCACTGTGGGAGGAAACTCAGAGAAGGGGGGGGGTGTCTGTCTTTGGAGGGGTCCAAGACGTGCTCCACAGCCAGGGCAAAGCTGCCCTGGCGCTGGATGTTGGCCACGAGATTCCCCGTCCCCTTCTGCCGGCACTTCTGGGACTGTCAGTGGCCCCTTTCGCTCGTGCTTACCACTCTGTAGCTCTCTTCCCTGGGTGTGAAACGCCAGGCCACCTTGCTCCTAAAATCCCCTTCCCTTCCTGCGCCAGGGTGGGCAGGTGAATGGCGGCAGAGCCAAGTCCTCTCTGGGACAGGATGGCTGGGTGCCGGGGGAGACACGGGCTAATTATCATGAGCATCCCACACTCCTCTCCTTCCCTGGGGAGGAGAGAGCAAGAACTGCTTGGCAGAGACATAAGCATCAGGCTGGGCAGGTGTCTCAAGCTTCGCTGTATCCCGTCTCCTGCAGGCACCAAGCCTTGGACCACCTTCCACAAAGCAGTGCTGCTTTGGCCCCTGTCCCCACCAGGACACAGAGGCTGCTGCCATCCCCTGCTCTGCAGGGCTGGAGTCACCTTCTGGTGTCCAGCCTGCCCATCTGCAGCCATTTCACACCACTCGTGCTCATGCTCGCCGTGTCCTTCAGCCTACGCAGCACTTCTTCCCTGTGGTGGGAGCAGACAGCAGCCCGATGCCCACAGCCCCAGCTTTTCTGACCTCGAGGCACCAGGCTCTCCTGGTCTTCTCCCAGAGGATATATTCCCTGCTCTGACAGTCCTGCCAGCTCTTCTCTTATTAATGCATCTCTGCCAGAAGTCCTTCAATGGACAAGTGGTGGCTGGCGTGGTGACCAGCCTCAGGAGGACCCATGGCTGGTGTGGTGACCAGCCTCAGGAGGACCCATGGCTGGCGTGGTGACCAGCCTCAGGAGGACCCATGGCTGGCAAACATGAGCAAATCAGGCCTCATATCATGTTTCATCCTCACCCTTTATAGTTACAATCGGCCAAAGCACGAGAAATCATGTGGCAGTGGATGTACAACACCAAATCTTGCCAGACCTTGGACTTAGCATCTTCCTACGGCAGCAGCTTCCACAGCGTGCCAAGGACGTGTTGTGGAGAACATGTCTCACAGATGAGGTTGACATGGACTTTGACTAGTCTTCCCACACTTCTCTCACCCTCCCAGGGCCGTGAGGTGGGGTGAGCGCCCATGGGCTGTGTCTGGAGACCATCTTCTGGGCAGCCATCCCATGACACCCCAGCCCATTCTGGAAGCCAGCCCAGCCCACCTGAGCCTTCTCCTGCAACGCGACGTGGAGTGGAGGTGCCTGAAGAGGAGGTCCATGGCTCCCTTTTCCTAATGGAGAGGTATTTTCAGATCTCCAATGCTGAACATCTTTAACTCAGCCTATTTAGCTCAGCCTTGCATTCACCAGCTGCCCAGAGCCTGCAATCTCCGCAGCCCCTGCCGTTAAACTTCTGCCTGATGAAAACAGATGATTCAGCCTGAATTCTCATCCTGTCTCCCAGGTGGTTTGTGCTCCTTGTGAGTCGGTCTGGCCTGGCACATCCTGCACTGGATGGACCTCTGGATGGACCACGCAGAGCAGCCAGGAGTTTTGGGGATGCCTTGGCAATGGCTAGAGCAAAGGGCTGGGTTGCTCAGTGAACCCCATTATGCTCCAGCCTTTGGAAGAGCGGCTGCTTTCATGGGTGGCATCCACATCGCTGACCCCCATCCCTCAGCTCCCTTGGTGGGTCTCGGGATGGGCAGTCCAGGGCTGGTGACTCATGGCTTTGCGCTTAATCGCTCTGTATGTGCATCCGTTCCCTGCAGGAACTTTTGAGCATTGGCCAATTTAACCATATTTGAGGAAGACTGTAGTTCTGGAGGACTCCAAGTACCTGCGAGTGCCGTGAAAGTGGAAAAGCTTGACCTGGGGCTTGCAGTAACAACCAAATCCCTTGGAGGATGTTTCCTTCCTGGGTCACCTGCTCCCATCAGTGTCCTGTTAGCACTACCCCAACGGCTGAACGCCCTGTGCCCATCCTGGGAAGCATCTGGGGGTGTGGTGACCCCCCTCCCTCTGGAGAGGGCTCTGCTCCTCTGCTGTCCCTTGTCATGAGGACCAACCCCCAGACAAGCCCTCTGCGCTCTTTGAAACAAGCCCTTTTGGTCCCTCCTTTGCTGTGTCTCCTTTCCATGGTCCTACTGAAGATCCTCATGGCTGCATCTGAGCCGGTGGCCTTGGACGGCACTGAGCTACCCACGGTGGGAATAAGGACATTTTTGACTCAATGGCATCCTGAGAGGACCAGGAGCTCCTGAGCAAGCTCATCCCTACCAGACATCCTGGTTCCTCTCTGCAGAGGTCACTTCTGGCTCAGTCCCATCCTCATCCCATGGCCACCAGCGCCTGTCCAGCTAGGCGTTTCACAGCCGTTTTCAACCTCCGGCTCAGCCCGTGGACGCAGCCTGGCCGTCCATCCCCTCCTGCCCCCACCCAGCCCTGCCCCGGGGGGCTCCAGCACCTGCCCCGGGAGAGCCCGTTGCTCAGGACGGGCTGTACCTGTGGCCTGAAGGACCTGGGTGGCCGGTGTCCCCTGCTCACCTCCAGCATCCGCAGCCGGCAGCTTGCCGCTGCCGCCTCGACCCATGTCAGCTCGGTCTCACCAGCTTCCACCTCCTCCTGCCTGAAGACCCCGCATCGGCCGGGCTGTGGCCACGTGGTCCCCGCTCACGTCCTGCCTGCCCTTTGCCGCCATTGGTTTTTATTTGCTTTTCAGGTTCCTCGGCTCTGGTCTCTGCTTCTGCTGGCTTTGGAGGCCAAGGTTTACCCCCGCGCCGCTCTCAACCTCGCAGCAGCCGGCCCTTTGCGGTGCAGACAGCTCTTTTCTGGCATCAGTTGTATCCCACATCCTTATGGGAAGGTGAGTCCCCCCATCCCAGGGCAATGGCACCTTTCCAGGGTCAATCCCAGGGGACCCAGGCTGGCCAATTCAGGGGGGCCACCCCAGCTGAGCCCAGCCGCCCCGTGGGAACCATCACCCCAAAACCAGGCATGGGGCAAAACCGCCCTTGCAGCCCTCTCTGCCGCCACTGTCTCAGTCCCGGGGGCAGGCGAGGAGCGAGGGTCCCAGCGGGGTCCCGGTGGGGTTTCGGGGACGGCCGGAGCTGGGAACATCCCTGCCCTCTTTGTGCTCCCCCTGGTAAGCGGCGCAGTGCAAGTATCAGCCGGGTTCTTTGAAATTAAAATAAAACTGATAAAAGTCGGGCAAATCCTCCGCCCCGGCCCCCGCTGCTGGCCCGAGCAGTGGCTCTTTCTGCTGCCGAGCCGGCTCCCGCAGTTATAAATACATTATGTATGCCGGTGTCCGTCGGCCAGAGCCTTTTGTTGATGCTGAATATGTCCTGGCCAACAAAAGTGGACTGGATTAGCCACAGTGGATTAAAAGATTTTCTTCTTAGAGTTTACCTAATAATATAACAATTGACATAGAAGGTCTCTTTGAACCCTACACGACTCTCTTATTTTACCATCTGTGAGTTTGCTTTCCGTGCTGCTGATGGGGCGCCCGTCTGCCAGTGATGCTGGTGGTGGGAACGCTGCTCAGAGCCGAATTTGTCGCCGAGCAGAAGAAAGCAGCCCGTATTTGAAGGGAGGCAGCAGGAAGGGAAAGTGGCACAACTTCTGTCCTCCTGCCTTTGTCCTCGGCCCTTCTGCTGGTGGCCCGCCAGCCTTGCGATGCTGCGGCACGGGGAGGGAAGAGACCCAAGGAGTGGGCTTGAGCGATGGGGAAGCCACCTGCTCATCTGCAATTCGAGGTGTCCGGAGAGGTCCCGGCCGGAATAAGCTCCTTTATTAATCACGAATTTTGGGAGAGTTGCCGAACTGTGAGCCGGTGGAGTTTGCTTGTCTCGGTTTCAGCCATTGGGCTCCGGCCGCCGTCCCTGGTCTCCATTGCAAGATGGGTCAGGCAGCGGCAGCAGCGACACCGGGAAACATGGAGGGCAGCGGCAGCAGGGGAGGAAGGCTCCCCCCCACCATCCTGCGGCGCTGCCGCCGCTCGCCCCCTCCTCTGGCACACCCCGGCGTCCCGGCCCTGGGGCTTTGATCTCATACGGGGGGGCTCCATTCACAAGTCTTTCATCGCAGCCTTTGGAAATACCCGTCCTCAGAAGTCGCGAGTAATGAGATGGGGAGACGACGAGCAATTTAGGCGCCGCTCTTTCTCGCTTGCGGGGTTTTTTATCTCCATCTCCCCCCCTTTTTGTTTTTTCCCCCCTTTTTTTTTTCGCAAAGACACTTCTGGAGCGACGCCGACTTTGTGTGGGATCGCCACACCACCCCAGACCTGCCGGGGGGGGCAGGAATATGGGGCTCGCGCCTCTCAGCCGGGGGCCTTTGATGAAGCTGCTTTGCGAAATTTGATTTGAAAGGCCTACGATGGCAATTTGGGGAGAATGGTGGAGCCTTTCTCCACACGCCTCTCTTTGTCTCTCGCCCGAAGGGGGGTTTCATTGTGGGTGCCGGGGCGAGGGGGTCAGGGCGGCGGCGCGGGTGGGGTGGGGCGGCAGAGGGGACCGCGGCGCAGGAGAACAATAAGCGGGGAGATGGGGAGAGTTGGGATTTCTCACCTGCCCGGGCGTTCGCAGTCCGCCATGACGGGAGCAGCCGCCCTGCTTGCCGCCGTCCGGAGCACTTTTTTTCCCCAGACTCTTGAACCTATTTCCCTTTCTTGGCAAGTGCGTGGCTGGAAGATGGGAATCTTTACTTTATATTGCAGCTTGGGCTTCCCAGCCTGATTGGCTGCGGCCAGGACCAAATGCTGGTCCTTCCATCCCATCGTCACTATGGCAACCGGCCCCGTTAGGCACCACCGATTTACTTATAATTGCTGGGTAAATAGTCAAGACAGGCCGCTTTCATCCCGCACCGAGAGACTGCTCTTCCTCGTCGCCCTTTTTTCCCTTCTTTTTTTTTTTTTTTTTGGAGAAGGAAGCCCTAAAGAGCAGTAACACTTAAGGAAAACTCTTTGAAGGCTGTTGCAGAAAGCGGCTGCTTCCCCCCGGCCAGCCTTTCCCCATCACTCCCGCTGCACAATGCCTCGATGCCGGGGCTTTCCTGCACCGTCGTGCAGCCCTCACCATCCTCCTCCTCCAAGGAGCGGCGCTGGGTGGGGATGCGCGACACCCCATGGGTGCGAGGGTCTGGCCGCGCTGGGCTCTCACCACCAGGCTGCCAGCCACCGCTTCTGCCTTTCACGGGCATGTCACACCGGTTCATCCGGAGAGCAAGGATGGGGCCGAACGGACCTCCCTCGCCTCCACCTTCCTTCCCCACTGCCGCTGTTAGCCATTCGCGTCCACAGCACATGGGGTTTCTGTGCGGGCACCAGCACCGGCTCAGCCGGCCCTTTCTCCGGCTCCGTGGGACCTGCCGGCAGTGCTGGCCGGGACGGGGTGGCTCATACCTCTGGCCCCGACCATGCTCATCCCTTGAGGCCGGGATGCTGGGACACCCGCTCTGCCCCGCTGCCTTCATGCCGAGCCGCTCCTTGCCGGGTCTGCAAGGCACAGAGCCTCTCCTTACTCCTGGAGGGTGTTTAACGATGATGGACAGAGTGATACGCACAGGTCTTGTCACCAGACCTGTGAGTGTGGACCAGGATTCATGCTCGTGGCCGGGTGGGTCCCGCAGGCGAGAGAGGCAAGTGGGAGTGTGGCTCCGGCCCCGTCCTCGCGGTCCAGGGACGGACGTTGCAGCCAGAGAACAGCAAACGGGCGCCCAGCCCAGCCTCAAACACCTGCACGGGACCTGCAGGGCACTTCTGTCCCCACCCGTCATCGCTGGCACCAAACAGCAGTTCTGGGAAAATGGGAAAAAAAGGGTCTTAGGGAGAATCTAAGGGCTGGAGAGATCCTGGGAAAATGGGGCGCTCACGGGCAGCAGCGTGAGAGGAGCAGGGTGGTCTTGAGGGAAAGGAAGCCAAGGTCATCTTCCTATTCCCTCCTCAGAGCCATCCAGAGGGAGGAGTCCATCAGGGCGGCTGCAGGAGGAGCGCTGGGAGACGCTGCCTGAGCTCCTTGCTTTGGTGGGAGAACCAGGGGATTCCCACCCTGCGCACCGGGGAGCACAGAGGAGACAGAGGTGACCGCAGCCAGCAATGTGAAACCAGCTGAGGAGGGAGCGGCAAGGAGCCACGGGGCTAGCAGGCATCTCCAGGGCTTCTGAAGGAACTGGGGGATGAGCCACCTGATGCTCAAACAGCCCTGCCAACCTGCTCCTGGAAAGGGCGGCGTGAAGCCTGGCAGATGCGGTAACAGTTTTCCTTTTCACATACGACAGGGAGAGCCAGGCAAGGGCAGGCCGCTAACTCTGACAGCTGCACCAGCGAGTTAGCAGAGATGCTCCTGAAAAGGCTTTGTGGGCACCTGAGTAAATACACCCCACCTGGGAAACCGAGACGACTTGTGAAGTGACAGCCCGTCTCCTAAGAGCAGCCAGCTTGGAAGGTGTCAGCAGCAACGTATGGGGGTGATGCACGCGGTACAGCCCTCTTGGGTTGGTGACAATGTTGTCACCGAAGTCTTCCAGGGAAGCGGAGCAGCCTGGGGAAAGGGGCTGGCTGGTGCTGGGAGCAGCTGCTGCTGACGCAGCCGATCCCGGTGCCGGTCCCAGTGCCAGACCAGCCGGGCAAACAGCCCGCCTGGGGCCGGGGGTGAGCAAAGGGAGGCACTGAGGGCTGGGCTCTTGCCACCCGCGCTCGGGTCAACAGCCGGCTCGGGGCAGCTGGGAAGGCTCAGCTTAAACAGACACGCTGGCCAGCTGGTGCAGGATGCGGCCGTCCCCCATTCAGCCGAGCACTTCAGCACCCAGCTAACTGCAGGGTGGCGAAGCAGCGAGCAGGTCTGCACCACGCAGCCGCCACAGGGATGGCGTCACAGCCCTGGTTTTAAAGCCGTTTGCTGCACGGTGGCTGGCTGCGCTTTGGGGCCGGGAGCTGGCCTGCTCCAGGCTCTGCAAGGCACGGGGAGGGGTTCAAAGCCCTGCAAGGCACGGGGAGGGGGTGCGTTCGGGAGCCTGGAGCTGGGAGCCTCACGCAGCCCAGGCGCTGCTGTCTGGCTGCGGGTCCCACCGCGCTTTGGTCCTGCCTGGGGTTGCTCTCCCAGTTGCGCTTTCTCTATTTTAAAGGCAGCTTCTCTGCGAAGTGCTTTGGGGCTTGGCTGAAAGGGGTTGCTCCCTTTCTGCTGTTGACAAGCTGGTACCTCTCCAGGTGCCTGTGGGCCAGGAGCCCACCCGGCCCCGCTCCCAGCGATGGGAGCCTTCCGTCTGCGCTTGCGGCTGGGGACCCAGGCGCAGGCGCCAAGGCCATGGAGCCATGCCGCCCTCTGAGCATCCTCCGGCTGTTCCCATGGTAACTCCCCGGCTCACAGCCTCTCCAGCCGGCAAGGTTTTAGCCGCACGCCATCACCGCTTTAGCCGCATGCACCCACCGGCTCTGCGCCCGCTGCCCCAGATCCCGCGCCAGGATCTTGGTACCCTCTGCCCTCTCCTCCCACCGCTGCCGTCCCCTCCTGCCACCCGGGACCTCCTGGCCCCTCCACAAAGGACCCACCGTCTTGCACCCCACTGCAGAGAGCTGCTCCACAAGCCCTCCCAACGAAAGTACCTTCCCCAGAGCCCTGCCAAGCACTTAATTCTCCTTTTTCTGCAGCATATCATGCAGAAAACAAGGAAAAACTGGTAACAGGTGAGAAGAGCACAGCATTCACGGAGGAGAGGGGAGCTGCGTGGGACAAGTGGGTCTGTACAGGGGTGATTTCCCACCTCCACACTTTGGTAGGTCCCAGCTCCGCACATCCCGGGGTTGCCTGGCTGGGCAGAAGGCTGCTAGCCTGGCACCTGCATCCAAGGAGATTTCCCCCAATTTTTGGTGCCGGCACGCAGCTCCAGTCCTGTATTTTAATACCAGTGATAGAGAACCGTGGCAAAAAGAAAAGGCCGCAGCTAATGATTTCTAGAGAAGAAGCCTTGCAGCAAGACTTGAAGCTTGATGTCAAATAGACCAAGAGGTTACAATGTGAGAAAGAGAAGAAAATACCAAGCACAGCAACGCGTTGCTCTGGGAGCCAGAGAACGACAAAGCCTAATTCCCAGAGTTGGAGCAAGGCAGCTTCAAGTTAGGAATAAAGACTTTCCATCAGTTGAAACCTCCCAAATCCATGTATGGCTTTCAGGAGGAAGGATTTAACCAAGCTCAGGTCCTCGACCAGCCTCAGAAGTTGATGGACAACATCCTAAGGGATAAAACAAGCGGACACAGAGATAGTGATGGGCTACCGGGGCAGACTCACCCCACATCCTGCTGGGCAGGTATGCCTCGGTCTCAGAACAGATTCAGGAGGGCTTTCAAGGAAATTAAGATGCCCTGGAATGAGTGAGCAAGTCCCCGTGTGAATAAATACCTGGTTAAAACACGAAGTGGGCGTTCTGCAGCGGTGCAAAGGGCAGGGCAGCCCCCAAGGGCTCTCCGCACAGCCCGGCGCTCCTCCAGCGGCTGGGAAAAGGGAGGTGATTGGGTTTGGTGATGATATCTGGTTGATCAGGGCGAGAAGATGAAGGCTGGCTAGGAGGAGCTGCAAAAGCATCTTGCAGGACTGCCTGAAGGCTTGAACAACAGGCAGGCTTCAGCCTTTATAAAGACACAGAGGGAAAAATCCAGCCTGACTGTACAACAGCGAGCTGCCCTCACAAAAAGGAACAGACTGCTTCTTACGTGGATGAATAATCCAGCGATAGCTAGGAAACACCAGCACGGCGCTGGACGGCTCTGACACGTGGGGTGAGGATGCAGCTCCATGAGATGCCTGCCCCAGCCCTCGTACCGGCCCCAGGCTGCATCAGACCCTGAGGTCGTCCCAGCGCCGTCCACGCCAGGAGCGCTGCCGGAGAAGCCCACTTTGCAGCTACTCCCTTTTCCCTAGCATCTCCCATCCCACGTGCTCCCCCCACCACCTTTCACCCCAGCTTGGGATGCGCATCCCTGGGGGCACCAGATCCTGCGAGGACCTTCTCCGAGCAGTCACGTGCCCGGGTACCTGGAGGCCCTGAGAGCAAAGCCCTGCTCCCATCTCAGAAATGCCATTTTCGTTTGTCAGAGTGCTCTAAGTGGCCTGAAACAGCACCATTTTCAGGGTTACCATGGCAATGGCTGCCTGGTAAATGTGTGCAATGGAGACGCACACGAACGGCAGAGTCCAGCCAGGCAAAGGGGTCCAGTCCCCAGCTGGCATGGCTGCCCCTTGCACCCCAAAGCCCTTTCTCCTGCAGCCAAGGAGCCCCATCTGAGCCTGTGATGTGCAGCAGGAGCTGTGGATGGAGGTAGCTCCACATACCCGCCTGTGGCCCACGTGCCCAGCACCCCTGGTCCAACGGCCCCGGTCCAGCAGCCCCAGGGCATCCCCAGGGATGCTTACGTACAAGCAGGTTATTGTCTGCTTCTCCACTTTGCTGGGCTCCTGGTGATCCAGCGTGTGGCCAACAGCTCCGTCCCACCATCCCTGCCCGCAGCCACTTCTCCTGGAGGTGATGGCTTGGTGCACGAGATCCTTCCTCGGGTGGATGGGAGAAGAGAGAGCGCAGCACAAGGCTGCAGAAGGAGCTTCAGGTAGGATGGTGACCGTTCATACCCCGAAGGAAAGGAGGGAGCAGAGCTATCAGACTCCCTCTCCTCCTGCCCAGACAGGGCCCTTCCCTTCCAGCCAGCACTTGGTAGCTGGTCTTCAGTTCATTACTCGTCCCTCAAGCTGGTGGCTGTTTTGCAGGGAACTTCACAAGGTGCAGTAGCTACTAGAAACTGCAGGACGGAAAAAGTGAGGTTGGGAGGACCTCTGGAGGTCTCCAGTCCAACCTCCTGCTCCAGTCCAACCTCCGGCTGGCTGCAAAGCTGGAGCAGGTCACTCAGGACCTCGCCCTGTCATTTTGAAAACCTCCAAGGACGGAGCTGCCACCACCTCTGCAGACCCTGTCCCAGGGCTGCACCACCCTCCTGGGGAAGAAGTTTTTCCTTACATCCAACCAGCATTTCCCACGTCGCTACCCATGACCTCCTTGCGTCCCTCTGAGACGAGCCTGGCTCCATCTTGATCCCAAAAATGCGGAATTGTCACAAACGTTACTCACTGGCAGAGCCACGAGGACATTTGCTGCTTTTCCCCATCGCCTCTAAACACCGGGAAGCAAATGCCAAACAGCGACTGAAGCTGGGGGGGTGCACACAGCACATACCCCCCATCCACAATAGTTCTCAGCATCTGACTCCAGCTTCTTGCTAGAAATTGAGTCCTGTTGATTTGAAAGCAAACGTAACAGCGATATTTGAAAGGCGTTTGCTGGAATTGCCCAAGTGAGTTTCTAAATCTCTTCTTGATAAACGCTGTAGGATGGGGGATGACTTTCAGGTGAAGTTTTGACCTGTGCTGACAGTGGGTTCATGATGATTCACAGCGCTCCTAAAATCACGTCCCTTTGCAATGGCTACTCCAAACTGAGAGCCTCAAAGCCACGAGGGAAAACGCAGGCTCGCCTTTTGAGACTGGCATGAAAGGCAGGGACACACTGCTTTTGCTAATGCTCCCAAAATATTACTCACTGTTTGAGTACAGAGGAGTCTGTTGGGAATTTACAAGTAAAATGCTGTTTAGTTCATGAATTTAGATAGATAAGGAAATATGTTTGTCGAGAAACACAGCCTTAATCTCAAGCTGGTTTTTGGATCAGTGACCACGGCATGAGTGAGACAGACAAAATTCAGACGTTGCTTCAAGATAACAGCTAACGCGGACTTGGGAATTCAGAACTGCGAAGTCAGTATACATGTCCTGCTATTGCTGAACGGCAGAATTAATCCAGCCATCTCAACTGAGGCTGTCCCAGTTTGGGTACTTTCCCCAAGCAAAGCAAAGTCTCTGCTTTATTGTTTGCAGCGTTGGGTCTGGGGATGATTCCTCCAGCCCTGTAATACCGAGCCCCCTCCATAGGCAGCACATGGGCCCCACTTTCATCTTTCAAGGGGCACTTTCATATTCGTGGTGGCATGCTGGGACTATTAAACTGTGTAGTTTTGTTACCTGAGGAATAAATGAAACACGAATCTTTCAGTCCCGGATTGACCTTCTAATTTCCCAGTGCTGGTGGCCGATACCTGCACACGTGCATCTCCCCGCGTGCCATTTGCATTCCATGGCTTTGTCCACCAACACCTGGAAAACCGCCAAGGCTGGCGACTCCCCTCTCCGCTGACCGGTCCCCGACTGCAGCAACCTCTGGGGGAAGGTTTTCCTCATCTCCAACCTGAACCTGCCAGTTTGTGACCGCGTCCACTCCTTGTTTCATCTGCCACAGCCATCCCCCCCCTCCTCCATCTGAACCACCAACAGACAAAACCGCCCAGGCACGGGGCCGCCCCTCGCCAGGCTGCACTGCTTCAGGTGGGTGATGGACCACTTTGCACCTCCCCTTGGGCCGCCTGGCCCCCGTGGCACTGGGAAGGGCTGTCACCACGAGACGTGCTTGCAGCAGGCGGCCTTCGAGGTGGCCTCCCCGGCTGTGACTCCGCAGGGCGGCTCTCGGGAGCTCACAGCTTCGCAGTCCGTGGGGAGCCCTGGCACAAAGCACAGCATGTCCCAAGCCCTTCCCTCGTTTGTGCTTACAGACTCGCTGCTGAGCGATGCTTCCCTGTGATGGCTGAGCAGGAAAGCCTCAGGCAGAGTGCTACAGATGACTAGCCCCCTTTTCCTGCCCCGTCAGAAGTCCTCCCAGCGCTGGCTGCAGTCCCTGGGCAGGAAAATAAAACCAGCAAGTGATTCTGCAGTCAAGATGCCAGCTAGCAGCCGTCTTGCCCAGGAATTGCATTGACAGATCGGCATAAACCTTGGCCTCCTCGGGATTTTTCCTTTCATTGCTGCCTTGCTGAGATAATTTTTCACTGTTCCCCCTTCTGAGCAGTCTCCACTGCTAACCCAGCCTTATCTTAAGCTGCTAAATTCAAGGTGACCCTGGGCAGCGCTCTCCGGCAGTTTGTGGCTGTCACGTCATTGCAAGCTGCTGGGTCTCTGCTCCTAGCCTGTGTGTTTGTATTTGCTGTGCACGCTGCAGCGGTGCTCAGGATCCTCGTCGTGGCTGGTGTTGGACACGGACGGCACCTGGTGACCTTTGCTGAAGCCCAAGGCGGTGCTCGGGTCTGAGCTGTGCTCGGCAGCCAGGCCCTTCCCCTGTCCCAGGGTGGATTTGCAATCTCAAGCTGACAGCACCCAATTTGCATCCATGGGTTTGTGGCATCTGTGGCTTCCTGGGAACATGCTGCCATGGCAAAAGACCAGCTCCTCTGATTCCCCTTGCTAGGGCAGCGAAGGAGCCTGATACCTGCCAGACTGAGCCCACCTAGACAGATAAAAAACTACTACCACCATATAAGCACAATCAAGCTCTCCATCCGTGGTCAGAGCTGCAAATGATCAGGCATAAAACCAGGACAGGTCTAACACTGGGCCCTGAGCTACTCCTCCACCTCCTCAAGGTAACCTGGCTGGGAGTATCGTTGCCCAAACTACCCCAAAAGCCAGACAGGGGCTCCCTCCCCACCTCGAGACATTTGCTGCTCTGCCTAGCAGAAGGGTGAGCCAGCCCTGCATGCTTGTGGCTGTGCAACCATGGACTTCACTTTCTCTGAAGCTGCAGCATCCCTGGTCTGCAAGCAGAGTTTCCAGCTTTCCTGAAGTCAGGAGACTATTTCCATGAGAGTAAGCTCCCAGCAACATCCACCATGGCTGTAGGGAAAGGAGCAAGGCGAGGGTTTCACTGAAGGCAGGATGAGAGAACGGAGGGCTCCAACTCAGAAGTCAGGATTAACCATGTCCCCAGTAGCTTCCCCATGGAGCAGCTCTTGAAGCTCCTATTGCACTCTTGCAGTGCCCCCATCAGCACTGCCCGCCCCCAGCGGGACAGGAGCTCTGCCCCAGGTCCAGCCGAAAGCTCCCACTACCCCTCAGCACCCACCAAACTTTCCCAAGGCAGATCCTGCAGACCGCGCACGCACAATGAGCAGCGCTGTAGAGTCAACTTCGAGGACAGGCAATACAAGCAGTGCAGCTGGGGAGGACGTACAGCCAAACCTCTCCCCAAGAGATACGGTACTGCACAACTGGAAGATAATTTTGCATAACTAAAACCTACTAGCTCCCAGTACCGAGGAGCTGATAATTGCCCACTCAGCCATCCCAAACAGCCCCCGAACAGTGGTGAGACACCCGGGGACCCCCCCAGGGCTGAGAGCAGGATCCGGGCAGGCGCCAGCCACGCTCTGCCGTAGCTGCTCCAGGCCCGAGAGGCTACGGAGGGGGGCCAGGACAGAGCCACAGTTTGGGAGCTTCACTCAGAGCTGCATTAAAATGCATGAGCTGTGCTAGCCCTAATGATGAGCAGAGCTGTCAAACAAGGAGCTTGTCCCAGCTAATTATCTCTAACGAGGGCAGAGTGTCAGGGTCCCTGAGGAGCTGGGCAGCAGCTTCCCACTCAGCTCAGTTGCAGAAGAGGGAGAAGATAAGCAAATGTCATTGTGCTGGCCTAGCTGCAAAATCATTAATTAGGCAAATGCGACCTTCTGTGCCAGTTTGCTCTTGAGAACCTGGACTTGCTAGAGCTGAGACAGGCAGGCTGGAAACATGCCAGCTTTTGCCACCCAACCCATCCCCTGCAGCGTTGAGCCTCCTGCCCCCGTGCAGAGACACCACAGCCCCAGTCTGGCAGCCCCTGACCAACCAGCCCTACCAGCCCGGGGATGCACAGCCGTGCCACACTCACCTGGGGGCTCAAATGCACCTTGCGAGGGCTCCAAGCCATTCCCCGGCCTGAAATGCAGCAGAGAAGTCTGGTCTTCCTGAAATGCCACCATTTAGGTCATGTTCACCTCAGCCACCTCCCTCATCCCCAGCCACCTAGCACAGCGCTGCAGAGGCTCTGTGCCTACCCAACGACCACCTCTGAGCACCTCTCCCCCAAATCTTTAAGGCAGACATTAAGACACTGGGAATTTCTGCTCCCCTGTGGTCCTACTCCAATCCAGTGCAGAGGGGACCAGCTGCACACTGCTCTACAAGCCCAGTTCCTCTTATCATGGGTCCTACGGCTCAGAAACTGGCACCGTACACTCGCCCTTATGTGCTAGACAGGGGAGCACGTTTCATCCCAAGGCGAGGTTAAGGCAAAGTCTTGTCCTGAGGTGACAATCCAGAGATATGGCTCACATGAGGTCCATCCTGCAAGCTCTGCGCTTGTCCCTCACCTCAGAGCTGAAGGAAAAGGGAGGAGGCTGCTTTTCCTCCGGCCAGAAACCCACTGCAGGACCATGAAGCTTACAGACGACACCAGTGGTACACAGCGTTGTTCACTAGCATGTAATTCTGGTAAGTGCTTTTCAGTCCCTTGTTGCCAGACAGGAGCAAAGGCTTGAACACCCACTTCAACTACATTTTTACAAAATAAAGGATTTAAAAATCAGCAACTTCAAACAGAAGCAGCGCTGGAAGCCAAGGGGTTAGAGTGAGCTGTACAGCCAGCGACTGCGGCCAGGGAGCTCAGCCCCACCTGCTGGCAGGCACCGCTTGAGGCAGGGGTTTGGGGTCGTGCTTTTGGGGCACAATCGCCTCTCCTGCAGAAGGCCGGGCACTGATCTAAGTTACACCACCATGTCTCACAGTCCCTGCTATAATACAGTAATGAGCAACGAGTATCAGAGAAAAGTTTACTGATATTCCCAAAATGCATATTTCATTTTATATCGTGATCAAGCTCTCAACAGCGGCCAGCTACTTGTACAAGCAGAAGAACCCCATTAAGTCAGTCTTACAAGAACGCTTTCAGAGGCCGCAGGACAGAAATTCTCTCCTCAGCCCACAGGAACGGTTCCTCACTGAATTTAGGCTGTAATTAGACTTCACTAACTGCAACATGCTCCTGGGCACGCTCCTCATGCGGCCCAGACGTGGTTCAGACAGAAGACTCACTGAACCCCACAGCTTGATCTGCAGCAGGGGTTTTGCTCCAAAGGTTTCTTTCATTCTACTGCTTCTGCAGTGCTTGTTCTTTCAGTTGGTTGACGAGCTCTTCAGCATACACCTTAAAGAGCGGGACAGGGTCCTGAAACAAAGCAGAGGATAAACCACTTTGAAGAAATGAACCTGAGCAGCAGCAAAGGGTGAAGTCTAATGGAGAGCCCAGGGAGCCAGTGCTGCAGGAGTGTTAACAGTTAAAACCAGAGGAAGATGGGCCAGGTTTTCTTCAGTGGCTGAACAAGGCAACCTGCTACGCTACTCCTCCAGACACAGCTGCTGCTCAGCTCTGTAACCTTGCCTCAAAGACGACAGGCACCTATGTGGGACATTCACCAGCTTTTCCAGTTCTGCCTGCATTTGAGAATCATCAGTAGCTCCCAGGGATCCCTTTTCTTCTAAAAATGCTTGCCTCCCTCCTCACGTTGCCCTCAATCAGAGCTGTAACTGAAGCACGTTGGGTGAACATACCCCTTGAAGAAGCTGCAGCCCCACAGGGTTCAGGGCCCAGCACCACCTCATGCAGTCAGGGGTTCTGGCCTTTCCATCCCTGCTGCAGCCGCAACGGGAGCCAACAGATCTGGGGGAAACGTCATCAAGGGACCCCAGCACCCCAGGAAGCCCTTTTGCCCCAGCAGCTCCCTGGTGCACCCTCCTCTGCATATTGCTTCTAACAAACGAGCTGCAGCGACAGACGGTCACAAACTGAGGGAGCCCTGAGCTTGTATCCACGTGTCCCAAAGCACAAAAGTAAAACAGAAGGCAACTAAAGGCAGAGGTGTTCATGCAACAGGGCAGGAGTTATGAGCCATCCCCCCAAATATCTCTCCCCTGATCTGGGGATCTGGTTTTACAATGTGCTTTAAATCAGCCTCATGTTTTGGGCACCCAAATTTAACTGGGCTCACGTGGCTGCTCGGGAGTTTCGGAGCACCACTTCCATCGCTCAGGAGTGCTCAGGCTGCACAGATCAGCTGGATGTGCAGCCTGATGCAGCTAAGACACCTCGGTGCTAAGCACTGCCTCAGGAACTCACCTTTTTTTCTAGGAGCCTCTGTTTTTCTATTGCTTCTTCTAAACTCAAGCCAACCCACTCAGCTTCCTCTTCTGGGATCGCAAATTCCTGTGATAGAAGAAGCAGCAGGTAGTAGCCTTTCCAGGTGACTAAGATGCAAATCCTCTCTATGCCAAACTCATGCAAACATGCGATACAGTAGGAATGTTACTATGGACAAGTCTTAAAAACCACTGTTCCCTCATTTCTGGCAACCAAAGTCTACTTCCCTTGTCTCCTTTTCCTTTTGCGAGGTTCCTGCTTCCTCTGATCAGTTGCGTCCACTGCTTTGCCTCTCCTTTGCGTAGTTCTGGGGCTGTTTCTCAGCACAGCTCCATGGACCGTGGATGCTGGCGGTGTTTCTATGCTGGCAGCCATCACCAGCTGCACAAAACTAAACTGCACACAGGCAGCCTGGGCTCCCCACTGCAGCGTCAGTACAAATTCTCGCTGCTGTCGGTAGTGCCAGCTCCCACCAGTGTTTATTGCAGACCCTCACTGACCTCGATCACAGCAAAAATACAGGCTTTTATCCTCCTAAAGGATCAGTACAGAAATTAGCAGCCCACAGAGAGACAAGAAAAACCTGTCAAATGACGTTTAGATCTTCTCCGCCCATACCCTTAACCCTAAACGCAGGAGCATTAGCAGTGGTTTGCACTGTGGCAGGGTGATTAGGGCGTTATCAGTCTGGACAAGCAGCAAACATCACTGCAGACACCAGGGCAGGAACTGCAGGTCAGGCACCCACCTGGTACTTATTATAGATCGCCTCTCTTCTGGCGGGATCATCAGGATGCAGTTTAGGATCCCGCCGTGCAAGTCGCAGCAGCATCGTTCGCTTCAAATCCATCCCGAGCTTGGAGCACATATCGGCTTTTGGAGTCTGGAGAAATAAAGTCTGATGTTAAATTGCAGCAAGAGAGCAGCTGCTACAGAACACGCCAGTCTATCAGCACGCAGACAACACTGGCAGTTTATCCGCACGCTGTAGAGGCTCTCAGGACACACGCTATGGAACGGGAAAGGTCCCTTGGATTTGTTCTGGAGCTAATTTGATCACGGTTCTGATCTTTCATACCAAAGGCTCCAATCAAGGGGGTATTAAAGGCTAGAAGCTTTAAACCTGCACTAATACATTAACCGCCGCAGATGCCTCAAGCCCCCGAGCAAGGGCAGGGCGGGGGCAGACCTGCCTTGCTGAGGCTGCTGCACAGCGAGTCCCGCCAGCCCCACGGGGTGCGGGACCTTACCTTGAGGATGTAGAAGTCGAAGCCGTAGGCCTCGTCGATGAGGTCCAGCGTCCGCATGGTGACGGTGATGGTCAGTGTGGCATCGAGGATCTCGCTGTAGAACTGCCGGTCGAAGAGCTGCGGCTTCCACGTCTTGGGCAGCCTGGTGGAGAGCTGGGCAGAGAGCGGCGGTCAAGGCCCGGGGACACTGCCTGCCTTCCCCGGGGGATGCTGCCGCCTGCCGAAACGGGCTCAGGCTGCACCAAGGGCCGGGTGGGCCGCCCAAGACACGGCCCCGTGCCGCCTGCCAGCAGGCCCTGGTCGCCCAGGGCTCCCCCGGAGGGCACCGCCGGCCCGGTAACACCGGCCCATAGTAAAGAAAGGCCGGAGCACTCACCTTGTCATTGCGCGCATATCGGTAGCCGCGGATCCAGCCCTCGCCGCCCCAGAGCCCCTCGTGAGCAGCGGGCGGCAGGTACACCGGCACCGGCACGTCCTGCACGCGCTCCCGCTCCCCGGTGCGCGGGTTCCGCCGGTAGCGCACGCCCAGCGGCCGCCAGTGCACGGGCGTGGGGGGGGTATCGTCCTGCAGCGCCGCCAGGTAGTGCTGCGGCAGCCGCGCACAGATGCCCTCCCGCAGCCGCAGGGCGGGCCAGAGCCGCGGCGCGTACCGGTGCAGCGGCATCGCCCTCCCGCCACCACCGCTTCCGCTCCCAGCACCCACCGCGGCCGGAAGCGGGACGGCGGCCGCCTCTCATTGGCTGGCGCGGACGGGCGGTGACGGCGGCCGGCAGGGGCCGCGCCGCGCCCGCCTTTCGCCCTCAGCCCGCGCCCGCCCGGCGATGGCTGCCCCTGCCCTGGGCCCGGCCCTGTCAGCTGGGCCACCACCTCTTCGCCCTCAAATACCAGTACCTTTATTAAATTATAAAATTGTAAGCTTTAAAATTTACCGTATAAAATAATCACAGGTATTAACAGCAAAGAAAAAAACCCCACAACTCTTCTTTTTTTCCCCCCCAGACACAGGAATTTGATCCAATTTGACCCAAAATAATTAACAACCCCCTGCCCCCAGGCACCTGACACAACCTTGCGCCAGGCCCAGCAGTCGCAGGGGCGGGGGCAAAAGCAGAATTTCAACGATCAAACACAAAATAAACAATCACGGTAGTGGGATTTCTCGCCCCAAAGCTTCTCCTGCTTCGCCGCGCGGAAGCCCCTGAAGGAAAAGGCCGGACGAGGAATTATTGCTTTCTCCGGTAACAGGCAGCACCCAGGCCAGACCGGCAGCCTAGCGCGGACGGCACGGCTGTGAAGGAGCACCGGTCACCTGCCACAGCGCCAGGGCTGCAACGCCGCTGTGCAAACCAAGTTGCGGAGGGGGAAAGTGCCTAAAAGTGATAAAAGTTCAAGGAAGCCCCAAGGGCCCCATGGTCCCCGCTCCTGCCATGCTGCGGGTATCGTGGATGGCAGCAAGAGGAAAGGCAGGGGACGTGGGTGACAGGGGGACGACACTGCTGGGTGCAGGCGAATGCCCTTTGCTCATCCTGCGTCTGCTTAAAAAAGTCAGGGTTTGCAGAGGAAGGGGAGGGAGAGGGATAAAGTGCAGAGCTGAGCAGAAGGCTGGGCGCTTTTCAAAGCAAAGAAATAACCCTGTTTCCTATAAACTAGGAGGCAAATCCTTCATTAATAGCTCTTTCCTCCCCAAAGCCATCTAGGGGCTCCCTGGACAGGCTCCCAGCAGCACACACCAGACTGACCACAGCTGGAGTAAACCAGCAAGGAACGATGTTTTTGAGCCCTTATCTATAGAATAAGGATGGGCAAAGAGAACTTGCCTGGTTGCCAAGTTTCTGCCCTTGCTTTCTGATGCCTGCCTGCCTGCCCTATAGTAAGGCTAAGCAGAGACAGACACTGCAAAGGAGACCGTAGCCACCCGAGGAGCCCATGGTGATGCTCCTGACTGGGGTGGGACACGCTGCCGGCGGCCTCAGATCAGCCACGACTCTGCAGCACATCCAGCCTCCGCGGCACAGCAGGCTGGAGAAGCAGGGGGTGCGCAGCTCGGATGTCATCCTGGACCACCTGCCTGGGCAGAGCCGCGCATACGCTGAAGCCACAAAAGGGAGGAAGACTGTGAATACCTGAACATCGAGAGAGGAAGGGGCACAGTGCAGCAGCCTGGCTCCTTCCAGATGAGCTAAGAGGGCTGAAGTTAAACTTAGACTAAACCCTGCACTGCTGCGGGTGTCACAGCTCTGGGCGAGATGCTGCTGATGCCTCCTGCACATCCCCTCATGACCGTTTTTCACATTCCTGCCAAGTCTGATCCTGAACCCAGGGCCCAAGTCCTGGCCTCGTTCTTCCCACCCAAGAATCAGGACTAGGTAAGAGCAGCACTGCCTGTTTCACGGGGAGAGAGGCTCCAGACCCCCTTGGAGACGGTGGCCAAGGGCCCAGTGCACGCTGAGATCAGCTCCCTCCCTCCCTCCCCATCAGCACCAAGGACACGTGGCAGCATTGGCCCCGCAGATCAGAAGAAACCCATTCTTCTCTTGGGTTCAAATGCTGATTGCAGGGTGACAGGAGGAATCTCTGTCCCACAGCCCTCTGCTAGGGCAGCGGGTGCAGGGAAGAACCAAAGCCCTGGCTCCAGCTCAGCGTGGGCTAAGCCCAAGCCTCGTGGATGCAGCAGCAGGGGAAAGAAGCATTGGCGATTGCCACCAGGGCCATGGGGAGGTGGGGTGCAGGCTATTCCTTGATCTAGAATCACGAAGAGCCTGCCACATCCCAGCAGAAAACCCAGGTGGCCTCAGACTTGCCTTCAACAAGACAAGCCCACGGTCTTCATCTTTAAACCCAGTCCATATTGCGCTCTCCCGGCCAGTGAATGAGCATGTAAGGGGATTGCCGATGTGCGAGAGAGGGGCAGCCCAGGCGGAGAGCAACCTCACCAGCCCTCCACCTCTGCAACCGGGAGCCGAGCAGTTTCAGGTCACTGCATAGAGCTCCTCACGGTCATTCTGGCAGATCTGATAGCGACAAGTGAGCTTCTGTGACCAGGCCCAGGGCTTCTTATGCTTGTCCCGAGGAGGAAGCAGGAAAGCAACACTGCAAGCCACCAACACGTGCCAGATGCTGTGGGTGTAGTAATAGTTCTCATTGGTTTCCATGAATGCATATACTGAGATGGCAATGAAAGCCAAGGTGATCCCTGGGAGGAGGTAGAAAACCCAACGCTTCCACGAGGAGGGGTAGCAGTGTCTGCGTTTCACTCCGTGGTAAACCTGGAGGTGTGAGAGCACAGAAGGGTTAAGCAGCCAACCAGAAGCTTAGGCAGGGGGAAACAGGCAGCGCTGCCTGACCCACGAGCATCTGCCAACCTCACAGCAAGAGGGTGTGCCTGCGGCCCCTGAGAAACTCAGCCTCCCCCCTTTCTTGGGCTCTCGTGTGCAAGAGCCCCTACCCAGCTGTGGCACCAAAGCTCAGCACGCAGAAGGCAGCGGTGATGCCACAGCTCCTGTCCAGGGCACGGGCAACAGCCAGCCACTCTGGGACAACACTCCAGCCACAGGCGTATGCTCAGCTGGAGCTGCAGCAGCTGGACTGTGCTGAGAGCCGTAACCAGGGGATTTCTCAGCTACTGGAGGGATGGAAGGTGAATCCCTTGCCCTGCGCCCCCTCCACCTGGGTGTTTCAAGGAGATCAAGCCCTGCCTGTGGATCGGCTGCAGTCTGGGGTCTGCTCTGCCACCATCATTCCCCGGAGGGGAGCTAAGGGCAGTGGGTCCTGCCTGGCTGTCCTTACTTACCCACGCTGCAATCATGATGACGAGGGCAAAGAGGCAGGGACCCATCATGTTCCACACCCCTCTGCGGTCCAGCTGCAGGGACATGGCAATTAACAAGGTCCCCAAGACGAAAAGGACCTGGGAATGAGAACACCACCGCTATCATCAGGAGCTCATCTGCTGCCAGAGCACAGCCAGCCATGCCAGAGGCAGAGAGGACCTCACCTCCTGGCCACCCAGCCCTGCATGCATGCAGGACTCAGGAGCAGCACCTTCAGAAGGAGAAACCAGAGGACCCACAAACATTTCCGACAAATCTCACTCCCTTCAGACCCAGTCCCTACAAGCACGCAGGTTCGTGATCCAAACCTTCTGGGACAAAACAAGCCACTGGTTTAAAACTCAGAGTGGCACTGGGTGACAAGTAGGCTTTGTCACCAGGTTGGGCTGTCTGGGGAGCAGGCTACCCCGCAGGCGGCAGAGGAGGAGCGGCTGTATGGGCTGTGTCATTAAAGCACAGCTGTGAAAGGGCTCAGCATGGCCACCTGTGGCTTGGCTGGCTCAGGTCTGGCCCTGCCTCACGGGGTTACCTGACACTCACGTATTTCAGGATCTTCTTCACCCTGGACATGCACAGGATCGTCACCCAGATGGACACCACAGAGCCCAAAAAGTCACAGTACTGTAGTGTGTCATAGTCCATGATGCACATCACCGCGACGCCTGGCTGGTCACACGCGTGGTAGAACTAGAGCCGGGGACAAAAGCAAAGGTTCGCATGAATCCAGCGGCAGCACACGGCTTTCTGGGAAGGAGAGGCAGGAGAAGGCTCAGCCCATGGCAGCCAGGATCCCTCCTGGCAGTGCCTCCAGGAAGCTCCACCAAACCACTGTGGCATTACGGAAAGCAGATGAGAGCAGCCATCAACCTGCACCCTCCCAGCAGCAGCCAAGAGCTCCTAGGACAGCACCCTTCAACTGCGCAATGCTCCGACCCCATCTCCACTCCCTAGGGTCCCAGCCCCAAATACAAGCACCTGCAGCGTAGGTGGAAGAGCCCAGTGAAAATAACACTCCTGCCAGGCTCTGAAGGGGCAGGACATGTTCATGGAGGTGCTTGTCCAATGATTCTAGAAGCTCCTTGTGGACCTTCAGGATGGAGTGGTCCACCAAGGGCTTCAGTCCGATGCAGCATCCCTGACGCTCAGGGGGAGCTGGCAGGGGACCCGACAAAAGGCAATCCCTACCGTGGAGAAGAACATGGTGTAGGTGTAGACGGAGGCCTCCACCAGGTAGTAGCGATGAACAGCAACTGCTATTGCTGGCAGGAACATGAGGTTGCTCAGGGTGAGCAGGAGAGTGGCCAGGTTCTGCGCGCCGACAGACTGGGCCTTGGTATCGTCCGTGCAGCTCCACCCGCCCCAACCTGTGGAGTGGAGAGGCTTGTGTGGATCTCGCATGCCCTGCCTTGTCCTCCCTGCAGCACCCAGCAGGAGCCTGGGACTTCTCAGAAGAAGCAATTGCACCCCAGGACTACCTCCTGGCCTCCTCTGCCTTGCTCCATCAGCCACTTGCACTCCTGTTCTCAGGATGGTCTCGTTACTCATCATGTGCTCTGCTGTGGAAAGTCTTGGGGAACCCCAGCAGAGCCCTGTGTCTGCTCTGAGGACATCCCCCAGGTTGTTCCCACATAGCAGGGGCCATTCTACCTACAGCATGGGTCTGTGCAGGCTGGTACTTTTCATCCCTACAGTAACTCAACACACATGCTACTTGCGGGTGATACATCAAGTGCTTGAGGCTCAGATGCTTTGGATGATGCTGTAAGCTGGGTGCAAGATCCCTACGGATCCCAGGAACCAGGGTGAAGAATGATCCACAACATCGAGGAAGCCATCGGGCTCCTGCCCTACCTCCTGTCACAGCAGGGAAGAATGCAAAGCCAGCTCAGTTGCTCTGGGCCTTGCCCAACTGAGTTTTGAAGGTCTCCAAGGACGGAGACCTGGATACTGTGCAAAGCTGAACAACTCTGATGGGGGTGAAATTTGTCTTCTTTGATTTAGCTGGAAGTTTCCTTGCTGCAGCCTGTGTCTGTGGCGTCTTGCCCTTTCCCTGTGCTCCCACAGAAGAGCCCGGCTCCAGGGTCCCTGTAACCCCCATGAGCAGTGGAAGGTGCGATTCGATCCCCCTCCAACTCCTCTTCTCCAGGGTGATCAAACCCGCTGCCTCAGCCCAGGGTGACATCCAGGTCTGCGCAGGGCAGGTAGGAGTGAAAAGTTCCTAGAGGACAGTGCATGCTCTAGGCTTGACACGGGGGTCAGTTCTCAGCCTGCCAAGGACTGAGCTGAGACAGTCTTCTACAAACACAAACCTGCCTTTTTTTCTTTTTAAATTTTAATTATTTTAATTCAAGATTAGGATGCCCATGCCCTTCTTTTGGGGAAAGGAGGTCAGTCACAGGGCAGCCTGGTTATGTGCAGGCACTCCACAGTCAACAAGCAGAGTTAAAAGTAGCATCCATCCCATTATAGTGCCACTAGAAACCAAGCCGGCAGCTCTGCCCCTTCTGCCAGCTCCCTGCCAGGCAGAGCCCAGAGAGGCTGCTCTCTCCAGTTTATTTCTGGGTCACGAATATGCAGATGGGGCATTTTGCTCGGAGTGATTCAGCAGGAAGCTGTCCTCAGCCTGATTCCCCAGTTCCCTTGGGGTGCTCTGTGCTTCCCAGAACCTGGCACTTCTCGGGGTAATTAGGACGCTGCTCTCCAACTCGCTCCTTGCCCAGCATCAGCACTGCAGCAGACAGCAGGGATGTCCTGGCTCAGGCCCAAAGCAGCAGTCAACCACATTTTGCCTTGTCCTTCTGCTGAGAACAGGTACACGTACCCACCCAAGCACAGCAGAGCTATCATCTTCCCTACACCACTGACTCCTGCTCAGTCTTCTCATTAAGATAATTAGCAGCTGACACAGATGTTCCTCCTCCAGGGGCACCTCCAAGTCTAAGGGCTGGCCTGTGAGCTGGCTCTCGGCAGGAGACAGAGCACCGCGGCAAAGCGCGGACAGGGACTGCAGCCCAGCCTCGTCGCATCCCATACCAGGACCCTGGGTAACAAACCCCCCTGAAAGGCACAGGCTCTGACACACTTTCAGGCAGCCCTACTGACACTCTCATCTCTTTGGGGATGCTCAGAAGCACCTCTTCCAAGCCCTGTGAGTCTCCAAGCTGGAAGTGAAATAACCATTGAGCAGAAAGCTGTCATCAGCCTGATTCCCCATTCTCCCTGGGATGCTCTGTGCTTCCCAGAATGCAGCACCCCTCGGGGAAGTCAGGATGCTCCCAAAGAGGCCACCATGGGTGCCGAGGGCTCCCTGGGCAGGCGCTGCGACCGCAGGCTGCTCCTGGCAGCCACGGCAGGCTCCCCTACCCAAACACCACCACCGAAAAGTGTGGCCTCCCCTTGGGAAGGATGGCAAAGCTTCCTAGGAAAATGCACTCACCAGCCTTGCAGCTGCAGCCAGCATAGAGGTAGCCATGTCTTCTCAGGAGGCTGCACTGTCCGTACGGCCCACAGTCATTGAAGCAGGGGGTGAGGTATGCGAAGACGGTCACTTTGGCTTCTGCAGCCTTACATTCACTGCAAGGAAAGCAGGTTGCGTTGGTACCCCGGTTCTTCGGGGCAGCCTCATGCCCAAGCAGCACTCTGCTCTGGAAGGTCAGGCCACGCTTGCGTATGCGGGCTGCGCGCCCTGCTATTTCAGGATCTGCTCCGTCCTTCCCAAGAGCTAGGAGCAGAGTCAGCTCCCACTCCGCTCGGACTGCCAAACTGATGCACAGGCAGGTGTCAGCTCTCCCCAGACCCCCACAGCAGATGCCGGGACCCAGGCCCAGCATTGCCAGCACTGCACAACTGCCTGCATTTCAGAGACCCCCTCGAAGGAGTAACAGCAGTATTTTCATTTACCAATTTATCACCTCAAAATCCACCTGGGGAATGGAAAGCTCATCCAGGCAGGCTCTGCCACCCACAGTCTACATGAGACATGCCAGCTCGGCACCAGACAAGCCGCTTGGGTACTCACAAGAGAGCAAGTTGGCACTGCCACCCGCCTCCTTCCCCCTCTGCAGCCACGGCTTCACCCCTACCAGGTGAGATGAGTCCACAGCACAGCAGTGAGGACAGGGGTTCGGTTTTGCTCATGCTAGCCAAGGGCAGCAAGATGCAGAGGCAGAGTGTTCTGAAGCAGCCCCAAGGTGGGATGACACACCAGACTCACCCCTGACCCTTCGGGCAGATGAGTTGCAGGGAGAGGAACCAGTCATCCGTCTGCGGGTACAGGACAATCAGCATCGCTTCCACAGAGGACGTGCTCACGCTCAGAGGGTAGCCCTGGAAAAAAGCTTAAAGAAAAGAGGGTGCTGCGATGGGCCAGGACTAGGGGAGAAGGACCCACAGCAATCCCAGGCTGAGACCAGTTGCACAGAATCAGATGCTCCTGCGGCTCCTTGCTCCAGTCCTCAGGAGCCATCAGGCAGGATGGAGAGGACCCTTCCTTCCGAGACCCTTGTTTTCATCTCAGCTCTCAGTACCTGCCTAGACAGCACAGGGCACCTGGAACAGCCTGTTTGCTTGGCTAGACCTCCAGTGCAGAGCTCAGCTTCTCTACACACCGGCAATGCCTTGACCATCCCCAAACCGCCTGCCAATGAGGCTGGAAGAGCCCCAGCTAGTAACCAGACCTTCCTTTGGTGGAGGCTAACTGCCGGTGCCAGGCTAGCATCTGCACCCCAGCACCCCTGGGCATATGACAGCATGAAGACCTTGGGAGGCCTTGTGCCAAAATCAGCTTCCCTGGGACACCCCACAAAGTCCTGAGTCACTTAACAGCTCATGAGGTCTAAAAGCAAAGCCCTGAGATGGTGTAGCTGAGCTGGTGGCAGGTGCCAGCGGCTCTCATACCTGTGCTGCAGTTCTGTGTGGCATTGAGGGACAGCACCGGTGAAGCAGCACTCACACACGCTACCACGGTGGCATTGGCCAGGCTCACGGATGTCTGTGCAAACAGAGCAGTGTCCCATGTCAGAGCGCCCCGATGCCACCCCCCTGCACAATTCATCTCCCACGCTGCCCACGGTATATGGGCAGGTGACAATAAATCCTGCAGATCAAGGTCACCCATCAATTCAGCAGCTCTTTCTGGGCAAACCCGTGTTCAGCTCAGCCTGCACTGCCACCGTGTTACATGCTGGCTGAAAGGCAAGAGAGCCTCCCGGGGGGACTGCGTGGGGGGAACCGCCCCAAAGCTGGGACCCTCACACCCCACTTCAGCACGAGCACAGGGTGGCAGACGTCAGAGGCAGCAGGACATCAGGGCTGAGCCCCGCTCCAGCCCTGAGGAAGTTTCATTTAATTTCAGGGGACTGATTTTGGGGTGTCACTGAAGGAGCCTGGGAATCAGCGACTTGGGCAGGACCATCC
Source organism: Gavia stellata (assembly GCF_030936135.1). NCBI lineage: Eukaryota > Metazoa > Chordata > Aves > Gaviiformes > Gaviidae > Gavia > Gavia stellata. The sequence goes on along the minus strand of NC_082611.1, from coordinate 16,633,059 downwards.
CTGGGTTTCCCTGCTCAGTCTCCTTTCCTGCTGGCAAAGCGCCGGGCTCCCGTGGAGAAGATGGCATTGCAGCTGCTTTCCATTTTGTCTCCTGTGCGTCACTGCCACCACACGCCAGCAAGCTGTGGCATCTGAATTGGAGCTGGCAGGTGAGACATGCTGGAAGCAGCTAAAACAGGCTCAGAGTGTTTTGTGACAACAAAAAGAGAGAGAAATAGTCCCACCGGTACCTACAACCCCTGGAGTTTGCTGACAAACCAACCCAGGAGCAGGAACAAAGCCCCGCAAAGGGGAGACAATCCCATCAATCAGCCTCCGCACCTTGTTAAGCAGGAGACTGACCACGAGGGAACCCCCACTGTCCATGCCAGTGTTCAGGTTGAGGAGGAGGAGGGTCGGGGAGAGGGAGTTCACAGGCACACTGGGACCGTTCAAGAGCCTGTAGCGCACAGACACCACATCCAGGTCCTCACGAACGACGGGTTGGTTCTGCAGACAGAAGCTCCTCTGGTTGGACGCATTGCGTGAAGCCTCTCCAGCAGAGAGAGCCGAGGTCCCTGCTGCTCCTGCGCTACCTGGTCTGGGACCAGTTTGGCTCTGGTTTAGGCTGCTGAAGTTAAGAAATGAACTGGTACTTCCTGGTCTGCAAGCTGTAAAGCAAAAAACAAGAGGAATCAGCACAGCCAGGACTAGCACCTCACCCAGGCAGGGCCCCAGCAGCTCTAGACCTTCAAGCGATAGCACAAGCTGGGGGTATTTCAGCTGGTTCATTCACTGCAGTGTTGGCTACACCATCTCTGCAGGGGGAACTCCAGCATCAGCATCCACCAGTTGGGACACTGATGGAAGCCAGACAGTGGTACAGTGGGTGGAAGCACCCTGGAGCTGCAAGGAAGGGGAGGGGGAACAGAAGAAGGGATAACGCAGAGCATCATAACACATCAACGTACGCAGGGAGCGTTCGCTAGCCAGTGGCAGAGCACAGCACTTTGCTGTCCCATAACCACAGGCTGCATAAAAGTCTCTAGCAGTTCCCCAGACATGAGCAGACAAGGCTGAGCAGGAGGGAGAAGCTAACCCAGTGCAGCTACAGGCACGAGCCATCACGTCATGGCAGACAGAGCTGAATGTGACACTTGGAGCCCCACTGCTGGAGCCTGTCCATCGCTCCCAGAGACTCTAGTGCTCCCCTCTAACACCTCGGCTGCTGGTGCCAGGCCCTCCAGCACATGGGATGAGGCTCTGCTTCGAGGAGGGGATGGCAGAACCCCCAGGAGAAGAAAACTGTAAAAATGTACCTAGTTGGTGAGCTTCCAAGAGTCAAACAGGGATTATGGTCATGCAGTAAGAGGATGCAAAGGTGCCTATCACAGCCACAAGGACCTTGTGACCTCCTGAGCCACAAGACGTCACCTGAAATGGTGACATCCCCTCACTACAAGCCAAGACATTACCCCAAGTAAACCTCTGTGAGATGGTTTCCTGTCTGTAGCCTGCTTAAGGCCAATCGATAGTCAACATATCATTATGGTCTGGTGCATCTACCCAAAACTCTTCTCCCCACCAGATTTTAAGTCAGCCACCGCTTTCCAAACAGCCTTTGGAAAATACCATTGCTTCAGAGACCCTGAACTTTTCAGACATTTCCAAAACAGGCAGCTCCAGGGAGTATCCCTCTTGGGTGAACATTGGAGCCTTCACTTTTGACCCTGAAGCAACAGCTAGGTCTCAGCCCCTGAGGTTATGCCCAGGCAACCAGCATGCTGGGGAACACAGGCCACCACAGCCAGCCACCCGAAGGCCCAAGAGAGACACAGCGGATACAAAGTTCTCTCTGGTCCTTCCCATAGGGCTAGAGAAAGTGGAAGCCCACCTGTGAAAGAAGCCAGCATCTCCACCAACACAGTGGCATTGGCAGCGCCGAGACTCTCCACCATGATCTGCAGCCACTTCTCCCAGGGGGGCGAGTCCAGGGCCAGGCTGCAGTTTACATTCCCCACGCAGGTGACGATCCTCTGGAAGGACTGGGGCAGCGTGATGGAGCCCAGCACTACCCGCACAGCGCACGCTTTCTGCTCGCTTGTCATGCAGCTTCGCAGCTCAAACCGCATCCTGGCAGCGTGCTTGGGAACGAAGACCCTGCAAGAGGAGGGACCAGCAGCTTGCAGAGCTTGTACACTCAGCACGAGCCAGCCACGACCCACCGCAGTCCCTGGAGCTTTGTGGCAAGAACTAGATTGCCCTGGTTGGTGTTGTGAAAATCCTTCCCAAGCGAAGCGTCCCAAAGAACTAAAATTCCCACAGCTGGACCTCTAAGACCACCTGGGAAGAGTTGGAGAAGGGTGCTCGTGTGCTCCCTGCAGCAGTGGTAGGGTTTGCCCGGGGAGCTCAGCAAACAGGCTTGGAGACCCCCCGGCTCCAGCTCCGCAGGGGAACAACAGCAGCCTTCCCTACAGAGCACCCGTGGGAAATCCCACCTCCTCACAGCCCCCAGTCTTTCCAGCCGCGGCTCTCACTCACTTAACATGCAGTGGCTTAGCAGGCGAGACGACCCTTTGTGGCATAGCAACACCAGGCTCCAGAACAGGCATATCAGTGAGTCTGAGCACAAACATATCTGCCTGGAACATATAGGGGCATGGAGTGGAGAAACCCTGCAGGAGGGGAGAGCAGAGGGGTCAGCTGTGGCGAGACACACTGGACAGAGTACGATGGCCAAGATCCTCACCAGGACCCTCACCTTCACTTCAATCCTGCCAGCAGCCTCAGGGAGATGGGCAGCGATGAACCAGTCTCCGGCAGCAGGGGTGGTGACGTTCACAAAGGTGGCGTTTTGCACAGCGCTGCTCAGAGTGATGCTTATGTTATAGGAAGGACGGACGGTCGCATTTGCAGGAAAACGAGTCCCCAGTGGATTAATTACAGGAGGGGCTCCGTAGCGAAAATGCCTGCAAGAGAAACCGGAATGCAAATAAATCAAGGGATGTAAAGACACTGGCATGACAAACTGTGATAGAAACTCATCAGTGGACATCCAGCTTGGCCTGGGATCGGATAGGGAGCAGCTGGAAAAAACCCACATTTTCAAGTGGACCACAAGAGCCATCATTTTCATCTGCTGAGGAGTGGCTGCTATTAGCTTATCTGGGATTTATTTAGAGATTGGTTTAACTTGGCTGCTTATTAAGATAAGGATTTACATGGTTCCATCAAGCCTGAAAGCAGATTTCCACAACACTTACTAAGGTCAAGCCCCAGCCGCAAGACTACTCCTTTTTTATAACCATCAGCAAATTCCCCATATAGGCTAAATCGTCAACAAAGAGCTTTCATTTTCTAGCTAAGATCTGCATCTTGCCTATTTCCTCTTCTAGGAGGGCGGGCAGACAGACTAAAAAGATGCTTACCGAGGAAGGTCCATGTGACCGACTTCACTACACCAGCACTTCTGCTTTCCAGATAAGCAGCCCAACGTTCAAAGCAGCAGAAAAGCAGGCAGCTAAGTAACACCCGAGATATTTATTTGGGCAGCCAATTTGACATTTAATTTGCTTGCTTTTGGACTGCACTGCAACAGAACAACGGGTGCAACAGGTCCAGCAAGCAAACGTGACAGGTGAGGTGTTACTAACCTGTTTGAGCTTAGCTGGGCTGGTCTTCCTTTCCTAGGGTATTGTTTAGCTGCTGCCTTGTCCCTCGCATCCCCAAACTATTGGAAACCTTTCTGGGAAGCAGAAAGTAGGAAGATCATGTGTTCCAGGCTGCCTTGGAGCAACCAAGAACATTGATCTGTGCCCAGGACAGACCAGGGAAGCGCAAGCCAAGCAGCAAACTTCAGTCACTGCCGCGACCTCCGTGGAGTGGGTGCCAGAGACCCGTATGTCTCTAAGGGCACCACCTCCCCAGGAAACTTGGGACCCTCCCAAAATACAGCTCAAAGTCTTGCCCCACTTGCGAGTTTTTGACCTCAAATCCTCCAACAACTCAAGTACTGCTTTAAGCTACATTTCTTTCACTGGCATTGAGATCACAATCTTCTCATGCTCTTCTGTCTGCAGGATTCGGCATTCCTCTCCTATCTCCGCTCCACACACAGCCCGCATCCCTCACAAAAAGTGTCCCCAGTCTCTTCAGTTCCTCAGTACTGGGGAATTTGTCCGTCTCTGATCGGTTTGGGTCCTCTCAAGCCCCTTGCAGTTCTGCCACATCCTTTGGTACCATGCGTAGGATCCTGCCAGGCACAGAAAGGTCCAGGAACACCTTTGCTCACGAGCAGCAACACCACCCTCACTGTGAAGCTCTCTCCAGTGTTTCTAAGGCATCTCTTAGACATGACGTCTGATAGACAGCCCCAGATCCACTGGGAATGTGAACATGAAATGCTCCTACAGGTTTAAACACAGATTTAGTGCTAGTACATTAAGAAACTATGGCTGCTGCAACTGGGGAAGAGATGCCAAGCCTTCTACAACCAACCAACCACAGCCGTGAGCCACAAGGACAAGAGAAGGACAGGAAACCCACGTGGGCAAGCACTGGCACAGGGATGTACGTACACTGTGATCTCCATGTTGGTGCACTCAGGTCCTTTCCCCCGGGACGCTTGCAGGAGCCAGCGAAGCAGCACTGTGTCTTCTGGCACGTGGAAGTGGAAGAGCTTGGCGTTCCCATACCAGCTGTAGAAGGACAGCTTCTGTGCGCTCTGGGAGAAGTACTCGGAGACATACAGGGAGTCTGAAAGGGAGAGAGCACAGCAGTTGCCCACAGAAGCACACAGGAGTTTTAAGGTTGCTGGAAAGGAGCCTTTTGTGTCCCTGATTTCTCAACCCAGTCCAACTAGATATGCGGTGATCCACGTTGCTCTTCCAGCCAGAACGGCCCACACCTGTGCTAAAAAACCATCACCCAGAGCCAGAAAGCACTAAAAGCTGCCTTAAGTACGCTCTGCAAGATGTGCTCTGAAGATGGCAGATCACTGGAAGACACTGAGGAGGAGGAAGAAAATGTCAGGAGGGAAAGTTGATGGCACAACAAAAGGAGACAGAGTAGGCAGCAGCAAACCCTGGGGCAAACAGTGCAGAGCAGATGGGTGCAGGTAGCGCAGGGGTGCTCCAGAGCCCAGCAGCAGTTTATGGTGCTAACAGGCAAGAGCTGTGCCCTTGTCTGTCCCTGCTGAGCGCACGGGCTGATGTTACCGGTCTTACCCAGCTCAGGACACACACACTGCGCAACACACTGCCTTCCTGTGACGCGCAACGTGATGGAAATCCACGTGCTGCAAATCTAACTCGGCTTTCAGACATACCTTCCAAAGTCTGAAGATTTTCCTACCTGGAAGAAAGGCTGCTGGGATAGCCAGAACAGCCCTAGGGGAGGCTGAAAGGTCATGCAAGAGGACAACAGCTATTCAGTCAAAGTGCCATCAGGACTAACTAGATCCTCCATCCATCCCTCTGCCCAGCTATGCCTACGGATCACCCCCAGCCTGCTGATAATGTCACCTGCAAAATGATACATTAGTGTTATTGTCAGCACAAAACCAGCCAGGTGGCAACTCGGGAATGGAAAAGAAACATCACACCAGGGTTGAGATGGGGACAAAACTGCACAGAGACAGCGGAGCCAAGGCCATGCCGCCCACCCGAAAACAAGGTTCATAACACTCAGCAAGGGGGTTGAAGAAAATGTCTTCACATCTCTGCTGAGTCCTCCCAGATGCTCCTTTTCTACCCTGGAATTCCCTGGAGTGGGAACAAACCATGGCACCTTTCAGACGCAGATTCCTCCTTTCTATCGGAGAATAAAGCAGCAAGCGTGGTTTAACTTGCCTTCATCCAACGCTGCACAGGGCCGTGTTGGAAACACAGAGGACCCAAGTGAGTTTAAGAAAAATGCCAAAGAAAGAGGAAAACAGTCCTCAGGCAGGACCAGAGCCTTGGGATGTACTTCATGCCAAGAGGAACTTAATCCTAGCAGGAACTACGATTCATGCCCCAAAGCAGGATGCACGCCGGCCTGCACCCACGGCAAAGAAACAGGAATGGTAATCATGGGTTTAATTCCCTGGCAAATTACCAAGGCAAAGCCTCGGGGCACCCTGCAAATCCAACAGGGAAAGGACGAAACAGGAAAGCAAGAAATACCAGTCATGCAAGTCAACTGGAGGATTTGCTTGGGGAGGAAGAGTGTGGCTGCCTCACCTTGCCATAGGGGCTGCCCCGGCTGCGCACCCACAGGGTCCAGCCAAGGGAGCAGTGCTTGCAGCACCCTAATGCATGGGGCCAGGCGAGGTCACGGGGAAGGCTGAGCCCCAGGCAGGACAGCGAGAAGTCCACAGGACGTGGGCAGAGCTGTCCAGCTGTGCTCCCCAGCCAGGGTTACGCTGCTCTCTAGGCCAGCAAGGAGCAGAGACCACAAAAGGGGCTTTTCAGGCAAACGCTCCCCGGCTGCAACGCCAGCGCAGTGCGTGGGCTATTACAGACAAGAGCTGGCTGCCATCCCCTACAAGCCCGGTTACATTTCACAGGCAGGAGCTCCAAGAAGGGAGCAGTCTTTAATCAGCGGCATCTATACCCCCAGCTGCCCTCCGTGTGCACACGGCATGTTCGTTTCTGGAATTCCTTGGAGATGTTTGGGCACAGGACGAGGGTAGACAGGGACACAAAGCATGATTAGAGCTGGGAGAGCCCCGGCCCTGCTCAACACAACAGGTCCCATCAGACAACCTGTGCGGGGGTAAGTTCTCCTGCCTTGATGCAAGCTGCTCCAAGCCCACTGGCTGCCAGGCTCTGCACGGCCACCAGCCACGGCCACCACCCATCCAGCGCGTCCTCACGAAGCTGAAGCATGATTTGTGTGGGTTTTGGGGAGGAGAGGGCAGGCAGGCTGCAAAATTAAAAACTCAAGCAATCAGCGGTGCTATTTATTAAGGACTGCTCAATTATACGGAGTGAGCTCAAGTGCAGTAACAGGTCGAGGGCAGGTAGGCTGACGTGCCCTGCCCACGCGCTGCCTGTGACCACGTTAGCAGCAGCTGTGGCTGCACCAACAAAACACCGGCGTGGACAAAGTCCGCTCACAAACAACTTCTCGTGGCGACAACCGGCCGAGCTCCTGCTCGCAGGCTTCGCTGCGCTGGGCACACGAGAGCTGCACCCAGGCAGCAGGTAAGCTGACTCGCAGGGCACCCTCCGCCTGGGCTGACAAGGACATACCACAGGCAGATAAACTGAGTATCAGCAGAGAAAAGCCAGAAAGACAGGTCAGCGCAGGCGAGGCGTGTGCTCCGGCAGTCCATTTGCATCGAGAGAGCGTACTCTAGTATTTGCTGCGCTCTGTACGTCTCTGTCCCCATCTATTCAGTGTGCTCTGCACCAGCACGGCAACACCTGGAAAGTCCCATGATGTCAAACAAGCCTTTAAACTGAGCAAGGGAGTTGTCAAATGGATGTTGTTTCCATCCTCTCCCATACGGATTTCACATAAGCAGATTTCAAACGTACTATGCAAACCCCAAGTGTTTTTAAGACAAGAAACAAAACATGGTAGAATCACAGATGCAGAGAAGAGACGTATTATTTGCATTTCAGAATAAAGAGCCACCTGCAAGAGCTTGAGTTTGTTTGTCCATAGATTATCTCATGGTAGTTTTAGGAAATTATACCTTGACAGCTGGTTTCAGGGCTTCCCATCAAAAGGATGAAGGCCTCATTTCAAAGCGAATGCTGTGTAAAGCTATATAGATGGTGGTAAGTCTGACTCCGGACGAGACACGGCTATAGGGCAAGGTGTTTGGCCATTTATAATGTAACAGAAACCCTACTCCTTTCGCTCGGGTCAAACCCCCATCTTTAAACGTTCCAGAAAGAGGACCCCTCGCTCCTCTGGAGAGGCACTGCTCTTCACCGGCTCCCGGACCTAACCCTACGGAGGCATTTCCCCCAGCCGGCGGGACGGCACCGAGACACCAACGGCCATACCTCAAGCGCAGGGTAGCTCTGCAGGGCAGGGAACCCAGCTAGCAGGATGCCAGAGGAGGGTGGGCCTGGGGCAAAAGGCCATCTCGCCCATCGGCTCCCCGGAGCAGCCTCCACGCTTGGCAGAGCATGAGGAAGTGGTAACCACCATCGACAGCAGATAGCCACCGCTGGCACAAGCCTACCTCCGTGACCGGGCGATGCAGGCAAACGACCTCACCTCCCCAAACCTTTCCGCCGCCCCACCGGCTGGCGGACCCTCCGGAAGGGGAGGCACGCTCCCCGGGGACCCCAGACCCCCAGCACCGGCACGAAGAGCAGCCCACCGCTCTGCCGAAACCCCCGCTGCCGCCCAGCTGCCTCCATGCGCTGGAAGTAAAGTAACCTGAAAACAAAGCAAAACCGAACACACCAACAGCCACCGCAAAGACAGCGGACACCCCTCCGGGTCCGGGTCCGGGTCCGGGTCCGGGTCCGGGTCCGGGCCCGACCTCTCGCTGCTCTGCGGCGCCCGACACAGGCGCTGCTCCACCGGAGACGGTTCATAGAGTCCCCGAGCACCCACATCCCTCGGGAAATCACGGAGCCACCTCAAAGCCACCCCCGGCCGGAGCTGCGGGACGCGGACCCGCTCCCGGGGCTGCGCGGCAGACAAGTCCCCGCTCGCTTTAACGCCACCCGGTTGGTTTCTCTGCCCCCCGGGACCCCCGCAGCCCCGGGGGCGGGCAGTGATGCCCCCCCCAGCCCGGCTCCTCTGCCAGACGTGCCCCTCCGTCCCAGCCCTGGCCCCCGCCGAGCCCCCCGAGCATCCCGCCGGAGCATCCCCGAGCCCCCCCCCCTCCCCGGCCGGGACTCACCGGGGCCGGTGCGGTTGCCGCGGCCGGCGGGGAGCGCCAGGAGCTGCAGCAGGAGCAGGAGCAGCAGCCGCAGCGGCGGGCCGGCCCCCCGCGCCATGGCCGCCCGGCGCTATCCCGGCATCGCCGCCCGCCGCCCGCCCCGCAGCGCCATCGCCGCCGCCGCCGCCGCCGCCCGCTTCCGCCGGCCCGCCCCGCCCCGGCCCGCCCCCGGCGGAACCACCGCCCCCGGGGAGCCGCGGGGACGGGCCCGGGGGAGCCCCGGACGGGCAGGGGGGCAGCCGGTCACGGGGCAGCCCTGGGAGCCGCGGGAGGAAGCTGGGCCCCGGGGCTGCCCGCGGAGCGGGGGAGGCTTGGGGGGCTCGGGGACACGCCTGGGGCTTGTGGGGTGCCCAGATGCTGGGGGAGCCCCAGCACCGACCGGGGGACCCCCCCTATCCTGGGGACCCCCCCTATCCTGGGGACCGCCGTGACCCTGGGGAAATCCTGGGGCCCTATAGCACCCCAAGACCCCGGATAACCCGGGGAGCCCTATGACCCAGAGACATCAGACGGTCCTGGGGTCCTCCGGCACCCCAATAGCCCAGCAGGTCCCTGAGCACCCCAGGAGGGTGACCTTGGGGGGGGCTTAGGACCCCAGGAGCACCCTGGACCCTTGGGAGAGTGCCCTGGGGAAAAGGGGTTGGGGGTGCTGGAACCAGGCTGCTGCCACGGGAGACGGTAGCCTGCCCGGTTTGCTTCTCAGTGCCACGAAAAGCAAGTGGGATGGGAATTTAAGCTCAGTTTAACCTGAAATCACAAACATTAACATGCCTCAGTCGTAAGCTGCCCACCGTACCCCAGCTCAGAACTGAAATTGTTGGGGAGGCTCCTCCCTTCAGTCTGTAGAGGGTTTTATACTCGTCCCTAGAAAGTCAGGTTGCCTTCTCAGCTCTCACGTATCTGCCATGTTCATAGGACTGGCGGGAGATGTGGCTTCCACAGGTTAACTCATTCTCTGATTTTCTGCTTGCCTCCAAAAGAGTTAAGGATCTTCCCTCCCAGATGCCTTTTCTTCGGGATAGCTTCCGACGTGTTTGTGTTCTCCAAGAGAGTAATGCAGTCTGGACACAGTCTTGGAGTCCTTGCTCAGGCAAAAATCCCACCACTTCCTTATGGGTCAGCTTGGTTGAGGACTTCAGACCTGCTTTCAGTCAACCACAATCTCCCTGAAGATGGACTTATTACTTCAGGAGCTCAAAATCTTTGCTTCTTGCTCTCACGGGCCTGATGATATACTCATTTGTGGTGAGTTTCTTAGGTATGGGAAGGGAATCCCCTAGGGAAGAGCTAGTCTAGGGGCTCCGACATCACCGAAAGCCCAGTCAGAGTAGATTATGCAGTCAATAGCTAGCAATGCCCTCATCTGATTTATGAGAAGACTTCCTTGAAGGCAGCCCGGAAGACTGAGCACATAAAGCATGGATTTGGAAAGGACTGTTCTAATTCCCAGCCCAGATTTGTTCAGTGCCTGTTCATTTCCATTCGTCCCTGTGTAATACTATCCCTGGATGTTCAGAGCTCTCCTTCTGGCATGTGTCCTGCCTAATGACAGCATCAGCTTCCTCCACATCTTTTTGCTGGGCTTGAAGTTATCATCCCCTTTCTGCTATGTTGATCCTTGAGGCCATGCAAGTATCCTGTAATATCCTGATCCTCCTTTATTGTGACAGTACCCACATCTTTTTTTTTTTAATTTTTTGGCCATTAATAAAAATTCCAAGGCAAGATCCGAGGTCAGATTCCATCAGTAATTTCCCTCCAGCCCAATAATTCCCTTTCAACACTCATGTTATCCTTATCCTTATCCTTATCCTTATCCTTATCCTTATCCTTATCCTTATCCTTATCCTTATTTCCCCAAGTTCTATCTTACAATAGAACTATCTCCACTCATCCATATTTTCTTCAGTCTAAATCACACGGTCCCAGCACCACATGATGCTGCTGTGACACGGCTCATGACTTACAGCAAAGCCCATGACTGAGCTTTGAGATCTTGACCCACAACTTGATGGATTTATCTGTTCTTACTTCACTCACGCACATTGTGAACATCAGTCAAAGGCTTCTTTAATGGCTAGTCCTCCTCTCCATTTTTCATAATCTGCTTATTATTCCTAATATCCTTTTGATATTAGGAAATCACACTCCCGTTAGGTATTACACTCTTTCCCTCTTGTTTTTCCTGCTTCTTTGAGATATAAAGTAATTTCACAATGTTTTCCCTAAGGAATAGCAAGCCTTTTCCACATTAGCCTTGAGTTCTCCCAGTTGATTTTGCTGTTGCTTCTTCTGAAAGAAGAACAAACAAACCCTTCTCTTCTCATTCTACATTAATTCAGCCTTCAGCTTCACTTTAGAAGTATCAGCTCGTCATCAATCAATCATTATGAACAGCTTCCCTGCTATGCTGTCTCTACTTATAGTTATTTTCCTCTTAAAGGACAAAAAATGAGATTCAAAGTCAAAGATCTGAGACATCTGAGCATAAATCAAACTCAACTAACATAATGCAGAATCAGATCCACAACGTGTTATGATAGCCGTTTTCTCACAGCTCGGGTCCCTGGACTTGCTCCTGTTCCCCAAGAAAAGCCTTCCAGGGCTCACTGTAACTGTTTGGGGCGGTGCATGCTGTAGGACATGTCACCTCCAGCCTGACAGCTGCTCCAAACACATGAGGACACTAAAATGTTGTCATTGCCTTAGCGACTCTGTGGCTTGCTCCCTTCCCCTTTGGCTAAGCAGCCTTGCAATCTCAGAAGAAGGGGTGAGTTTGAACCAGGGAGGGTCCCCCTTTTGCTGCAGGGCTGGAGTTGGAGCTGAAGCTGGAACTGAAGCTGAAGCTTCCTCCACTTCCACCGGCAGTGCCGCAGGTGGACATGTATGGCCACCAATGGTTCACCATGACCTTCAGCCAGGCAGAAGATGCAGCTGCAGTGGTATCTGCCTCCTCTTGTGGTGGCAACAAAAATCACAGGGTTTAGAAAACCCCTGGTGAGCTTCTGTCTATGCTGAAATTTGAGGGAGCACGGCTATGCTGGGGCCAGGGCTTCTGTCTGGCTTAGTGACACGCTTGACTCGGAATATAGCGCAGGTGCCTGTGTGGTGGTTAGGGCTCACCACGTCTGCTTCTTGCTCTTTGGTCCATGAGTCCTCAAGCGCAGCCCCTCCTCAGGAAGTCAGACACAAGCAGAAGACCCTTTTCTGGAGAGTGTATTTCCTACAGTGTTTCAAACAGGCTTGGGGAGAAATCCGGACTACACACTGGAAATATCCCTGTTTGAAGCTATGATCTGGAAAAATAAATAATGGTGACCTGTCCAAATTGAATCTATGGAGCTTTAAGAATGCTGACCCGTGAATTTTGATAAATATACTTCTACTATTAATAAAGGCACTCAGCTGCTCAACCATTGAAGGAGGTATAAAAGCTTTCTGGCTGAGCAGCTGCAACGCACATTTTGCTGTATTGCTTTCCATAAATCCATAGTTGGGATCCTCTTGGCCATGTGCAAAGGTCTCTGGAGAGCACAGAGCCAACACAGTCTGCTCCCGTATCTCTGTCTTGTCCTGGTACAAGGAGTAAAAAAGCGGCGCTGGCTGGAAAACCCTATGTTTTAACAGCTAGATCCTCGTTGATTTGTGCCTACCCAGCAGCTCATTGCCTACTTGAAGTCACTGTGACAAGGGATCTGGAAAGGAAGAGTATAATGAAGAACGGTGTCCCACGAATATGGACCAAAAATCTGCTGTTAGTGTTGCACACTTTGGCTTTTGACAGAAACGTCAGATGATGCTCCATCACTGCAGGAGGCTGGTGAGAAGCTATTTGATGCAGTCCGTGGAGCTTTGCTATATGCAGCTTTCAGTGTTACGTACAAATGGAAAAACAGGAGGTCAATTGTTTCAGTGTAGGTAAATAAGGTGACACATGTAAGGAAATGCGATCTAAAACAGAGAAGGTTGAACTTAAACTGGCTATTACAGCTCAAGAAAAAGATGCTGGAGTCCTCACTGACAGTTCACCAAAATTGTAGCCTTGATGTGCAGCAAAAAGCCAGAAAAATGTGGTGGTGTCATCCGGAAGGGCTTGGGCTCTCAAAGCAAGAAAGAGGGCATCTTTTGCCTGCTGCGTAACAGCTTGGTGCACCCACATCTGTGCAGTTCTGGTCTCTGAGTCTAAGGACATGGTGGACTTAGAGTCCTGACCAGAGCAACGGAGATGATCAAGGGGATGGGGAGCTGCAGTATAGGAGGTCCTGGGAAGGCTGGGATTTTCCCCTGGAGAAAGGGGAGCAGAAAGCGCCAACTCTACAAAATCATAAAGTGAATGTGGACCTGGCGCTCATCAGATTCTGCATGACTAGAATTAGAGGCTGTCGATGAGTCTGGTGGATTGGTTTAAAATAGATAAAAAGGACTTTATACAGGGCAGGGGGGAGAATGAACTTCTGGAACTTGCTGCCACAGGAGGTTGTGGAAACAAACAGGATCAGCAGGTTTATAAAAGGTATAGCAAATTCATGAGCAGCAGGTCAACAGACAGATGCTGAAGGCAACAGGCAGGAATGCACCCTCTGAAATTGCTATTACTGCTGGTGTGGATGCTGGAGGAGCACAATCGAAAATGGCTAGGCTCGTGTGCTCTCCCCAGATGGCATCTCCTGTCGCTGAAAACAACACTGGGAGAGAGGAACTGAGGATGTGACCAGCAGAGCATTTCCTACGTTCTCAGTTTCACCATCGCTAAGCAAATTCAGATCTCCTTAGGTGGTTGGTGTGTGGTAGGAAGACAGAGGAACCAGCAAATTTTTGCATTTCTGTTCAATTTCCATCTCTGTAGTGAAAATCTGATCAATCCCCAGTGGACAACGTCAAGCAGGCCTGGCTGAAAAATACTGTATTCTCATTGAAAAGGGTTGCTGGTGATACAGCTGCAGCAAAAGTCTGGCTAGAGCTCATTATCAAAAAAGACATGGTCACGCACAAAAAGAAGGCGGAAAACCAGTGCAACGTAGGTGTGGAAAGCTTCTGCTGTTGAGTTGATGAATGGCATTGTGTTACCACAGATCTGCTCCTTCTCTTCTCAGATTTAAAATCCAAGACCTGGATTCTGTTGTGAACATGTTCAAGAACGGGGGATTCGTGATTCTTAATGCCTTTTCGGTCACGGGAGCTCACGGAACGAGACCTGGGTTCCTCACAGGTCAGCTCTGAGGGGGATCGGCAAGAAGGTTTTCTCAGATGGTGCTTGCAATGTTGAACTTTTTGTGACGGCAAAGAAGAGCAGACAGTGTTTTAAGTTCTGCAAATACTTGTTTTTATCAGCCTTGTCCTGTCTGGAGAGGCTTGTACAGCTGTGCTTGATGCGACTGCTCTTCTGGGAGCAGTCTCTGCTTCTGGGAAGGGAAGGAGAGAAAATACTTGAAGTCCTTCATCAAAATTGGCATTTTAGTAAAGGCTGACTCTATTTTCTGTCTTCTACAATCACTTTTCCTTTTCCCACTGGCAAAACAGCTAGTGGAGAAGGTGAGAGGATCCTAAAAAGTGTGGATTAAAGTATATTTCCATCACTCCGGTGTTTTCAGACTGTTTTCCTGAAAAAATGCCCCTTCACCTCAGCAACTGATGGAAGCTGTCTCTGCACAGCCAGTATCTTTGAGAAGCAGCAGATGATGATGGGGTCGCAGAAACGAGACAATAGGGTCTCTTATCATTAGCAGGGTAAAAGGAGGAAACTAAGGAACCATAAAGCAGTCAACTTCAAATCACAAAAAAACAGTGGGACATTTAATCGAAGAAAGAGATGAGTAATAACCATGGCCATTGCCAAGAATGAATCATTTCAGATGAGTCTGTTTTCCTTCTGTGACAGATTCCAGTCCTTGGTTCAACATTATTATTCACTGTTCCTTCATCAATAACTTATGTGTTGTAATGGAGAATGCGCTTATTAAATTCTCAGATGTGCCTGAGCTGGAGGGGCTGCAAACACCCCAAAGCACTGGGTTAAAATTAAAAAGAATGTAGACAAATTGGAAAGATCAGTTCAGTACGGAAAATCTGACATTTAGGATAGAGTAACTGTCCAACCACAAGGCAAACAAACTGCTTACGCAGCAGTTTTTCAGAGAAAGACCTATAGGCTGCACCACTCATGAGTTATGCTATTGGCATATCGAATGCCAATATGGGATGTATAAACAGAAGAACAGTTTGTAAAACAAACGGTGTTTTCCCTCATCTCTCCAGCAAGAGGATCGCTCAACTGGTGTCCTAAGATCAGCTTCCAGTAATAAACCCATTCTGTATCTTCCCACTGCTTCTCTGCTAAGTTTTGAATGGGAAATTCCTGGTAAACTCCCCTAGGATGCTTGACCTCCTCCAGAAGTATGTACTTCTGTGTCCCTTTCCAGGACGCACTCTCTAGGGCCATGACTTTTTATCAGATGATAATAAGGGTAGTATCCAAACTACCTGGACAACGCTGTTTGCAACCCCTCAAGAGACTGGTAAAAGTGTTGCGATAACCATCAAGCTTGTTTCCTGATGTCATTTTAGTTCCTCTTTGAGGAAATGAGCTCTGAGATGCCACTTGCGTTGGGTGACTATCAGATAACAAAATACCGTGGTGTTCTGCGGGTATCTTTGAACCATAGATGCTTTGTCCATCAAGAATAAATGTTGATGAGTGGTGAGAAAGGCCTCCAGATAGTGGAGACATCAGAACAGGGTTTTCTCTCACCTGAAGATGTTTATCTTCCTTCTCCCCTTGAAGCTGCCCACTATGATTCTGCCTCCTGAGCCCTGCCGTGGCCTGGGTCGGGGGGCTTTGCCCCCCAAGTCCACCTCCCCCACGTTGCCTAGTGCCGTTTCGGGCTGCCGCTGCTGTGGCAATGCAGAAATCGCCTCCAACTCATCAGCACCAGGGCTGCAGCAACACAAGCTGCAAAACCAACCTGGGCGGGCATTGGGGGAAATATTTGACCTGCCCCGCTCCAGACCACTGCCGCTGCGCTGCCCGCAGGTCCCGAGACAGCTGAGCGGGAAGGCTAGCTCTGGGAGAGCTAGTGGGGCAGCCGTGGGGCAGGCTGCGTCCTGGGGCACACCAAGCCGTGGCCACCAAGAGACGCCCAGTGAAGGGAGCCCGGGCCTCGCATGCCCCTGTGCTGTGAGCCATGGCACGGGGTGCCCGGCTGCAGGGGCACCCAGCACTGGAAATGGGCTGCTGGGGAGGGCTCCTGCACCCCGCCGAGCTGGCACCAGTGTCCCCAGTGTGCTCGGGACCTGGGGCTGGCTGGAAGCCCATCCTGCCTGGAGGCTCCAGCTCAGCCCTGCGGGCAGGACCAAGGCTTGGCCCTCTGCACCCTCTGCCTGGCCCCGATAAAGCACCACGGCTTGAGGTCCCCATCTTGTGGCAGCAGGGACAAAACTCATCCTGGCTCTTCGGAGCTCAGCGGTTCTTTGGTCAGGCAGAACCCTGGGAGAGCGCTGCAGAGCCAGGACACTGCCCAGTGCCACACGACATGTCATGCCTAAGGCCACAACACGCCATGGGAGCTGTTGGAAGCGAAAGCCTGGCAGAGGCAGTGGGTGCAACCGCCAACCCCTTCCCCTCCACGCACATACCGTCCCCTGCGTTGCTCCTACGCCATGTGCATAAGGACCCCGCGAGGGTACTCTGTGGCCGGGTTTGGAGCATCCCAAGTCTGTGCTGGGTTTGACGCTGGCTCTTCCCGGTGCTTTACACACTAGCCCACGCCGCCTTGCACACCTGTGTGCCCTGACCCCCCCCTGCCCCTGCTCCCCCTGAGCTCCCCAGGGAGCAGAGGCTCTCTGTGGAGCAGAGTTGTGCCCACAGCTATGTCTGGGTGACGCTGGCTAGAAGGGTGCAACTTGCTCCAACAACCTGCTCTATGCAAAGGTCGATCAGGTTGGTCAGTGATGCCCTGACCAGCTTTGTCTGCCCCTCCTCACCGTGCCCAGGTGTGGTGGGAATATGGGTCCTGAAGCCCGTGGTGCTTTGCAGGAGAAACCCTGGGGGCTGGAGGGCCTCCCTCTCTCCAGAGTCATTTGGGGTCTCTGCTGCCTCTGGTGCGTTCACTGATGGTGGCTGGAGGCCATGGGGCTGGGGCAAGCGTTCATCCCAGCAAGCGCCAGGGAGCAAAGGGGCCCGTGGCAACCTCGGCTTGGCTCCGTGCTGCCCCGGGGGTTTCTCGAACCTTCACCTCAGCACCGAGCACCTCCCAGCCCTGGCAGGGATGGGGCAGCCTTACTCAGCACCTGGCAGGTTATAGCCCCCTGGGACTATCTGCTGCCCCGTCTCCCACCACACCCACAGCTGGAAGAGAGCCCATGCTCTCCTTTATCAGCCGCCCGCAGCCCCCCCCGCCCCCAGCCGCCCCGCTGCGGGCTGCGATAAGGGCCAGGGGCTGTGCAGACACCAGCACTGCGGCACCCTGTGCTCATTTTCCTGCCCTGACACCCCCTACCCCGCTGCGGTTCCGGACAAAAGAGCAGGATCTGGGTCCGAGCTCCGTCTGCTCCCCTTGCAGTCTCCCATGTCTGCTGTCTCCCCCAGCCTGCCAGCCCCCCAGGGCCCCTCCAAAGTGACACCCCAGCAATGCCGCATTAGGTGAAAACAGTAGTCGTACGATGCCACACAGCCCTAAGTGCTGGGGATGCACAGAAAGATGCCCTTGCACTCGGAGGTCCTCAGGGTGTCCTTGCTGTGCCACCACACAGAGGGTCACAGGCGCCGGGAGTCCCTGTACGCCACCGTCTGCCACAAGCACTTCCAGGAGATGATCTCCAACGATTTGGCCTGAACGGGGGCAAGGGGTGCACGGGGCTGGTTGGGCAAGAGGGGATGCCAGCGTGGTGCTCTGGTGGGAAGGCTGGGGCTGCAGGCAGCTCCCAAGGGCCAGACTCTGGCCACTCTCCGTGAGTCTTTCCCTTCCACCGGTGCCTGGAAATGCTCTGCTTGCTCCCGGAGCCCCACAGCTGACAGAGCAGTGTTCACCTGCCAGGCACCACCACCCAAACGCTGCCTCTCTGAGAGACAGAAAAACCAGAGCCCATTTCCTCCACGTTCCCACCTGGCAGGGGGGACCCCCAGTTCGGACCCCCGGAGCAGATCCCTCCCACTCCCTCCCCACAGGCAGCAACCAGAGCAGGACACCAGGGCTGGAGCACAAATGCAACAGATTTTATTTCAGATCATTTGGCTGCTCGCTGTTGGAGGGCTGGTGGTAGGTTGGGTCCAGCTCTAGCCATGGTGCCGTCTTAACGGTACTTGGAAGTCAGCACGTTGCCCACGGCACACAGGAACTTGTCCAGGGAAGCGTGGACCTCTGGGGTCAGGACAGAGGGGTGGTGGATGGCCACCACCACCAGGAAGCAATGGCCCAGCAGCTGAAAGGCAAAAGGAGATTGTGAGCAAGGGGGTGAGGCGAGGGGGTGCCCGGGGGGTGCAGGAGGGGAGCCGGGCTGGCCGCCCCTTCCCAGATGCTCACTTTGAAGTTGACGGGGTCCACGCGGAGCTTTTGGGCGTGGAGGTCGCTCAGCTTGGAGAGGGCACCCGCAATGTCATCGATGTGGTTGGCAGCCTCGACCAGTGCGCCCGCCACCTTCTTGCCATGCGCCTTGACCTGAGCGGAGCCGTGTTGCAGGTCGAAGTGGGGGAAGTAGGTCTTGGTCTGGGGGTAGGTGACGAACATCCTGGGGGACAGAGGGGGTCGGGGACAGATGGGGATGGATGAGACAGGGCCAGGGTCACGCAGGAGACGCAGAGCTGTGGATGGGGAGAGGACGGGGGCAGATGGGAGGGAGACGGGGACAGACAGGGGAGGGGGTGACAGGGAGGGACACGTACCTCTCCAGGGTCTCGGCGCCGTACTCCTCGGCATGGCCGCCGATTTTGGAGAAGACGCCCTTCACGTTGGTCTTGTCGCCGGCGGACAGCACCATGGTGTCACCTCCGCGTTGGCAGCCCCCAGCACGGGTGCCCCCACCGGCCGCCGCCGCCCTTATATGCGGTGTCGGGGCACCGCCCGCCCCCCGGCCCGCCCCGCTCCCGGCCCCGGCCCCGCCGGCGCTGGACCCCGGCCAGGGGGACCGCCGCCCGCCTCCCCCGCGGCCCCGGGCCCGGCGGGGGGGGCTCTGCCCCCCGCACCAGCCGGGGTGCGGGTCAGGGTTAGGGTTAGGGCTGGCAGCAGGGCAGGCTGCCTGGTCCGTGCCCTCCGGCGCGGGCTGACCGCGGGGTTAGGCTCAGGTTAGGGTCAGGGTCTGCACTGGCGTGGGCTGGGGTCAGGGTCTGCAGTGGGCTGGGGTCAGGGTCTGCAGTGGGCTGGGGTCAGGGTCTGCGCTGGCGTGGGCTGGGGTCAGGGTCTGCAGTGGGCTGGGGTCAGGGTCTGCGCTGGCACAGGCGGGGGGTCCACGTGTGTCCCCTCCCAGCACAGTCTGGGTTCAGGGCCCGGAGCGGGGTACCGGCTGAGGTCCCCCCGGCGCGGGCAGCTCAGGGACAGCCTGGCTGTGTTCTGGCAGGGCGGTGGGGACAGCAGCGTGGGGTTGTAACTTCAGTAGTGTGTGGGAGTCGGTGCCCCACAGACCGAGCCTGCCCGGCACCCCTGCCACCCGCCCGCGGCCCCGCGGGCACCTGCGCGTACAGACTGACCCATCCAACACAGCCTCCACGCACACACATGAACTGCCCCGGTACACGCACTGCCCCTACACGCACTGCCAGCTAACACAGCCCCTGCACATACACCATCCTTGCACGCACACACACTGCCCCATACACACCCTGCCATCCAGCGCGGCCCCTATACACACAGCCATTCATCCACTCTGCCCCACTGCACCTACTGCTCTCGTTCCCTCAGTGCACCCCAAAACAGTGTACCCCAAAGTGTGTGCCCTCTTCACCCCCGGCTCCCCGAACTGCAGTCGCATCCCTTTGCATACAGACCCCGGAGCTCCCCAGCCTCAGCCCTCTCTCCTCTGCACGTGCTGTACCGGCCCCAGTGCTGCGGGGGGACTGGGTGACCCTGACTCCTGGGAAGGGGGGACACTCAGCAGAGCCATGGGGATCAGCGCCGGGCACTGATGCAAGCGCTGGCCTGCAGCAGCAGGAGCTTACAGCTGGGGAAGGAAGGCACACAGCGCCGCAGCGGCCCATGGCGAGCCCCGTGTGCCCCAAATGATGAAGGCGAGGAAAGCAAGAAGGGCGAGGAAGGCAAGAATGGCAAGGAAGATGAGGGTGGTGAGGAAGACGAGGAGGGTGAGGGGGCCTGCGGTGCTTCCAGTAGGTTCGAGAGCTGGCGCAGGCAGGCAGGGGACAGTTCACACCCGTGTTTCCTCCGTGGCTGAGGGTTCTTATCGTTTGTGTTTGGGGGAGATTAGCTTGAGCTGGCACCATTTCAGAGCAGGGAAGGAGGGGAGGATGGGGGGGCTGATCTTCTGGGAAGCGGAGCCCAGGGAAACAGCGGCGGGGCGGTGTGTCTGCTGCCTGTGCGTGCATCAGGGGGGCAAACTGCAAAGGCAGAAGAGCCCTTCAAACTGGCAGCACGAGAATAAACGGGTGTAAATGCACATGAAGACACTGGGATGTAGACTGGGATGTGGCCGAGGATGGAAGAAAAGCCCTGCGTGTTCATGAATGCACTTGCAGGAGCAGGGGCCGGCGTGGCCCAGGGACTCCCAGCCCTGTGTTTCTGTCTGGGCAGGGTCCCGCTCGCCCAGCGCCTGGCTGCTGCCCGCATTCGGCCACCGCAGGCACCGCTCTCCTGACGCACCCTCTTCCATCCCTCACGAATGCCCACCTCCTCCCTCCGATATCAGAGTGCAGAGCAAACGCAGGGTTAGTTCAGTATCTTCTAACCCATCACCTGTGATCTAAAGACGATGATTTTTTTTTTTTAATTCAGGATCCAAAACCCTGAAACCAGTGACCCTGTGCTGGACGGCAGCCCTGCCCGCCCCGCTCCCTCCCTGCCCAGGTGCCAGGGGAAGAGCAGACACCTGGGGCAGGTGTGGGGGCACTTTCCTGGCAGTCGACGGGGATTTGTGGCTCAGGGGCTTGAGCTCGAGAACAGTGTTTGTGCTTAATGGTCAGTGGTGGATTTTTTTTACTTTGTGAACTTGTCTGATTGCCTGTGGAGCTCATGCAGGCACTCAGCTCCCACAGCATCCCCAATAAAGCCCTAAACAGCCATTGTGATAGACGGAGCCGGGAGGGATTAATCCTACCCCCGCCGGAGAATCCTTCAAGGGGATGCGGGAACCACATTTGGCTTGGCGCATCCTTCCCCCTGCTCCCCAGAGGGATGCAGGCACAGGGAGGCGACAGGCTGCACTCCGTTCCCCGGGTCCTGCTACCAGCATCGGCTGCATCCCAGGCTGGGGCAGGGTGGAAGCAGGCAGGGCCCTGGGGGGCACCCAGGGAGCCCACGGCCAGTGCTGTCCCCCTGGACCACGTCCCGCCTCGCCAGCAGCTCCCTCCCTCCCTCCTTCCAATGGGAGCACCACAACACCCCAGCCCACCCCGTCCCCGGCACAGACGGACACAATGCTGCAGCAAAGGTGACTTTATTGATGGTACCCATGCACGGGCGACAGCTCATCTGTACTTCTCAGACAGCACGGCGGCCACGGCCGACAGGAACTTGTCGAAGGCGGCGTGCACCTCAGGGGTGTAGTCCTTGCCCAGGTGCACGCCCAGCACCACCTGGAAGCACTGCGACAGCAGCTGCAAGGCAAAAACAGGGCTCAGCACCACCGCTACGGCCCCCAGCCCCGCGGCCCCGTCCCCGTCCCCCCCTCCCTGTCCCCTGTCCCCCGCCTGCCTTGAAGTTGACGGGGTCGACGCGCAGGTTGTAGGCGTGCAGGTTGCTGAGCTCGGACAGGGCCTGGCTGAGGTTGTCCAGGCTCTTGACGGCGTTGCCCAAGGCGCCCACCACCTTCTTGCCGTGGCTGCGGATCTGGTCAGAGCCGTGTTGCAGGTCGAAGTGGGGGAAGTAGGTCTTGGTCTGGGGGTAGGTGATGAACATCCTGCCGGAGCGGGACGGTCAGTGCTGCTGACCCCCAGTCAGACCCCCCCCCGCCGGCCCCCCATGGGGCTCCCACCCACTCGCCCCCCTTGCCCGTGGGGTCCCTGGGCGCAGCCTGCACCTCTCCAGGGCCTCGGCTCCGAAGTCCTCCTGGTGGCCCAGCACCTTCTCCCAGACTTGCTGGATCAGCTTCTTCTCATCGCTGGTCAGCATGGTGGCAGCTGGTGGTGGCAGGCAGGTCTCGGTGGCAGCAGCGGCCGCGAGGACATCCTCTTATAGCAGCCAGCACCTCCACCCCAACCTTATCTAATCGGCGCCGAGGGGTGGGAGGGCCGCGGCTACGCAGCGCCGGGCCCAGGGAGCGGCTGTGGTGCTGCCCCGGGGGGCCCCGGCTGCCCCGGGGGGCCCAGCCCTGAGGAGGCCCCACAGGGGCCCAGCTGCCCTGCCCTGCCTTGCCCCACTGCACCAGCCCCACACCAGGCTAGGGGCCAGCGGCAGTGCCCGGCCAGGCTGCCCCATGGTCAACAGCAGCCACGGGCACGTCCCATGGGTACCACAGGCTCAGCCTCGCCCGCCAGCATGTCCGCAAGCCTCCTGTCAGGATCCAGCACTCCCCCCGGCCGGGCCAGGGTCCTCCCTGGCTCTGCGGGTGTCAGGGTGGGTCCCACATGTGTCCCTGGCCCCTCATGTCTTCCAGGCTCTGGCACATCCATCCCCACTCTGCCCAAAAGGCCCGTGGGCCCCTGAGCAGGAGCCACGGACAAGCCTGCCCAGATCCCACGGGGGATCTACTATGGGAAACACCATCTCTCCAGCAGCCTGGAGAAACCTGGGCGGGGAAGAACCTCCTTTGTGGGTGCATAGTCTTCCCAAAGTCCATCCTGTGACGCTTGTCAGGCCCCGGCTTCTTCCCTTCTTCCCACCCCAGCTTGTGCTCCTGCCTCTCCGTAAACGCTGGGACGTTCTGCAGGGCATATGGTGGTTGATGACTGCCACATCCTTTGCTCAGCCTCTGTACGAAGTCTTTGGTACAAATTTGGGCTTAGGGACACACCAGACGCTGACCTCCCATCTAAGTTGTGGATTTAAATGTTCAGGTTATCTGAGACCCACAAATGTAGAATGTTTTAAAAACTGCTGTGGTACCCTGGGTGACACCTCTGAGCAATTTGGTGGCTTCAGAGCTTCCGCAGAGGCTCTCTCCCTCTTGCCCAAACACAGTCCCAAAATTTTGTAAATGAGATGAGGACCACAGCTTGCCATGCCAGTTCAGGTTGTCGATCAGCGTGCGCTTAAGACTTTGCACCCATCTTTTCATGTCAGAAGTCCTCTGAGACAGGCACGGGCAGTGAATGTAGCCTAATAAATCATTTTCTTCACAGCAGCTCCCACGGTGCTGTGTTTTAGATTTTTGACCAAGCCAGCCCTGATAACGCACTGAGGTTCTGGCTTTTGCTGAGCAGCGTTTGCGCAGCATCGGGGCCGTCTCTGCTTCTCACTCTGCCCCCCCCAGGGAATAGATTTTGGGGTGCATGATACGCTGGGATGGGACACAACCGGGCAGATGACCCCGACTAACCAAAGCGGTACTTCATACCGTATAATGCCATGCTCAGCAATAAAAGGGAAAAGAGGGGGTTTTAGGGAGTGTTAGGGCGGTTACCCATCTTTTTTGCTCAGGAACTGGCTGGGCATCGGTTTACCCATGGGAGGTGGTGAGTGGTTCCCTTTGAATCACCTGTTTTGTTTTGTTTTCTTCCCTCTTCTTTCACTTATCCTTCACTTATTAAACAACTATTTCTATTTGTTTGTTTGTTTGATTGATCTTAACCCCCAAGATTTCTTGCTTTTATTCTTCCTTTCCTCTTCCCCTCATCCCATTGAGGGGGACAGTGAGTGAGCGACTGTGCAGTGCTTAGCTGCCCACTGGTGTGAGCCCACAACAGGTACGTATGGAGGATCCCTGCGCTCCCCCCAGGGTGACCATCAGTTCTGTACTCTTCCCTGTTGCTGCTTTCCAGAGAAACCCTGGGAACTTGTGGTCCCCCAGATGCCACCAACACTCATCTCCAGTGGCCACTAGTATTCCCAGATTTCAAATGCACGTAAAATTCCCCACATAAAATAAGAGATGTCAAGCTGAGGTGATGGTCCCTTTACCAAACCTGTCTAGCAGGTGTGATAGCCCAAGGCGTTCATGAAGCACATCAGATACCTTGTCCGTACCCCATGGAGAGGAGCATGGGAAGACAATGCCCAGCACCGCTCTGGGCATATCACAACATATGGCAACGCAGGTTTTGTTCACAACAGGCTGTGATGGGTTTTGGACAGGTCAGACAAAAAGCCTGGGTCCATTCAATAACCTAGCGAGGTAAAAGACTGTTTCCTGGTCAGCCTGGAAACAGTCTTTGGTGGATATATCTTTGGTGAGGAGTAGCAGTCACAGGACTTTAGCCTGTTCTGGGCTTCTGCTCAGTGTTATGTTAATCCCACTGAATATTATGTTATGTTATGTTATTCCCACTGAATTTACCCAGTTTAGCACATGGATTAGCACATGAATTCTTTAGCACATGAATTAGTACATGAATTTACACAGCTTAGTATTTTCCCCTCCATATCGTGGAGACATTTCAGAACACCCCTGCCTGAACAGTAAGGTGTAGGTGGAACACATGGAGATGAAAGCACAGAGACCATAGCTCACATTTGAATTATTTATTGGGTTTTGCAGATGACCAAGCCCCTGCATAGGGGAGTTGAGAGGACTGCATAGGAAGGGGTGAATACCCCATAGCCTGGCAGCCGGGGTGCACCATGGATGTGCGTCCCTCACCCTCTGCGGAAGCCGTTTATCTGTACTTCTCAGTCAGAACAGAGGAGACACTGGACAGGAACTTGTCCCACGCAGCATGAACTTCTGGGGTGAAGTCACTGGGATAGCGGGCAGCCACGGAGCACAGGATACAGTGGGAAAGCAGCTGTAAGGGAAAACAAGATGAAATCCATCGTAGTCAGTAAGAGATGTCAGTCTAGGGGACTGCGATGGACCTTGGTCCCAGCGTGCTCTGGGATGACAACTACGTGTCCCAACCAGTCAGCGCTGCTGCCTGATGCTGTGTGAAGAAGCAGAGTTGCCTTTGGTGTAGGGCAAAAGGGACTGCTCGATACCACTCCCTTTTTCCAACTGTGCCTTCCTTCCTCCCCAAAGGGGAATGCAACAAAGTAGGAATGTTTAGATTTACTTTGTTCAAGACAGGTGCTGTAACTCGACTTGTGAGGGAGGTTCATAAATTACAGCAACGGCAGCAGAGACTCGAGTCTCTCTAACACAAACCATAGGAGCCCCCTGAGTAGTTCTTTGCTAGAGCTAGACCAGATCTTTCATTAAAAGCTCCAATCTCAGGTTAAAAATCAGGTGGGGAACAAGGAGCGACATGAGTTGACAAGGCTGTGCAGTGCAGTCGGGGATCAAGCTGCCATCAGCCAAAATGGTCTGTGGTCACTAATTCTGCGATGGCAGTTTTCATCCCTGAAAGTCTCTGTGCTCACTCACCTTGAAGTTCACTGGGTCCACCCTGAGGATGTAAGCATGCAGCTCACTGAGTTTGGCCAAAGCGCCTCTAATGTCATCAATGTGCTTCACAGCCTCCCCGATGGCACTCATGACCTTGGAGCCATGAACACGAAGCTGAGATGAGCCTTGGCTGAGATCAAAGTGAGGGAAGTAGGTTTTCGTCTGGGGATAGCTGAAGAAAAGCCTGGAGGAGAACATGAGAATACGATTCAGCAGTGGAAGCGACATGCATGAGATGGTAAAACCTCAGAGCAAGTGCAGTGTAAACCTGCCAGCTACAGAAGTGTGCTCCCTCAGCGGCTGTCACAGAGCTTTGGGATCTTGAAGCTTGCATCAAGCAGCTCTTTCTGCTCTTAAACCTCTTCTGCAGTATGTGCAGATTAGACAGTGGGCTAATCTGTACGTACTAGAGAAGAATGAAATGTTAAAAATAATTTTAAATTTAATGTATTTTTTTGGGTTTGGGGGTATTTTAAAATAAATAATAGCCCCAAATTGTCACTACATTTCCTATATTACATTGTAAGCCAGTTTGCAGGATCTTCAAACTAATACGAGCTGAACGAACCAGAACCAATATGAATGGTACTCAGAGTCCTGGAAGGAGTATCACAATACTTTATATTGAGCTGTAAATAACATTTAAATAACTTTGAATAACATAATAATCTCTGAACAATTTCCAGACTATTACCTCTCCTCTGCCAGCTTGCTTAATTTGTATGAACTTTGGATTACTGTGCTATACTTCATGCAGGGGGTCCAGTCGCCTTGTTTCCTAACAGTGCATTACTTATCAACTGGAACAATGAAATATGAGTCTCCAGTTAATTTAGCGGGCAGATATTCTCTTAATGCCTAGAAATTGCAAGAGAAAGTGCATCACTTGGACAATAAACCACTTCAAGTTCTTTTCCTAACAGTGATAACCCTGTTTCAGGACACCGAGTATGAATGACTTTGAATTCCTCGCCAGGGCCCCTGGCTATGAATTCTTCTGAATTGCTGTAATGAGAAATAAACCTATAGCATTGCTTCAAAAACTGTGTTTCGCTGTAAAATTTTGAAGCCATCTATTAGCATTTAGTAGCGCAGATATAATTCCAGAAAATGACATACCAAACAACACAGAGGTCATCCATCAATTCTCACCAGTCCCAGCGTGCTCTCGCTCATGCAAGTTTTACACGAGACGCATCCTAACAGCAAAGCCAGAGGAGGCACCCTCTTGGGAGGGCTTCTGGGGGACTTACCTCTCCAGTGATTCTGCCCCAATGGCATCGGCTTGGGTAGCCACCTTTGCCCAGATGGCAACCACGGCGGCCTTCTCGGCTTGAGTCAGCGTCATTGTGCAGGAGGGTGCGGGCTCAGGCTCCTTGCAGCGAACGCTCAGAGCAGGTTTGGACTCATCGCCCTGGCAGCCCTGCTTATAAAGAGGAAGGGGAGAGCGGACCTTGGTGCCTGTCCACGCACATTGGTCACCCCAGAGGCCCACCCATGGAGGTGGGAGACTCTTATCTGCCCGCGAAACAACGCCTATTTCAGCAATGGTCAGTGCACTGGCCTCCTTGCTTGCTGGTGTTATCAGCTTCTTGCTTCTTAACATAATGGCTGTGTGGCCCGAAGAAATTGTCTGGACACATATTGATACATGAACAAAGAGATAATGCTGGAAAATTCCAGTGAGGGAGCGTTAGGACACATCTTTAAGCTGAGGAGCGTATGGGCTTCAAGCACAGTAAGGAGCTTGGAGAAAATTCTGCATTTTCTCTCGTTTCACAGATGTGAACGCAAGGCTCTGGGCCTTTCTGCGGCATACCATACACTTCCAGTATACGTGGCTGCCACGTGGCCCGATATTTCATATTAAATTATTCCTAGATAGTGCTAGGGACAGGCTGGGAGATGCACAGTATAGTTCAGAGGGGGAGCGAGACTCTGATTTTGTGGGAATCAGTGGAGATGTTGCCATTTGCTTCAGCACTGCCGGGATTTCACTTTGCCAGCCTCTTGCAAAGAATTAGGGACGCACTCTGCAATTGATATCACGTATAACAGCAATGATTCCTATGGATACAGGGAGAGAGAGCTTATGAAATTGTGTATGGTCCTAGAAAAAAGCATGTGCGTGTGAGAAAGTGCAGTCAGACTTTGTTTTTGCATCGCTAAATGCCTCATACTGTATGTCTTTGATTTCTAGTTCTGTGATTTTTACTGTTAATTATCCCTTGTACTGTAAAATAGCCCTCAGCACCACAGCCAGTGCTGGCGTGCGTGGTGCTACATGCTGAATATGCAGGGGAAAGCCTGATCCCACAACGGATGGCTTGAGGCTTCAGGGCACTTGATGGGTGAAGGACCAAACAAGCAAAGGGAAGACCAGCACAGGTCTGTAATCACAGATAAGCGGGCAAAGCGTCAGAGAAATACCCTATTGGAGATGGTCGCTGCTGAACCTCAGGGAATGAATATCCTGCCAGCACATGAAGCAGAGGTAAATCTCTCTGCCACCCTGATAAACTACAGCAGCCGTACACACCACGCTGGCAGCCGCGCAGGGAAAGCTGGCTGGTACAGCCAGAGAGGTCAGATAGCGTTCTCTGCCCAAATAGCCTTGCACGCTTGCGCTGAGAAGGCTGATATGTATAAGCCAGATTCCTTGCCAAGATGTGTCTGTGTTTCACAGCAATGCTACCAACAGCGACAGAGGATGCTCCCCAGACATCATCGGCCTGCTAAGAGGAAAGCCCTTCCAGGGATCTAATGATACTTGGGACATGCTCGTATTGGACTATGTCCAGCCTACGGTTATCTTTACCAAAGTAGCAATGCCGGCACAATCACACCACCCAGCCCCCCTAAATGTCACACAGGAGCATGCACCAAACTTGGAGCCTCTCCTGGGAGCCGCGGCGTGACTGTGCCATGCTGCTGGGCAGGGGAACCCGACTGCCGGCGGGTATTGGGTTTGGGGCAGGAGCTAGGCTCCCACGTGTGCTCTGCTTATGGTGGGGGTTTCTTCAATGCCCTCACACGGGGATAGGTCTCTCCTCTCTGGGAGACTCTGCAGCCCGGAGGAGTTGATATATTCACTA
Source organism: Gavia stellata (assembly GCF_030936135.1). Lineage (NCBI taxonomy): Eukaryota > Metazoa > Chordata > Aves > Gaviiformes > Gaviidae > Gavia > Gavia stellata. The sequence continues at coordinate 16,604,457 of NC_082611.1, read as the reverse complement.
CTAATAGACCCCGCTCTCCTGGGGCTGCAGCTCTGCTGCTGTGTCCTGGGGTCAGATGGGAATGAACCAGCAGTGCTAGAGGAGCAGTTGGGATGGGGTCAGACAGCTGCTGCTGTATCCTCTGGTGTCCCCAGTGTCCTGGTGGCTCTCGCAGAAGGGCTCTGACCCACCCATTGCGCTTCGCACTGGCCTCTGAATTTAAGCCTCTCTGCGTGTCATCTGTCACACGAAGCAGGAGAAACCTTCGGCTTTCCCAAAGGGCAGACACAAAGCACTTGATGCTCCTTGGTCTGCAAACCCGCTGGGTTCGGTGATCTTGTATTCTCATCCCCTCTATGGAGGCTGACACCGTATCTGGGATTTAATTTAAGATTGGGTTCAGTACCACAGCTCCCTCCTCAGCCCTCCTGCCCGCTGGCTGGGCAATTCGCTTCTCTTGGTACCTCACTTTAAAGAGAGGATACAAGAGGAGACTCGCTTGGGACCCAGTGAAGACAATTACTTTATAATAAGGAATATTATCAGTGCTCTTTGTGTATCCTCCTTTGGATAAATGCCATGTGCGCCCACTGAAAAGCCGGAGCTAACTCTGTCTGGCTACGCAGATGCAGCGCAGAGCAGCCTCCCACTAAAAGCGGCACTGATGGCATAGGAGCTGTCCTGCAGTCAGGGCCCAGGAAAAGGCGATATTCAGTTTATACAGCTTAAATGGATGGAGGTATCAAGGGAGGCTGTGTTCATCATCCCTTGCTACATGCATTTTAAAAAACTTGCAGTTGTCCCATAGAAAAATCGCTTTGAAAATAAAGATGTTGTTGTTAAATATACATTTATATCATGTTTTTGTCTCCTCCCCAGAGTGCTGCCTCTTACATCGCCTGCTGCATAGCTGCGCTCCAAGCTCTCCTCAGTGAGAGTGCTTTTAATCAGAGGTCACTCAATCAATGCATGAGGGAAGCGACTGTGACCCAGATATACCCAGGGATAAGGCAGAGACCATCAGGACTCCCTCTTATTTTGCTGCCTACAGTTTAACCTGAACATTGATCCTCCATGACTCTAGGATTAAGGTCTGTGTAGACGTGAGGATCAGAGTGACATCTGCACAGGAGGGTTTGTTGTCACTGAAATCTTTATGGAATTTGAATTCATTTTCTGAGAGTTACTCTTGCACCATCACAAAAGCCAGAGCTGCCAAAAGATGACAGCGGTTTGCTAGAAGGAGCTCATCGCTTGCCCAGGATCAGGGCTGTGCTGGGGACGGCTGCGGACACTCCTCAGGAACGTGCCTGGTGGGAGAAGCATGATCCTCGGCCACGTGCTGCAATGTGACGTGGAGAGGGACGGTCTCTGTCCTTGCATGGACCTCCATCCCGGTGCTCCAGCTGCCCACAGGGTAGTGAGACACGGAGCTCCTGGCCTGAGCGACCCAGGGAGTTGGACAACTGATGACTGGTGTTCCCCGGGTCACGGGACCGATAACGAAGAGTCCTCCGGGAAACCCCACCAGACCTGCCTCCCTCTCCTGCTGCTGCTTCTCATCGTTATGATAGACCCCTAGCAGAATGTCCACCCTTGGGCAGATGATGAATATTTGCCATGAACCTGGGAAATGTCACCAAAGGTGACACCAAAGGTGATTTTTACTATTAACGTAGGTCTTTCTTAATCCTGTTCCAAAAGTAGGCTGCCAGAGTTTCTCATTTTAAAAGGCAGAAGCAAGCAACAGGCCTGTTTGCTCGTTATAAAAGCGGGATTATAATTTCCGTCAGCCCTGACTGTAAATCCAGTGACCAATTGAATGGCACTGCTGTGAGATTAGGGATCACTTCCCCCCCAGACCTGTATTCTGCACTGGGACGGCCTCCCTCTCAAAGGGAATTCCCGTGGATAAGGTGGCACATACGTCTGCTCTAACTCTGAAAAATTTTGGGTGTATTAAGTTTCGGAAATCTTAAAAGTGGAGTCTAAGTCCTGGTTTTATTCTTTAATTTCCTACCAGCTTGCAACACTTTGCTTTAACTAAACTACAGCCTCCAAGAGCTGGACACAACAAATATGTCTGTAATGTAGTATTGAAGAAAGTACAATACGCTTTGAAGCAGACACACTGGGAAGTTTTAACGTAGCCGCCCAGCGCTGGTGCAGGAGGAATGCTCTGCCGTGATAATACGACTGCTCTTTAATCACTCTCAGACAACTCTCTCCTCTCAGCGACACCTTCTCTTGCTGCAATTGTTATCGCCGGCCTTGCGGAGAATGTCCCTGCAGATTATGCCCGTGCTGCGTGTGCTCATCTCCCTCTTCAGCCACCCACCTCTGCCCGATGTCCCCGCGGGGAATTGCAGAGCAACGTCCAGAGTGGGGATATCTCAGAGCATTCAAATATCCCAATGTTGCAATCAAATGCAGAGGAGTTTGCATGCAAAACCCAGGACATCCTCTAACATAATTGCTGATAATTTTCTGATCTCAGTTAAACACGAAATAAGATGAGTGCACCAAGGCAGCGGCCGGCTGTTACTCTTACTAGCCTAGAGGCAGGAGTAAGTTTACAGGAGCCACAAGACAAGTCATATCAGTGCTGTAAAGTACCCTGAGATCACGCAATGAACGGGAGAAACAAGACCAAGCGCGTGTTTCCAGGAGCACAGGGAGCCAAGAAGTCCCGTTCCCCCAGCCTGCCTCCCGCAGCGGCTAACCTGCGAGGGAGCGAGGAGCCCTCGCTGCCGACTGCCACCAGCTTTGAGCAAAGTTCCGGGCTCGTAATGACGGAACTGGCAGAATCACTAAAAACGACCCAAAGAGGCCAATGGAAAGGAACGGGAACGGGTGGCCCAGGCCTCCGGCAGCCCCTGCGCCAGGGCTCCAGGGCCGCCACCATGGCTGGGGGACCGGGGGGCCACCACACGCAGGCTGGGTGCGCAGCTGAACTGGGGGTGCTGGGCTGAACTGGGGGCACTGGGCTGAGCTGGGGGCACTGAGCTGAGCTGGCTGTGGGTGGGTGAAGCATTGGAATAAACTGGGGATGCCAGGAATGGGGAGTGCTGTCCATGGGCATGGGAAGTACTGGTCTAAACTGGGGACACTGGGCTGATTGAGGGGAGTGCTGGGTGGGGGTGTGAGGTGGTGGTCTGAACTGTGGGCACTGGGCTGTATTGGGGATGGTGCTGTGAGGTGCTGGTCTGAACTGCGGGCACTGGGCTGTACTGGGGGACAGGGGTGTGAGGTGCCAGTCTGAACTGGGAGCACTGGGCTGTACTGGGGGACAGGGGTGTGAGGTGCTGGTCTGAACTGGGGGCACTGGGCTGTAGTGGGGGACAGGGGTGTGAGGTGCTGGTCTGAACTGGGGACACTGGGCTGTACGGGGCACCAGGCTATAGGGGTGTAAGGTGCTGGTCTGAACTGTGGGCACTGGGCTGTACTGGGGACGGGGCTGTGAGGTGCTGGTCTGAACTGGGGCACTGGGCTGTACTGGGGACGGGGCTGTGAGGTGCTGGCCTGAACTGGTGGCACTGGGCTGTACTGGGGACCAGGCTATGGGGGTGTGAGGTGCTGGGCTGACCCGGGTTGTGAGGCGCGGGGGCTGCCTGCGCTCCGCCCGCAGCCGACAGACACCGACCCGCCGACGCCGGCCCCGGCCCCGGCCCCGGCCGCAACAGCTCCGCTCCGCCCCGCGGGCAGCCGCGGGCCGGGCCCGGGCAGCGGGCGGAAGCGGAAGCCGGCAGCGGCGGGCGGCCTTCCTGCGGGCCGTGCCGGGCCGGGCCGTGCCGCGCCGGCATGGGCGAGAGCACCAGCCCCATCAGCGTTATCCTGGTGAGCTCGGGCAGCCGCGGCAACAAGCTGCTCTTCCGCTTCCCCTTCCAGCGCGGCGCCGAGCACCCCGCCGCACAGGCCAGTAAGTGCGCGACGCCGCGGGGTCCGGCCCGGCCTGGGGACTGCGGCTGCCCCGCGCCCGCGGCAGCCTCCGCCGGGGGCCTGCTGCCGCCCCTGGGGGCCTGGCACCCCCCGCAGCCCCCCGTGGGGGCCTGGCACCCCGCACACGCCCCTCTGGCGGTCTGGTACACCGCCCCGCGCCTCACACCCTCCCGGGGGGGCCTGGCTCCCCTCACACACCTCACACCCTCCCGGGGGGGCCTGGCTCCCCTCACACACCTCACACCCTCCCGGGGGGGCCTGGACCCTCTCAGACGCCTCATACCCTCCTGTGGGGGCCTGGACCCCCTCACACCCTCCCATGGGGGCCTGTCCCCCCTCATACACCTCACACCCTCCTGTGGGGGCCTGTCCCCCCTCACCTGTCCCCCCTCACACCCAGCCTCTCACACCCCACCCATGTTAATCGAACCACATTAGCCACAGGTGTTACCATCGACCCGCTGCCGTGATGCTGTTCCTGGACCAGCTGAAGCAGTGTGGGCTTTAAGAGCTGTAGGAGAAGGAGGAGGCAGGGTGAGAAGTGAAGGCACCGATCTAGGAGAGGGGATTCAGAAGACACTAAGTGAGCTTTAACTGGTAATTGGCAGAAAAGAAGAAACTTTAGTCCCTTGTGTTGAATAATGGGGTAGAGGGGGTTTCATTTCTTCTGGAAACAGGAACATGGGACTGTTCAGGTGCCGGCTGGCTGCTGCAGAGCCAGTGTTGATTGTACCTCTTCCTCCGACATTCCCGATCCGGGACGGCGTCTGGGGCCAGACTCAGACCCGCCTGCAGCCAGGGAGTCCGCAGGGGCTGGAGGCAGGATGCCTGCCCCCGTGGTGCTGCGGTCAGGGTCCCACCTGGCCTCGCCAGCGGGCGAGTGTGTCCTGGTCCGTGGCCTGAAGGTGCTGCAGAGTGATGAGGCTGCTTGACTTGGGTCGCTTGCTAACTGCCGTTTATCACGAGAGGTTTGACACCCCTGTTTAGGTTGTGAGTCGCCTTTTACCAAGACAGAATCATCTTCAAACCCCTTTTTGTTTTTGTAGGTAAAATCTGAAAATGGGGGGTTTTTTGGCTGGCTGCTTCCGTCCCGCTCCTCTCCTGCTTTTTGTTGGTAAAGGATTTTGATACCTGTGACTGCATGAGGGGCTTCTGGAGCATTATCGTTGTCCTGAAACCTGAGCGATAAGGAGGAAAATGCATTGGTCAGAATTTTATTTTCCACTTGCTCTCAAATTGCAAACTGTTACCTGGCACTTGAGAGGAAAATTATTTCTGTGTATGTTTTGCTTTCTCCTCTTTATCCCCTGAAGATGAAAACCTCTTCTATCTTTTGATGTGTTTTTGAGTGAGACTAGAAAAAACCAAGATCTGGTACCCCTACCTAAAAATGAAGGCGCTTTCTGCTTTTAATATTACTTTTTTTAGACCTCTGTTACAGATGATTTTAAAAAGGGCACAGACAAGTATTCTTTTAATGCACAAGTATTCTCTTAATGCACTTATTTTAGTGAACACTTTAAGGAGACTGTTCCTTGAAAAAGCTATCTTTGTTCTTTGTTTCAGATAAACCGAGGAGTCGATATGCTGTGAATAGCTCTGGTGACACCACAGAAGATCAAGATGGGGACTCCAGGTAGGGGAAAACATTTCTCCTTGCCTAAGAGTTTGAAACAGAGGAGAGATGGCCTCTTGCTCTCTTGCCTGCTAGTTCAGTAGGCAAATTCCCTTGGACTGTATAGGAGATGACCTGCCAAAAAATGCTTTAATGCCAAGTTATGAGCAAATTAGTGCTTAGTAATGAGGAATTTCTCATGAGGGAATGCTATTGAATCTCTTGTTTTCTGGGCAAGGTATAGGTCAGGTATTTTGTGCTTGTTAGAAAGGCAGTATTACTCTTTCAAAGCTAGGAGTATTAATACTTAGGCAAAAATCCACTTTTCTTTACCTGCCTACCTATAACTGGATATATTATTCAGTTGCTTCAAATTCTTCCCTAGCTCATGTAATTGTTGTATGGAATTGCTGTGCACTAATGAATAACTAATTTTGTTTCTCCAGATATAGCTGCCCTTGTGCCTGTGGAGTGAAATAGTAGCTCAAAAGGAAACTGAGACTTAAAGATAGTTTTTCAATTACGGGAAAACAGTGGGTAACAAACGCACTGAAAACAGGCACTGTGTTGTTCAGCATACATCTATGTATGAATGGGCCCTCTAATTAGTTTTTGTAGAAAATTTGAAATCTGCTGCGTGGTTCTAAATTTATCACTATCAGATATGAGACAAATCTGGGAAGGAAAAAGGTTTTTTTGTCCGTTGGCCCATAGTTCAGTTGCAGATCTTTTTTGTGATAGGTGTTTTCATCTCCAATATTAATAAAACAGGGTAGTTTCTGCTCTTCTCTCATATAAGAGTAAAAAAGAAGTATTTATCACTTGTCCCCAAAAAAGAAATTTAGTTCCCAACCTTGCAAAATGTAAGCTTGTTCTTAACTTCATGACTGAGAATGGTTTAGCTGAAATTAAAATCACCCATGACAGTAAACTTCATCAATTCATATGCTTTTCCAGGACTGGGATCTTATGAAAACACATTTTGCTCGAGGTCATTTGTACCTCTTGCCTCTTCTGGTGTCTTTGAAACCTTCAAATGCAGCCTTCTGCCGTGTCTTCAGTGAGCCCAGTACGCTACAGGGCACAACTCCAGTGGGAGCAAGCCGCGGTTTTCTAAGTTTGGTAATTGGTGAATGGCGCTTCAGACTCTGCTGTGGACGGCAGCTAGTGTGCGCATTGGGAAAGCTCAGTGCACACGTTTGCTGGTTATCTCAGGGATTTTGTTGGTTGCTGTTCAAAACCCTGGCTCTAGTATTTCCCTAGATAGGTTAAGATGGTGTTGGAACAGTACCAGCTTCTGTCTGATACTGATTCTTCTTGCCTCTGCCGTTTTGGCAGGTTGGACAAAGCACTTAATGTGGAGCTGCTTTCGCTGGATGTGGCCTGTGGTGCTGAATTAGTGTGATGCAGCATGTGGCTACTACAGGGATGTAGGGAAAGCTTTTATCATTTCAAATTATGGTCAGATGAGAAAACTGCTAATATTTCCTGAAACTGGTTTTAAGTAGATAGAATGTGTTGGCATGTAACCTACATTAAACAAAGATTTAGGTTATTTCATTGTAGTGGTGTCCGGAGCTCTGGTCTTGAAAGTTAGTGCTTAATCTCCTGGTCAGGTATTTGTTATTAAGCTTTTAGTGTTTAAAAGAACTCATGATACCTCAACTGAGCTTACTGAGCACAAAGGATCACAGTTCTGAAGCGCTGAATGAAAGAATATTAAGACAGAAATCCCCCTCTCCAGTGATGGTCTTCAGAAAAAAGAAGTTGTCACTTGCATGGTTTTGTGCATAGCAATATGTACAAATTCATGCTGCAGTGTCTGCACCTGACTCTTACTAATGTCAGTGTTTATAAGCCTTATATCTACTTAGATGAAATTGAGGTGTCAGTCAACACAGGTCTGTTAGCAGGAAGTCCCTTAATATTATCTCCTGCGGATCTGTCTATAGCTGCTGTGCAGATGAAGGGGAAATAGAAGAGGAGGAGCATTTATGTTGCTCTGAAAGTGTTGGTCCTGGCAGAGGCCGGATATTGATGTCCAGCACGCTGCTTGTGCTGCTTATGTGGCTGGGCATCTGCATTCACAAATTCAAAGCCTCTTTCAAAATTGTGTTTGTTTCAAGCTTATTTATTGAAAAGCTTTTTCCCAATACCAGTGTAATCAGTGTTGTAAGTCCACTGCATCCCATACAACTGATGTAGCAGCCAAACGTATCCTTCTCTTCAGTGATAGCGGCTAGTAGAAGAAATCGCTAATGCTCCCTATATACTGAGTACTGTTAATTTATATTAGACAAGGGGAGGTTTGTTGACAGAGTTAATGTCTTTCACTGGACTTACAGATACAGGTGGAAAAAATAGGCAAGTTTTAGGTACCCAGGCCCTTCTTCCAGCACAAACCAAAAAGGGATCTTCTAAACTGTGTACAACAGGTTGCTCAGTCTTTTGATTTGTATGAGACCATTTTAGGAGTAACACAAGTTGGTGCCGTGGAGTACAAGAGATTCTAAGGGGAGAGTGGAGGCAGAAAGGTGCAGATATCTTGGAGAGAGTGAGGTGCATATGATTTGTAAACCAGGAAAGGAAGGAGTTTAACTATCATGTGTTGTAAAGCCAGTATTGCCATTGAGCCCATGGGGTTTTTTCCTCACCAGTGTTAGGAGTTTGCGATCCTGGGCTCCTGTTTGGAATGTGTTTTGTGTGTTCCCGTTGAAGATCAGGCTGGAGAGACCAGGAATGGAGCGACTGGTTTTGTGTGAACCATTCCCATTCCTCCAGTGGCAGCTCTGTCCCTGTAAGTTTGTTCTTCTGCAGTGCAGTGGTGCAGCGGTTCTTTCCTGAAACAGTTCAGTAGTCCACGGAGAGATTTCATCAGCATGAAGTCCCGTCTGTTTTCTGGTGGTGGTGATTTTCTGACTGGAGTTGTCCTCAATGAAATTTATTAAGTAGTTTCGTATTATTTCTGGAAGGCTTCTTCAAGGAGGAGTTGGCAAAAAGGTTCCTTTAAATCACCACTTATCAGTAGCATCTGTGGATGTTTTTGGTGGCACAAATTGAGGCTTTGGAGTGGGCAGGCTGCTAGGCTGCGTTGATGGTGTATGGCAAGTTTGATAATGTTGAAGGGTTGGGTCTTTCCCATGTTTTCATGTTCAGTAGCAAAGGTTATTTCAGATTTATCTTGTTGCTGCAATAGTTCTTATGAGGGTTGGATTAATCCTTTTTTATACTGGATGGCTGTCTTTAATTTACTAGCAATCTAGCACCAATTGTATCCTAGAGAAGGTTCACTATTGCTTTCTTCCTAAGCTATTGGAACCTAGATCAATTACTTCTGAGCTGACCTTTCCTGGAGCAGTTGAGGTGTATGTATTTCTTTATGGCCTCAGAAAGGACAAAATTACATCAGTTTAGGTGCCTTAACTCTCCATTTCCATAGAGCATATTTGTATGCATAATTGGATTTCTTTTAGCCTGTATACCCAAATTTCCTGGTCTTTGTTACACTGTTTTTTATAGACAATCGCAGCCTATTCTTGACAACCCTACCTGTAGGTTACTGGTGTGTATTTGCTTGTATTAATTTCAGCTCAATGGAGCTGCGTGTTTGGGTCTTCGGAATACAGATTTTTCTTCCTTTTAAAAGCAAGTCAAGCAGCAAAAGTGACTGAGGTGTGTTGATGGTGGCCGTGCAACAAAGAGGTATTCAGAAGAATCTGTCACTGTTAAAACAAATTGCCTGTCAAGTATCTCTCTTTGCTGGCTGCTTCTCAGCCTTTCATCATTTGCTCTCTTCAAAAACATCCTTCAGTTTTTGAGTGCTTTACCAGTAATACATACCCCTCACAGCTTATGGAGATGCCTGCCAATCTCTTTTTTATTTTTTTTATCTCCCTGAAAAAACATGAGGCAATTACTCTTTTGAAGCCGTAAGATAATGCCATGTTAAATTGGTTTGAAATGGGTTTTGTAGTTTTTCTGAAAGTGGTATAGTCAGCAAGCAAAAATTCTGATGAAGACGCACGTATAGTACCGTGTTACACCAGACTTTGCATTTTTTAGGAGCATAACTGACTAACTGAAGGAGGTTTAGCAAGTTTGACAGCATTGATGTCATTAATTGGCCAAACGCTTCTGTTAAAAAAAAAAAAAAAGTCAAGTTACTGACAAACAAGGACTTGAATGTCCCTTTCTAACAAACAGTAGTTCTCCTGTGATAACTGTTCTGTATCCTCTGTCCCTCTTTCACTGGACTCCAGTGTTCTTCCTTGTATTTGTTCTGAAAGGCTTCCTTTCTGTAAGCCTGGGCTTTTCCATTCATCTATCCATCCCTTTAAACACCCTTCCTGTAATATCACCCCCTTTGTATAGTTTGTCATTTGGGATTGCTCTAGGTTCCCTTTTCAACACGACCAGTAGAAATCTGCTGTCTTTTGGATTAATAATTGTTGGAGGTTTTCATTTTGCCTCCCCTTTCTAACGTTGACAGTATAAAGCTTTTATCAGATTAATTTTTCAGTATATTTAGGGAATTTGTTTCAGGAAACAAGCCCTTTTTTTCCTCGTTATTTGAGGGGAAAAAAAAGCAGTTGACTGTTAAAAGGAACATAGGTGTTTGTTTCTCTGATATAAAAGTGAGTACAGCTGTTAACAGAGCCTCGCTCTGTACACCTGTTGTAAAGAAGGTTTTGAGGTTCTTTTGCCTTGAAAACTTTTTCTGCCTGCTCTTCCTAGGTTTCTGCTTATTGCTTGGGGCAGAGAGAGACAGAGAATGACTTCATGCTTGTGCTGTGAGTCTGGCCAGACTTGTACCTATTATTTAGATCCCTGGGGGGAGCAGCAGTGGCTCTGTGTGCAAGGCCCTTTACAGAACTCTGGCTGTGCATGCAACAATAAATGTTTGGCATCCTCTTTTGCTAAATCTTGGGGCTATGGAAGCACCAGAACCAACTGTGAAGAGCTGTGGGTCATTTGGGGCCACACGGGATGTTCCTCTGGTGAAAAGGCTAGTAATAGTCTAGAAAAGATACTGAGGTTTAGAATCTGCTCAAAATCAGACTGCAACCTCTTCTATTTTCTCTTAAGGTAAGCATGAATTAAAAAGTACGGTGTAAAAACAGCTCCATAAATGCAACGTATCATGGGAACACATTACAGCAGCCAGTGTTAGCGAGAGGACTGAAATGCCTTAGCCTGTTTTCTCCGTGTCGTCAATCTAAGCCTGCAATATATCCCCAGAATTCACCTACCATTAACTTTTTTGACTCTTCTCAATAGTTATATTTCCTTTACAGGAGTTTAACTCTTAATAGTTCATCCTAGTTTTTAATATTATTTTTTTTTTTGTATTTTGTGTACTTGCCTCGTTCATTTTCTTTTGTTGTGTTTTGTTTTGTGTTTATGGCCATGTTCCCATTTCAGAGACCAATGTCCTCTAACTGATGAGCAATTGGTTTCGGGGTAAGACCAAATGTTCTAAACAATCACCTTTATCTAGAATGGCTTTCTTTTCTCACCATCCTTTTAATTGTGCTTTGTTTCTGTTTTACACCGAATGATGAGATAATTATATGCTAAATCACAATGTCTGGAGCAAACGTATTGCTAAAGGTTTATGCTAGGAGAATTACGAAGGTCCTACTAACATTTCTGTGCTTCCTGTAGGGTATCCAGAATGGGTGTGGTACTGTCCCTTCTGTGAACTGAGAAAAGTTGTGATCCTCCGAGAAGGCACCAAGTATAGCCTTGGCATTGTAGTTGTTCCAACAAGGAGCCCTAAATCAAATTGCTTTCTGATGAGAAATGACTTAAAAGTACAGATCAGTGAGTAAACTCTTTAATCCCACAGTAATTATGGAGACCTCGTCAGAGACCTGGTTTTGAGCAGCTGCTCTGGTTGCTGATTCTTGGTGCCCCACTAAGCTAAACTGGATGACTGCATTATACCCCCTTTTTGAATGTGTGTATCTCTACCCAGGCCCCAAAAGTATTACACTGCATCTCTAGTCCCTGCTTAACATAAAGATGCTCATCTAGATACTCGGCTCCCATTCTAAACTACTTCAGAGAAGAATTCTTTATAAAAACCTTGCTTTGAATTTGTGTGGCATATAAAAAGGTATTATCTGTTCTTGGGGAAAAAATGAATTTGTGTTTGAGATTCCTTCCCCCTCCTTTTCCATGTGCTAAAGCTAAAGCAGTTGTTGTTTCAGCTGGGTTTCCAGAGGAGATGCTGGTGGCAGCAGTCGATCTGCACTAGTGTGGTTTGTATCGTACTGCTGGATTGTCTGCTGTTGCTGCTATGTTGAGCTCATGATAGCAGTAGTAGGATATTTTGGGCAAATCAAAGCTTTTGTTTTTTGTATTTAGTTTCTGCCTGCTGAATTCCTTAGTACAGGAGAGGCTTGCTTTCCTCTGGAAATCACAATGCTCAGACTAATCTCATGAAAGGAGAAGGGACTGTTACTGCCCAACTGGGAAACCTAATCTGCTTCTAACAAACTCTTGGGCTCTGAGAAGTCAGTATTTTTAAGTCATCTTAATACACCCCAGAGATTAGAAAATCAGTATTAAAATACCTAAAGTAAAATGTTATTTTCTAAGATGAGATGATGAATTGAAATGATGGGAATAATGTATATGCTGTCCCTCATTCTCCCTATCATCCTGAGGCCTAAGGAATTTATAAATGTTGCAGAGCATTGGGGGGAAAAAACCCCAAACCAGCAAAACTAATAAATCTAGGCTGTCAGACGAGGAGAATGGGTCTAGGTCACTCTTGGGAGAGCCTGCGGTGATACCAGGTGTCTGTACCCACCAGGTAGCACCCATGTAACCCTTCACAGGGTTATCTTTCCTGAGCGTGTCATCTGGCTGCAGTTGCGGTACTCTTCCAGAAAGAGAAGTCTCTGCTAATAAGAAGATACTGAGGACTTTATAAAATCAACCTTTGAATCTCCTCCTCCCCGCAGAGCCACATACAAGGTGGGACAGACAGGGCTGTCAGTGTCATGAGCTCTCCTGGGGAACTGCTGAACTGTTACATTCAGCACCATGTTTATCTGTTAAAAGATCTGCTGGTGTAATTCCTTGTAAAAGTCAAATCTTAACTGTGGTGAAAGCCATCATAATGATCAGTTTTCTAGCTCCCAAGATATCCTTTGCCAAGGCTGGGGGAGGGAAGAGTAACTCATTTCTCACCAGCAAGCAGGCATTTTCTAATTTGCCTCCTTCTCCCTCTGCTCCCCAAAACATATGCTCGTTTTGGATCCATTGCTATTACAGTCTTCCTGGCTCCCTGATGAGCCTATTAATGAACACAGCTGAACGGGGCAAATAGAGGGGGGAAAGCTCACAGCTGTCATGGTGACTTTTTTTTGCTATTTTGAATGGGACCTCCAAGGACTGTCAGTCCAGGTCCTTTTTGAGGATGCTTTGCCCTTTCTTCACGAATTCCGTGTCTTGCGCAGCCCAGTGCAGTGCGGTGGCCGAGGAGCATGGGCTCAGCGGTCCCAGGAGTCTCTGGCTAGTCTCCCCATCTCTCTGCTTGCCCTTAGCCATGTTTGGAGCAGAGTGGCCAGGGATTTGGAAGTTTGTACAGAGCTGCTCCTTCCATAAGCCAAATGTAAGCAGTGTGCTGTGATCAGGATGACCTGTTTGTACAAACACCAGGGGCTTTGACAGCTCGTAAAGCCCCCCGTGTTGTCCTTCGTCTTCACTGTATGTAGGTCTAATAAAAGAAGTGCCCCTTGGGTCATATGCAGATGGATACACACGAAAGACCTGGCTGTGTGCATTTGTCTTAATTTCTGTAGTTCTCCAAAACTCACTCAGAATGAACCAGGAATATGGTATGTTAATTCCTTCTGTGGGCACTGAGGGCTCACTTGTGGCCAAGAGATAAGGTGAGCGCAGCACACGCCCATGCCTGCCCTTTTCTCTGAGTGATACTGGGTTATCTGGGATACCTGCCTGGTGGAGGGGGATGGTCTGACAGGGACACACATCCCTGAAAGTGAATAAAGAAAATGAAATAAACACTGCCATTCTTAAAAAAACTGGTCTCATCAGAAACTGGTTTGAAATCCATTTGGTTAAATGGGAGCCTCTGAGAAATCAGATGAGGAAGGAACTTGCTAATATCGAACCTTGCACCGCTCCCATTCTAGAACAAGTTTTCTCCAGCAGCTAACTGAGGTCCTCTTCCCTGTGGATTTGAGCTCCACTGTCTTAGGGGACACCCTGAGGAAAACGTGTGTTTGTAGAGACCAGACCAATGTTGCAAGGTCATCGGAAAGAGCGGTTGCAGAATTCTTCCCTTGTCACACTGGCTTCTTACCTGGTTTTGCAGCTGTATTTTACAGGGCAGACTCCCTTCTGTCTCACAGCTGCCTTCTTCCCACCACCAGCCCAGAGCAATCCAGTGATGACACCGTGGTTGGTGTTGGGAAGGGCCTGCCCTGTCATGAATTTGTCTCAGTTTGGTTTATCGAATGCGAAAGCCCAGGTGTGGCCAGGCAGCTCTCAGAAGGGTGCCGGTGGTCTGCTGACCACAGGTTGAGATCCGTTAAGTAAGTAACTTTGAGTCTCACTGATGAGATTTGGGAAAGGAGGGACAAGCGTTGGATGTATGTTTCTTCTAATTGAATCAGCTCTTTCTTGCCTTCCCCTCTGCCATACTGGGTGGCTTAAAGATCTCTGTTGTGCTTGAGTGACAGGCTGTGTCAATATGTAGTTGCTTAGTAAGTTCATTAACCTGCAGCTAAATCCAGGCGATGGCTAACTCGAGCTGTTTTTATATTTAAGTGAACTGCATCTAATCTTTCCAATGTATTTTGCTGAGCATGTAATTAAATAAGCATGACCCTGCAGTCTTTGTCGTGAATGCTTCCTGTTTTATAATTGTGATGATCTGAGAGATGTAATTAAGGGGTTCTTAATTTTCCATAATTGGTGGTACTCCAGGTACAGCAATTTAGACACAACTTACAGTACCTTAAAAACTTAGAAGTTAAATATATCTGTATTTGGAGGAATATTCTGGGGCTTTGCTTTTTGAAAATTGTAATAACTTCTGTTTCTGCTCTTCAAGGTTTTCGGATGTCATCCTGGCAACAATTTTGGCTACCAAGTCAGATATGTGTGGCAAAAAGTTTGAACTGAAGATTGATAATGTTCGCTTTGTTGGCCATCCCACATTGCTTCAGCACGCCCTTGGGCAGGTATGGTACCATGTCTGCTCTGGGGACCTGCCTCCTTTTCAAACTGCCTGGCTTAGCCAGGAAGCTTAGAATTCAGAATGTGCCTGTTGGCTTTTCATCCTGTTTTTACTTCCTGATGTTCAAAGCTGTCTTTTACTTGCTTCCAGATAAACACAGGGAGCGGCAAACTGAGGGAGCTGTGTCAGTGATTCACAGAAACCCCCTCTGGTTACTGTAGAAAAGCAGTGTGGGTAAAGAGAAGTAATACTAAGCAGTCCAGCTCAAAAAGCTGTTTCTCACTGTGTTAGTTATCGCAAGTTAGCTTTTTAGCACCTCTAATTAGTACGGCAGTTAAAAAAAAAAAAACCACCCAAAACCTTCACAAATGCTAGGAGCTGCGTCAGCCTTGTTTGGCTTTTAACTCTTACCGGTGCTGAAGATGATTCAGAAGGCTCAGTTGGAATAGGTAGGATGTTGAAAGAGGTCCAGAATTCTCTCGTGGATGAAGTCAGGCTGCTGTTTGCATTGAGACCTTGCTCCATGGCCTGTGTCGTAGCTGCTTGGAATGAAAGTTGCCACCTAGGCTATGGAAAAGGTCCTGCTTAAATCTAGGAAAGAATTTACATGCTTCTATGTGCAAAATATTCCCTGTCCCATTCCTTCTTCCTGATAGACTGTAAGAATGAACTAGGCTTTGGTAATTTCTGAATCCGACACTGATCTCTGTCACTGAACTGCTTTGGTCTCATTTTTCATCAAATTTACTAAGTAGTTCATTTTTTTCAGGAAAAAAAAAGTCTGCTTGCCGATTCTATCATCCTTTCTATCTATAGTTAGAGGTGCAAACAGATTGTTGGCAACTGCTGTTTGATATTTAGAGGACCAGACTGCTTTAATCCAAGTGAGGAGCTGGCCTCACGCATCAAAAGATGCTAGCGTTCCACTTTTGAAACTCAGTCGTGAGTCTACAAGAAATGTGATGAAGGATCACCAAGACTCAGTCCTCAAATGTTTAAGTTGCTTTGGAAGACAGAATTCAAGTTTCCCCAAGCTGTGCAAGTGCATCAGCAGCCCCGGACAAGGCAAGCTATGAATCAGGCCCAGGGTCCGTACAGGGACCCCAGCCAGGAGCAGAAGGAGATAGGACCAGAGGCAGGGCTGGAGGATAAGGCTGCAGTGTACTTAACTAGGGTCCAACCAGGAGACAAGCTAACTACACCGAGGTTGGTTGAAGGTCCATCCTGGAGACAGGCTGGAGGCAGGCATGCCTGCAGGCCCTCGGCTGAGCTTAAATGGGGCTCCTGGGTCATGGGCTAGGGGGTATGTGGGGGGACCCAGTTGGGGCTCTTCAGGGCTGTTAAGACCTCTAGGTGCCCTCAGGGCCCTGACAGCAGTGGCCTGTTCTCTCACAGTATCAGATTCCTTTATTTTGCTAATCTTGTCCGAAAGGCACAACTTCCTAAATGTGGTGTAAATGAGGTTGAAAGTTTGTATTTGCATTTTTTCACCACATATTATACATTCTCTCTACTTTCCAGTGAGTTTTATCTTAATTGCATGAAATGTATCTTCATTTTCAATTTGTCTAAATAAAATTGCATCTGGGTAAATAAACAAAGTCATAAAGTGCTGTAAACGCTTTTTTGTTACTTCATGTAGGATCTTCTTTTTGGGTGTGTCTTATCACCCCACTACTTTCTAGTGTCCAGAATCTTCTAGACGTGGCAGCCATCTCTGCTAGTTCGTTTGAGTCTAAATCTGGGACCCTTCTGCAGTTAGGAGGAAACTAGCTGGAGCTCCTTTCCCATGGAGCAAAGGCAGTGACCGGAGTAACCTGACAGTCTCTCGTTTGGGTTTCTTCGGAGTTCATACTGCAGTAAATTAATCCACGGGACAGCTCAGCAAATTCTTACTCAGGTGAGATTCAGGAGTTACAGGAGCACGACTCTTTAATCCTGTGTGCCAGGCCACCTTTTATGTAACAGTGTTCTGAATTCTTCAGATTCCTTCAGCATTTTCCTTTCCAGCTTAGTCTTTTCTTCTTTTTTCTGGACAAGACATAATATGAAATCTAGCCTGCATCTCAACTGATGTTTCTTTGATTTTAAGGAAGGAACAGGATCAGTCCCTACACTCGGAAATGCTTTTGAGTCTTTCTTGAAGTTCACAAGACATCCTGGAACCTGTACCTCCAGGAGAATAAACAAACACAGTAAATTGGCTTTACCACCCTCCCATCGCTGCTTTTTTGATAGAACTTCACTTACACTTTAGAAAAAACAAAAATATGTCTCTCTAATTTTTAACACTACTGAGTGAAAGCACTTGCATTTCGGAGTTCACTGCTGCACACTTTGTTGCCGATGCTTGGGACCTGTCAGGAAGGGTGGATGCAGCTCTGCTGTTGCCAGCTGCTCTGTGTTTCCCCGTCTCAGATGCTGCATTAGCTACATATCACATATGAGACTGAATATGAAGTTAGCTGGGTGTTTGGCCTGGCAGGTTACAGCTGTTTTGGCTTGGGATTGGATGGGTGTTCAGCAGGGAGCTTTGGGGGTGGCGGGAATGTGCTCTGGATTTTGTGCTCCATCTTGTGGCGACGCTTGCTCGATTCAACGTTGTTGGTCTCGGATGTGCAAATTCAACTTGCTCATCTTGGCTTCTACTGTTCCTCCCCACCAGAAAGTCTGTACCTGCGTTAGGGGTGAAGCTCTCTGCTGCAGAAAGAGTTGGGGGGGGGCTGGAGAATGTGTTTGAAATCCTGCAGGAAGGGAAAATCAAACCTTTTATTTTAGTATTGAAGTTCTAGAGAATATTTTTTCTGATAAAAGCAACAGTTTGTAACATGACGCAATCCAAATAGGGATTTTAGGAAAGGGAAGAATAGGTGTGGCCTGGGATCAGAATCTATGGACTTCTCTTTAGTTAACAATATATATGACAATTGTGCTGAGGAATTTAAACCTAGGGTCCCTAATGATGCTAAAATGCAATAGTAAAGACACCTACTAAGACTGCTATCTTAACTGATACTCACTTCCATGGGCATGACCAAAACGCTTTGGTTTAAGTCTTCACACCTTCTCAGAAAAGGCAGTGCTGTAGAGTAACTGTTACACTTTAATAAAAAAAAAAATACAGTTTTATTTTTACAAGTCAAATTTGATGGTATAATTTGATTTGTCTGCTCTCTTTTCTCAGCAAACTTGTTATTTGACTGAATTAGGCTTTTCCTTTTTTTTTCCTTTTTTTTTTCTTTTTTCCCTTTGTTACCTTGTCCCTTTGTTGTTTTCTTATTTACCTTTGTCCAACTGACACTAGCCTATGGTATTTTTTTAAAAATATTTTTCAGGTATCCAAAACTGATCCCTCACCAAAGAGAGAGATGCCCACTATGATTCTCTTCAACGTGGTGTTTGCACTAAGGGTAAGGACTGTCTTCATTCCATCTGACAGTGGTATGTGCTTCGGATGTGTAAGAGAATGCAGTAGGCTCACGTTCCAGTAATCTCTTGGAAAACATTCAGTGCCTGATTTCATTGGGATATTTTAATTTGAAACAACAAACCTAAACAATATAGAATATGACACTAACAAGTGGGAAAGTTTTCCAGCCTAGTGGAAAACAAGTACAGTTGTTCTCTTCAGGACGTTTTCTAGAGTTTTTGGTTTTAAATACCCAGAATGCAAAGGCATGCAAGAAACCACTTTGCAAAATAGATATGAACCCAGTTGCAAGTCCTGTATGTGTCTTGTCTTCTGTTATTAGCGGGCTGGTAATCTGCTGTGATTTTTCTAGACCCTGCCATTGAGGCTTGTCCAACTGAGCTTGTGCAAGAAGGCAGTCTGGGTCTGACTCTCCTGTGTGTCAGATGGCGCTCTCTGTACGTGACTGCTCTACTCCTGCCCAGGATAGGACCAAATCCGTACAGCTGCACTAGCGTGTTGCTGAGCCCTTGTGACTCCATGCAGCCTGGACCTTGGTGGTCGGATCTGCTCCAGAGGCAGCAGGCAGCGTGGACAGTGGCTCATGCATGGTCAGCCTTAAGAGTCAGGTCCCCACCACGGCCTTGGTCAACCCAAGCTTGCGCAGTGCAGAGTCATTCAGAAACCTGCTCCGGCTCAGAACAGCAGTGTTTTGAGCCCTTACTCACGCTGTATGATACAGACACACGTGCCTTTGCTCAGTGCCTCTAGGGGTTTTTTATAATTAAATGGATAGTGTTTGAAAGCAGCCTCTTAGCAATGAGATCATTGTAAGGGAGAGTGCCAGGGAGCAGCGGCTGTAGCATTCTAAATGAGAAGAAGGTACAAGTGAAGAATAAGTAGGTTTTGATGCTCAGCAAGAACCTGGAGCAAATACGTAGTTTTTGCTTGGAATTTTTTTCAGGCCTACTCTATTGACTAGATGTTGGTATCTGTTAAGGGATCCTGGCTTGGCTAATTTGGTGGTATAAACCCCTAGAAATTTAATTATGTTTGAGCATGATTTGATTTCTGAACTCTGGCTTGCTCTTTCCAGCCCGCAGGTTGCATCTGTGGAGCCATCGTATTATTTTTGTGGCATGTACACATATGAAGAAACATTTTAAAAATGAAAGAGTGAGTTGGAATAGCTGTCTTTATGGAAATGGTTGGTTTTTTGCTTGACTGGACATAATGTCATGGTTTAAAAGCCTCCAGCTCCCTGCCTGTGAAATGACCTTTTTTTTTTTTCCTTTTAGCACTAGTACTTTCCTTACCGCTGGCTTTCCAGTGGTGACTAACATGGACGTGGCCACAGTCTGGATGGCTTGTCCTCAGTTGAAGAGCAAGGTTTCACAAAAGACAATTATCCCAGCAATCAGTCTGAAGCAAGCAAGAAGTCGTTCACTGAGTTCTGCTGGGGATCCAGTGTTGTGCCGTGGGACATTCTTAGGTCAGGAAGTGCTGAATTTGCAACACAGGAGTTGATTTTAGATTTCACACATTAAGAGCCATTAGCTTGAAGAGTTTTGTTGTTTTGGTGTATTGGTAGAGCGCCATGCTTTTGTTGTAGCTAAGTGCGTGTAGATGCACGTGCAAACACCATGCACAGGGAGTCATGTGGCAGCAGAAGTGTTGAAACCAGTGCTCCTTCATTCACAATATTGCAAGAGCTTGGCGAAGTGCAGTGAAGACTGTATCTAGCCCACGTTTTTCTAGAATCTAATTTCTAGTGGTTCTCCTAGGAAAACTTGCTTTTTTTGCATTTTGGCACTGTGATGATACTGATGTAGTTGTGTGTGTAACGCAGCACTAAATTGTATTTGCCAAATGAGACACTCTTAGTTCATAGAGAGCTGTCAGGTTTCTGGAAAGTGCTGTGCAAGAAGCAAGTGGAATTTTTTTCCTAGCATGGTGTAGTGCACTGCAGAGGGTGGGTGGAGGCTTTCTGAGATAAAGATGAGAGTCCATCTGCAGTGGGCAGACAGAGCAGGCAAAGTCCCAAATGCTATAATCAGCACTGATCCTGCTGTGTTTAAGCTTCAGGGTTACCAACGTGTCGTGACTCAGCAAGAACAGTAGAATCCAAAAATGATGACTCACGGTTTGCTAGTTTACATGCCAAGTTATCACTTGCTGGAACTGTGAATTCCTTTAAAAGTCTTAACAGATGTGAAGCAGCTGCTTACTCATGCTGGAGCCACCGAGTGTGCCCCCCCCGCCCCATCAGCTGTACTTACATGATAGATTTTTCCAGCACTTTCATTCTGGGACTTGCATGAATGCAGTGTTAATAATAAGCCATATTTATGAAATATTTGGAAGCTCAAATCCAAATTCATTCTGGTTTGTGATCAAATTGTTGATCGTGTGCTGGTAATTCTTACCTAGTTACTGTCTTGTCAGTATAGAAGACAATCATCAGTATAGCAACATGGAGTGAATGGGCTATGTTAAAGGCACTGCAGTCCTTATACTCACAGTGAATTTAACCTGAACATCGTGATAGTCTGCCTTTTCAAACAGCATGACACTTTTCTTGCTGTGTGAAATTGAGTTCTTTGGTGTCCCTGCTAACAAAAGGCCCAGTAACAACTGGAAAGAATGAAACAGATAGGAGTGTCATACCTCCGATGCTGTGTTCATTTGATGCACGTAGACAACCTTAGAAATCCCTGAGTCTTCTCTTTAACTTTGGACATCTCTGAGCTTCTGCTTTGTTGCTGGTAGAGAAAACTCCTTTCTTTTGCCGGTTGCCAAAGAGTCTGACTTTTGGTATCTACTAAAGATAATTATTTTGACTACTTAGCCATCACTATAGTTCCATATATGTGATTGTGACGGAATGACTGACCTGTTTCTTTTCTGTGTTGCCTGTAGGCCAATGCAGATCCATCCGTGATAAACTGCTTACACAACCTCTCCCGAAGAATCGCCATAGTCTTGCAGCACGAGGAGCGCCGCTGCCAATACCTGACCAGGGAGGCCAAGCTGATCTTAGCTATTCAGGATGAAGTGTCTGCCATGTCAGAGAGTGAGTGCTGAGCTTAGCTTTGTGCAGGAATATGTTTGTTCAGGAGCACTTTTTCAGAAAAGTGCTGATGGTGCCACCTTACTTCTTTTGTGGCTGGGATCAGTATGAACAAGTTTTGGTGCTCTTTAGCGTTCTGACAGCTTTTGACTGCATTTTGCCTCATCCAAGATCACTATCCCTATGCAGAGACGTCAGCTTTAGAAGTGAAGTAGCTTGTTTACTTTCCTTGCTAGCTCAGTTCAGTGCGATCACTGGAGACTGTGCGCTGAACCGTCACATTTGGATCTGCCTGTCAAGTTGAGATGGAAGAACTCATATGTCACCTGCTTCACCCAACCTAGAGCAAGTTTCCCACGCTTTAACGCTGTGTGCTGAGTCACCAAACTTCTTGTGTGGAAACTTTACTGTTACATGTTGTTACCATGGCTAGCAAATAGTTACAGAGCATTTTTACAGACTGCTTCAGAGCAATTTACTATAATAATACGCATTATTTAAGGTGAACTCTAGCTGACAGTGATGCATCATCTTGCTGCAAGCATTAAAAATTAAAACTAACATTTATAAAAACAAGAACGCTTAAAATCCTTACTTGTCAAATTCAGTTACATGTGCTTAACTGAGTTGAGGTTTAGAAGTTGGCAATAATTCACTATTATTATTTTAACACGTAACTTGAGTTATTGTAAAAGCTTTGAAAGATAATTGTAGATTAAAAAGATGCGGATTCTGTCCATAAGATACTGGTTGAT
This sequence comes from Gavia stellata, assembly GCF_030936135.1. NCBI lineage: Eukaryota > Metazoa > Chordata > Aves > Gaviiformes > Gaviidae > Gavia > Gavia stellata. The sequence goes on along the minus strand of NC_082611.1, from coordinate 16,582,473 downwards.
ACCTAGTGGGGGAAGAGGAAACTCTCTTTGCTTTGAAATCAGTTGTTTGTTTCCTTGTTTTGAAAATTTCCATAGCCACAGAAGGGCCACAGTCACCTTTCCATCACATCCTACCCAAATGCAAATTGGCCAGAGATCTCAAAGAGACATATGACAGGTAAGTGGGATTTCCTTCCTAGCTCATAGTATGCCGCTTCTCACTGAAACCTCTTGGCCTTGTTCCTCCACCTCTTCATGCTGCTGACTCATTGGGATTTGGGTTTTAGACCAGGTGGAGCAATGTGAAGCCTAGCTGTCAGGTGAAATGTTTGCAGAATTGCTATCCTAATCATTACCTTGGTCTCCCTTTGGATATGTTATGGTTCTTAAAAGTTGGTGATGTTGGTCAGAGGTTTAAAAATTATTATTTTCTTACTTAGCACAGAGGCACATAGTGACAAGTGAATTGTAGAATTGAACAGTGTCATAATATGAACATCATGTTGCTGTAGAAGTGCTCTAAATGTGCAGCTAAGAGAAAAATGCTGCATCTAGTGCTGATGGCAAGTCAGATACTGCCCTGGCTTCATTTGGTTATACTGCATGCCTGGACAGTGAATTTGGAGTAGGTGGAGAGACTTTCAGCAGAATGGAAAGTGTAGCATGCTGTTTCTTGACTGGATTAAAAGTTCTGGCAAGGATTTCAAAGGAGCGTGGAGTTAGTGTTGAATTTCAGCAGGAGCCGGCACCAACCTCTTCGAGTGTGCCTCTGCTCTGACAGCTTGTCAGTGCTGACTCCTCATGCAGAGCAGACACCTCCATTCAGGATATGCACTTGGTGAAAGACCTTGACAAAGGAGCACAAAAGGTTTTGAGGGGGAGGAAGATGATGTGCCCCTTGATTAGGGTGTTTGTCGCGGCTTGGGAAAATTACTCTTGACTGTAGAGCACGTTGTATGATACTAGACAAACCCTTTAGCCTCCCTAGATTGTGGTTCCCCTTTACAAAGGGAAGAGTCACAAAGCCCTGTAAGGTAAGACACTGAGAGCCTAAGTAATTTAACGATTGCAAAGCACTTTGGAAAATTTCTCGTAAGGTGTTCTTTGTTACGTTCAAGAGCTGTGAATTTCAGCCTGTTTGGAAGGAATGTTGTATATTGTTTGATACAACTCTCACAAAACCTGTACTAAAGTTTAAAATAAGGCACTTTTTATGTAGCCTGTAATTCTAATATTAAACTTCACCAACTACATACTTTTTTTCTGTTCCTCTAGGGCTACGTATTTGTGACTGGGCAAACCCTGATCTTGTTTCCAAAAATTTTAGTGACACAGTGACATCTTGTGGCACTTAGCTGTGACTGGAGGAACATATAGCCCAAGTTCATGGAGTGTCCTAATACAACCCTGCCGTGAAATAAGGAGGAATAGACTGACCACGGAGAAGCACGCATTGGTGCTGCCCCCCAGATGTAAAATAAGGCAGAGTATCCCTCATTTAGGCATTGAGAGTCAGGGAGAAGTGGTGCAAGTTATATTTTGACATTTTTGCATGACATTGTCATAAGCAAATGTAAGAAATAAGGTATTGGTAAAAATACAAAATGTCTGTGCATTTGATTGTAAAGCTCTATTTGAAAAGTAGTTAATGGTGTAGTTGGCTGGCTGGGTAATAAGGTGGTGTGCTGCAGTATTTTTCCATTAATGCTTCATACGAGAGAACAGGAAATACGCTTATTACACCTGCAATCAGATCAGGTGAGAGGGGCTGCAGCACCTTGCTGGGCAGGCATAGAATTAATTTTTTTTTTTTTTTTTTGGTCAGGTAGAAGACATGGTCTTAGAAATAGGATTTTTATTCTGCAGCTCCCAAGACAAAGAATTCCTGAGTGGCAGCAGCTCTGGAGTGAACTCTGTGTGGTCTTTTATGAAATAAGGGTTAGCCACAAGTGACATGGGGTTGCAGAAAAAGCAAATAGATAAGAATGCATAAAATAAAAGTCGTGTCTGTAAGATGGGAACCAGTCCTGCTCAGGATTGTAAATCCCCTGCTGTAATGAATACTGTTTCCAGTTTTGGGCACCACCTTTCAAGGAGGATTTGGGCCATCTAGAAAGTGTGGAGGAGTGGGGATGACCTAAGAGGAAAGATCGAAAGATTTGGTCTGTTTCTGTTGGAGGAGAAAAGACTGCTGGGAACTGTAGATCTTCGAATGCACGCGGTGGCAATGTGCTGTTTCAAATGCACAGGGATTTCTGGCGTAGCCTTTGGCATAGAGGAACAGCATAGTAAGGTGGAGAGAGCATTTTGAATGGCAGATGGAAACCCAGCTCTCTGAGATTCTCTCAAGCCAGCATTTCCTAGTGTCTGCTGATTTCTGCAATTCCAGCCAAAGTCCTGAATTATCACGGTTGCTCCGGAGGTGCTGTCTAGCCCTTGGTTTCCTGTAGATGGTGCTGAGGTATTTCAGGCAAGACCCAACATGTCCCTTAGCAAGTTGGTTTGTACAAAAGCACAAGTGCACAGATCTTTTTATAGTTCAAAGTGTCCCTTGCGTTTTGAATGAAATGCCCATATTTTATAAGGCAGGAAGCAATAGCCAGGTCATCTTGACTGTAACACTGTTGCTGCTAGAGAAATGGAGTATTATTAAACTGACAGTTTAGAGGTAATCAGCATCTAGTTCCTGGGACCTTCTTTGACTCTTAACAGTGAAAACCAGAATGTTTCTCATAGTTCAGAAAATACATTTGGGAGTCTTCGTTCATCTTTTCCCCAAACTCCAGCATTGGTATGGAACAAAAAGCAATGGCTTCAGGACCAAAAGACCCCAGTTGCTGGTAGCTCCAGTGCTGACAAATTAAGCAGTGTTACAACGGGGGGCTCTTTTAAGCCACTGTTCAATTTAGGGAATTAAGACTGCTTTCACCAAGTTTTATCTGCAACTGCAGATAATGTGTTAGCTTGATACTAGCTAACTGCCTGCCTGTTTTTAGCAAACTTTTTAGCTTTATATCGGAATAAAAGTGAAAGTATGGGGAGGTTTTTAGGGAGGAGAGGATTGATTGTTTCTTTTTTTTAAAACACAAAGAGCCTTTATATATTTTTAGCTTAGTGGGATTTGAACTGACTGGTAGATGTAGCCTGTCTCAGCAGCTCAGGGAGAAGTGGAATAATTATATGAGACTTAATGAAGCATTAGATGTGATTTCTGTAGCTGTACTATAAAATATAAACCAACTGCAGTTATTTGACCAAAGGACGGTCAGTGTGTCCTTTACAAGGAAATGTGAAATAGTTTCAAAGCTCTAAGTAGTCACAACCTCTAGCAAAAATAACCAAACTCCAAAACTATACGCTCACCCCCACCAAACTAGAAATTTATTAACATATTATTAATTTTTGATCTAAATAGGATAGATGTAAAATGAGGTGTGTGTATGTAAAAATTCATAACCCTTTTATAAAATGAAGTGGGATTGTCTTTGTTTTGCCAGTAGTAACGACAAAAAAAAGGCTGCAATTCTGTGTGATAATGGCCAACTTTCGGGTTCCCGTTTTAAGGCAGTGGCTCACAGTTGTTGTTCAGGACAGAGCAGAAGAATAGAGCAAAAAAGCAGAAGAGAGCAAAAGAGCAGTAATATTCCCAAATATATTCCCCAGCTTCCTGCAGCTTGCAGCTCTGGAGGTGGTTTCTGTATATTCAACAGCCTTCAGCTGATCTCACTTCCCGGAATTAGTCCACGATCCTGTGAGCCAGAGTAAATATTTAACAACCACGGCATCCTCTGATAAGAAGGTCCATGGCTTAACTAGTTTCTGTGTTTCTTTCTATTTCTTTTTGAACTTTGCTCCTTCTAGTATCATTAGATGTCTCGTAGGTCTTATGATGGAGAGATGTGGAACAGCTTTTTCCTATTTACTTCTCCCTGTCTGAATTGTAGACTATGATATCCCCTTTCAGTATCCTAATCCCTCATCATGTATCCCTCAGTATCACTCATCATGTATTATCTAACCAGAGATGAAAAAAAAGAAGTGTTGAAACTAAGTTTTCATGGGATAAAATGGAATGTCTTTGAGGTTTTAATAGTCAGTTAGAGTATGGGGAATGAAGCTATTTTTGCCCAGTTACTCTTGAAGTCTGTGAGAAACAGGGAAAGTTGCAGCAAGGTCTCTGGATACCAGTTAACTGTCTGATAAGACAGCAGATGAAATTCAATATAGATAGACGTAAAGTAATGCATGTAAGGCCATACAACCCTTATATAGTACATAACTGTTCTGAAAAGAGCTTTTGGAGTTACGGCAGATAGTTCAGTGAAAAAGCTCAGGGAGCAGTAACACTGCAAAACATCCCTATAAAATGTGAAGAGTGGTTAGGAAAGAAGCGAAGAACAAAAGAGAGCCTTCTGTAAATTCCTGGTGTACCTACTGCACCTTTGAATGCTTTGTGCAATTCTAGGTTTCCTGTCGGGGACTACTTGAACTGCGTCCCTGAGGTTCATGGCATGCAATGCAGCCGATGCTCTGTTCTCACCTTCCCACAGTCCTGCATCTTCCTGGACTGTTTTCTCCACAATTTTAGTTGGTTAAGAAGAATAAAGTAGAATTGGAGCTAGGTGACTCCCCAATGCAACTTTGAAAACTTGTTTTCTTGGTATTCTCTTCTGTTGCTGGTTTTTGCTGTTCTGCTTCTGCCCCTAGAAGAAGGTGGCTTCGGGGTTTGCTGGTCCCCAGCCAAAGATCTTGGGGCCAGCTCATGGAGATTTGTGAGGCTCACAGTAAAAAGCCTGCTAAACAGATGACCTCATGGGGAATCTGTAAAAATGAAGGCAAATGTGGATCCAAACTTCACTTTGTGACTTGACTGTATTTCATGTTGCTTGAATCTTTGCATATATATTGGTGAAGTTATTTAACTCTGTTGGCTGGCTAAGGGCAGTGGCACACATTGCTGCTGGAGGATGTAGCTTATTCCTTGTCAAATTATTAGAGACTGAAATTATTTTCCATCCAAGGAGGGGCAGGTGAAGCAGAAATCATGTACATAAAGCTATAATGAAGGCTTGAGATCGTACAGTTGCATGCAAATGTAGACGAATGAAATTAAGATCCAGATCAGAACTGAAAATCTGGTTTTCTTGTTGTCTTTAATTCTAGGCTATTGTTGTATAGTGCACTGTAGACAAAATTATGCTGTGGAGAGTGTAATTATGTAATTAAAGCTTCTGCCTTGGTGCACTTGGACCAAAGAATGAAAGGAACCAACTGTATTTTTTTTTTTTTCTGTTTCCTGAATGTTAAACTACACAGGGAAAATACCCTGCAAGTGTTCATCTTTTCATGTATCTCTGCTTCTTTTCAGTAACCTGTTTTAACAACCTCTGTAGCTTTCAGGTAGTCTTTTAAATCGCTTGTCCTACTCATTTATTGTCATGTCTTCTCTTGTGAGTGTTTGGCCCAGTAGATATTGTGGATAACTACTGCTTCAGGATGCCCTGTACCCTGACGTATTTGGAAAGAATCCAGCTTTATCTGTCAGTTGGCGTATGTCTGGTGGGATAAGCAGTGTTACTGGTGTTGCAGCATATAATGCAAGAAAAATGGAGGTGTTTGCTGTGCTTTGCATGTTCCTTCAGGGTTTGTAGCCTGTGATCAGATGCGAGGTGGTAGCACCAGAGAGAGTGGATTCATCCTTTCAGTCCATTTTTAAAAAAAGGAAAACATATCTAGTATTTGCTCCATTTGCAACTTGAAAAATCAATATTTTTCAGAGTTCAGTGCAAGATCTGAGAACAAAACCATAGCCTCTGCTTTTGAAAAGCATTGTCTGCAGTGAGATTTTCCCTAATGGGTCTGATCATGCACGAGGCAGGACAGGATCGTGTTTGCTCTCTCACCACTCAATTGTGGTTTGGTGAATAGTTATACCGGCAGCCAAAGCTACCCCATGTTTTTGTTTTAAAGCTGAATTTTCAGGTCTCTCTAAACCCTGTGTGCAACCAGATAAACTTGAAAAAGAGCATGTTAGTTTGTGGCCTACAATTGAATGCTAGGTATAAATGTTTAAATCACCACATAAAATGAGTTTCCAAGACATGTATTTGCTCCTGGCCTGTTCCTGGCATGTGTTTAAATCTGTTTTGCGTAGAGGGGAAATTCGTGGGCGTTATCGACACAAAAGTCATATTGCGAGTCTCAGCACACTTGAATTTAAAATTCAGACTGGAATTTTCAGAGTGCAAACTTTGAAATTTTATTTCAGTCCAAAAAAAATTATTTCGGAACAAAGTTTAAAACCAAAGGACATATTGAGAAATTCATCTCTCCAGTGTAGACAAGATTAGCTGTTGCTTAAGATTGATTTGCAAGTTTATATTCGTTCCTAACGCAGTACACGTGAAAAGATGCGGTGGGTCTTGCCTCTTCCTTGCAGCTGAGGCCCAGTGCCTCTAGCAAAGCTGTTCCCAAGCCAGCGTTGCCTGCCGGTGTGCTGGGTGGCGTTGTGAAGGTTTGCAAGGTGGTGCTAGCTTAGCTCCTTATGGTATGTTGCCCTTACGGTATCTTCTACCCATTTTCAAGTAAATATAGTTACCTACCTAGGTGTATTTCATCTAGATTTACAGACTCCTGTAAAATTACCTGAATGACGTTCATGGCTCTAATCTCCCAGCTTTCTGGGGTTTTTCAGTAAAAGCGGCTTATAGTTGCTTTCAGGCTGAACACGAGGCTCAGACTTTATTGTCATTCCCGAGATGTCCTTCATTTCCACTCCAGTCCTGTTGTCTGAAGTCAGCTTAAAGGCTTAGCTTAGTCCCTGTGGTTTCCTAGAATGAAGAAATAATTTAACAAGCACGTTTGTGATTTCACGTGACAAGCAGGAGCAGGCTAGTAGGAAACAAACAACCTAAGCAGAACTGAAGCAGTCCGTTATTGTGGAAATGTGCTGCTCACAACACTCCTTGCTCAGTACAGACGTCTCCTTTTCTCTTTCCTTGGAGAGGAGGATGGAAATCGGTGATGAAAACATTGTGCCCCATTCATCTTTGCCCTTTGCAGCTCTGGTCTGGGGAATTTTTCAGTGCCTTGCAGTAAATCTTCAAGAAACTCTTTTAACTTGAGATACTGCTGCAATGTTAAGAGCAGAGGGAGCAGAAGGTCAGTGGGGTGGAGTCTTTCAGATCCCCAAAAAGCCTCATAGGGGATAATGCTCTGTAAGTACAAGTTAAGGAAGCCCTTGCAGCTAGGCATCAGCTGGTCCTCAGCCAGTCTGGGCGTAGTCAGGGTACATTCAGGCTTTTCTCATCCTGGGGTGATTTCTGTGCAGGGGTGCATCTGGACCACTATTTTCATTTGTTATACATGGTAAATGCTGTATGTATTTATTTTCTTCCTATTTTAGTCTCTGCACAACAGGGGTGGTCCGTTTACATATCAACAACTGGCTGGAAGTGAGTTTCTGCCTGCCTCATAAAATCCATTATGTTGCCACAAACTTTATACCCCCTGAAGCAATTGAGAGAAGCCTGAAATCTATCAGGTAAGAGCAAGCTCTGTCTTTCAGAGTGTGACCGGTCCTTCCCCCAGTTCCACGTGTGGTGCTGCAAACATCTGTGCTGGCAGAGCTGCGGGGACGATGTGACACTGAACTGGGGTGGGAGGGGGCATGGGCTGAGGACTCCCTGAAGCTGATGCCGAGGTACCGTGATGCTGCTGGGTACGTGGCGGTGTGAAGCCACAGCCTTTGCATTAACATTAGGGGGTTGTACTGAAAATGGGAGGTGATGCTGCCAGAGAGGTCTGCGCTGTTTCCAGTTAGAGGAATTGCATGTTCATTTTAATCTGTTGATCCAGAAGTAATTTTGCCTTTAGAGGAAAGAGAGCCCAGGCCCCATGATATCTTATTTCCTGCTCTCCAAGTTTCCAGCTTTTTACCTGCAAAAGTAACTAATTCTTGCTTTCTTCCTTTCTTCTACTCTATTCTGTATTTCAGTAATGCAGATGAGCAGTTTTCAGACTAGTTCTCCAGGCTTAACTGTATGCCAGCACAGTGCAGTCATTTTTTTCTAGTCACTGGGGCATCCAGTTACCATAAAACCCTCTATCTCCTTTTTATGGGGAGTGTCTAACCTTGTGACATAAAAATAAGCTTATTTTGAACCCACTTACAGCAAAGCAATGATATTAGAAGTTCTTTTTTACCAGTGGATTGACCAGGTATAATGGTCTGGGAATAACTAAGCCTTCAGGAAAAGTTACAGTTTACTGTGCAAATGTGTTCCTTTTTTCTGCAGGCCGTACCATGCCTTATTACTTTTAAATGATGAGAAGTCATTGCTTAATGAGCTCCCGTTGGACTGCTCTCCTGCCCTGGTGAGAGTAATTAAAACTACCTCTGCTGTGAAGAATTTGCAGCAACTAGCTCAAGATGCTGACTTGGCATTGCTGCAGGTACGGGGAACTGTCAGTGGCAGCTAAAATTCTTTTAAATCATGAGACGTTTTCTTTCTGTGTGCCAGTGGGTTTCTGTGCTACATGAGCACATCAGTTCTCTCGGTGTGAGCAGAGTGCACAGAGAAAGCGTGACCCTTAGAGCGTGGGGAAGGGCTGGAGAGACAAAGAGCAGCGGTGCAGCGACAGTGCTTGACAGTCCTGCGGCCACATCTGAATCACAGAGTGCTTTGAGGTAGCAGGGGCGTCTACAAGTCTCTAGTCCGCACCGCTGCTCAGAGCAAGTCCATTAAAGCAGGCTGCTCAGGAACTTGTCTGTTTGAATTCTGAATACTTCAGGATACCTTCCACAACCTCGCTGGGCCCTGGTCCAGCATTTGGTGAGCATCAGAGTGAAAAAATTTCCTCACATCTAATGGGAATTTCCCATCTTCCACCTTGTGTGTGTTGCCTCCCATCCTGTCCCTGTGCCCCTTTGAGAAGAGTGGCTCTGTCTTCTCTTTGCCTTCCCGTTAGGTAGTTAAAAACCAGAACAAATAGTACTCTGGACTTATGCCAGAGTGGTCTGTCTTGGTTCTGCTACACTGATATCTTTGTGCAAATGGAGGCATCCAAAATGCAAGGGAAAGCTTACAGCTGCCACAGCCAAATACTGCTGCTTTCCCTGGATCTGCCAAGATCTTTTGTACTGAAGAGCTCTGAAAGCCTGTGCACACCTACCTATCGATTTCCTGTAGTACATTAGTGCACAGATTTTGCAGAGTCCCAAGAAGAAGCTCTAGTTTAGGCTTTGGCAAAAATTTTGCACCAGTGTCTCCAAGCCAGCAGCTCTTTCTGAATGCCTTTCTGTTATTGACAACCAGATCTCAAATCTGAGTTGCTCAGGGTGATGTGACAGGCCCTTGGAAAGGGAAGTTTGTGCTGTGGAGGGAACGAGACTCTGGCAATCACGCAAGATGTGAGGCCACTGAGACACCACTGCGGAAGACTTTGCTTGATGGGCCTGATGATTATTATAGATCATACGGCAGAGGGGAGAGCCACTCCTTGCTTCTAAGGGTCGATTCAGACCTGGGGATGCAATGTATACTCTGTGTAACATGGGAGAAGAACACAGCTTGTCATCGCAGGTGCTCCTGATTGTAGGTCCATGCCTTCTCTTATTCGAAGGGAAAGGTCCTGTTTTGTAATAAAATTTCCAGGTCTGCTTACAGTGGTCTGTGATGTTACTTAGTATTATATAGCTATGGGATGAACTCTGGAAATTCCCTACTGCTTCTGTAGTTTTGTTCTCCACAAAAAAGCAAAGTTAAATGCATCTAATGATATAGGGTGGATTTTATGTCTTGTAGATGCTATTTATGTGGCTCTTCCAGAGCCATTAACAACCACTGACTTGTTTAACACATTAAAATACTTTGTGTAACTCATTACTGAAATATCTCAGTGCATTAAAAAGTCAGTGTTGGTTTCCTTTATGTTTGTGTCATAGTAGAGGCTGATTCTTTTGTTTTATTTTTCATGTGTAACACTTAATGCATTTTGTGCATAAACAACAATAGGTTTTTGAGGCTTGAAAAATAGCTAAGCTTCTGTTGATACAGTTTGAAGAAATTCTGTTAAAGCAGGAAATACTAAGTTGCTTAGAAGTGTGAAGTGAACCTCTGGAAATTCATAACCTTGTCAAATGCTTTTTGATGTGCCACATGTTGTATTAAACCCTGAATTTATGCCGAAGGCAGGGTGAAAGGATGGAACATTTTCCTTTCATTTCAGATCAAACAAGACTTTTCTGTCATTGCTGAGAGTTTGAGTTTTGCTTTTTTGCTCTCCTAACTTTTCCCTGTTTTCTCCATGCAGGTTTTCCAGCTTGCTGCACACCTTGTTTACTGGGGAAAAGCAATTATTATTTATCCGCTGTGTGAGAACAATGTCTACATGCTTTCTCCAAACGCCAGTGTCTGTCTGTAAGTAGAAGGAAAATGAGTGACTGTAGCAAGAAAGTGGTGAGAAGTGCAGATGTGCTTTCCTTCCCTGTCTTACTGGATACAGGGTAGGATCTTTCTTCATGTATGAATTTGTTGAGACTGTACGGAACACAAACCATTACATGTGCCTGAACTTGCAAAGCCATATAGGAGTGTTTGTGCGGTAGGGAGGAGCGTCATAGCAGATCAATATGCTTCTGCAGTGATGTGGGCCTTGGAAGCAACATTTACCCTGTGAAGCTACTTTTAGTATTTTTAGTATGCCTCCTCGCTGAATGTCCATATCAGAAAGGCTATACGAACCTGAAGCAATATGGAAACTTTTACAGAACAAAATACTTTATGAAAATGAGTTTTTCATAGGACTATCTGTGTACCTGGCACACAGCATCACCTGAAATTAATCAAAAGTAGCAAATCAGGGTAGTGTTGCTATCACTATTGTATTGTTTCAAGTAATGGCATTTTATACTGATACGCCTTCTCACAGACAGAAGGCAATGCGGCCATTTGGAGAGCAGGCAGCGGCAATGCAAGGAAGATGTGGAGGCAGTGGTGGGTATTTTTGCTCTGCTGAAGACTGGCAACCCTTTCTGTGTTGGATTTCGAGACATTTTTGGAATCTGTGTTGGAACTCAGTTATAGGAAAATAGTTTTAAGTCAAAACTTCTGTGATGGAAGTATAAAAATAGGGCTGGAAGGGACCTTAAGGTCATTCAGGAACAACTGTTCCTGTGTCATATGTGGCAGTGCTGTTCTTGAAGACCTTTGTAGATGGAAATCCTAAGACAGACAGTTTTCCTAATATTTAACTTGACTATCCCTTATTTCTGATCAGTCATATTGCCTGTCCTGTCAGCATAGGCAGGGAGAACAGTTACATCTGCAGCTGTATTTTGCATATTCAAAGATTGTGTGTATATCCTGCCTATCCCTGTCTTCTCTTGACTGCCCAATCCCTGTTCCTTTGATCAGAGGCTGTGCAGGTCTAGACTTTTTATCCTTTTTACTTTTCTCCTCTGGATTCCCTCCACACCTTGAATAATGTACTGGAGCTGAACGTAACGCCAAGATGAAAGTGCGTATGCTCCTTGCTTACTTTTGCAGGATGCAACATGCCATAAACTATCCTTACTGTTTTTCTAGATCACAGAGAATATTTCATTTGGGAATTGGCACTTCTGTAATGCTTAAATGGATAAATGTTACACTGACCAGCAACATAAAACTGATTTCTGCCTTTACCTCTTTTCTGTAGTTACTCTCCATTAGCAGATGCGTTTTCTTGTCAGTTCCGGGGTCACAACCTGCCGTCGATGCTTTCCAAGTTCTCCCTCCCAGTGTCACTCTCAGAGTTCAAGAATCCGCTTGCTCCACCCGTTCAGGAGGTGAGATGGGGAGTGTACCAGAGCTCCTCGTTCTCCTGCTAATGAGAACAAGGAATCGTGTTGCTTTTCGAGTACCTAGTCAGCAACCTGCTATTGCAGGTTTAAAAGTTGTCAATTACTGTGTTTCCAACCATATGATTTGTTGTTTCATATCCACATGCCAAAAAGCCATGGGGATGTTCAAGGTGAAGCTCTGCAGATGCTCTGTGCTAGCAAAGCACAATCCTGAAAGAAAAATCAGAATGTTTCTTTTCCTTGAGTGGTATAGTAGGGAAAACAGAAACACCATTTGGTCTGTTGAAAACTGTCATAAATTAGTATGGTTGAGTGCAAGTCAGTGGATTCCTCACAATCACATTTGATTTTATTATATTCCATCTGCTTTAAGTTCACAATCTGGTTATAAAAGCTGTCTATTCACTTAGCTTTTGTTATGAAACTGGAATTGTTTAAAGGCTGTTACAGGAAGTAGACTCAGCATGTAGTCAACAGGAGTCCATGTGTTACAGCATTAGCATTTTAATGTTCAGATTTGGGATAATACACGGATTTTGGATTTCTGTGCTGTTGTTTTGCTTACGCATAGATCATGGCTTGTGGTGTTTCTGGGAACTGGTGATATGCAAGAAAGAGCTCAATAATGTGAGGTCTCCTCACTGACACTTGTATTCCCAGATGAAGAACCTTGGACTTCGGAACTCATTGCTCATTGTGACAAAGAGAGCATAGGCAGATTTCTTTAGCCAATTTCTTGTAGTGTTGTTTGCTAGCCTTCATACTTTTGATGACTTGCTGGCTATATGAAATTAGCCACTGTTCAAATATCTGGAAGATTAACATCAATTGCGCACACAGGCAGAATTGTGAGAGAAGAATTTGTTGTAATTACAGGTTGGCAGAGATTATGATCAGAGAGAAAGATAAGTAATGATGTAGCATCTAATTCCAATAGTATGTACTGGTCAGCTGACACCTTGGGTGGCAGGGGAAGAGCCGTGACTGCCGTGACTACTGTTTTGTCAGTGCTTTGTTGTAGTTACAGACAAATCTGTGTCCTGAACATTGAAGCTGAATTAATAGCATTAATTTTATTCTAGCAGCAGTAGCTTCAGGAGGCATTCTTATTCTCAGTACTCCTTTTAAAATTAATTACTTGCCTTAATACTTCTCCTTCAATACTTCTGGTTGTTCTCAGATGTCCTACTTTTGTTTAAAATACACAGATAAAGTCTGCCACTTACTGCTGCAGTTATGCCTTGAAACAACAGTGCTCAATCAATGTTTGCCAGAGCTGTTGGAGTGCTAAAATGGCTCTTTTAGAGTGTGCATCTCCTCTCTGATGCTCACCTGTCTGCGGTGGGGCCCTAAAGGTCAGCAGCACGGCTTGTTTTCATCATCCTTTCAGCATGTGTGGAAGGATGATGCTGTGAAAAGCTACAGAAATGCCTTCTCCAGTCTGAAATGGGGAGGTGAGAACTATGGTTGCAGAAGACTCAAGGCCACATTGGCAAGACATGTGCGTGAAGATGAAGCAGACCACCATACATTGGTGGGCTGTTGTGAGTCATGGCCAGCTTCTTTTTGTTGAAGCTAAGCGTGACAGTTCTTGGGGGAGTTTAGACCAGAGTTTTCAGATGTTTACATATCAGTACATGAATGTAGAAAAAGTATTTTCTTCTACTTTGATTTACCTATATAGAGCTCTTTGTATTATTGTTTTGTCAGGAACTAGAGATGAATCCAATCCCTATCCTGAGGTAGTCAGGCTGCAATTGTAATTAACAGAGATCTAGTCGATAGAGCAATTAATCTGATGAAACGTGGGTGGGTTTTTGTTCCGCTGTGCAGTGATAAAAGATGCTGTTCTCTGAACTGTAAATATTGTCAAATTGTATTTGCTTTGCCTTTGAAAAAAATAACAAAGTTGGGACCTTTCACTGTAGTTTTGTTCTTTGTGTACATAGGAGGGGATGTGGGTTTTTTAACTTTGAAGATTTTCACTAGTAGTCTGTTATCTTGTGCTTTTCATCATGCTGACTGTATTGTCTCTGTATTTCTGAAGGTCATCTGTGCTACAGGGTCAGTACTGTGGGAAGGGCTGTATTTTCTGCAGAAATTGTTACAGTCTCATGGCATCCATCCCATTTGATTCTTGTCTTAAGCATGGGATTTGCTCCCTCCTTTTGGCATGTGCTTCTGGATGGGCAGAGAATACGGAAGGCATTATTAAAGTCCACGATACAAAATAGGAAAGCTGTTAAAGAGCCCTTCCTCCTGTTTTTATACCGGGTCGTACTGCCTGATTTGAAAGAGGACAAAGTTATTTTTGTTTGCTTACTGTTATATGGGTGGAGTTGCTCTATTCCTTTGGGTAGATGAAAAAAATGTGACACTGGTATTTTTTTGGCTGGTAGGAGGTACAAACAACCTGAAATACCCTGAGAAAGGACAAGTACAAGACTGCCTTGAAAGATGGAGTGCATGTCTACATTCTGCTTCTGGTGTCTGTCAAGTAGGTAGGAGACATCCAATGAGTGGTGTTGCCAGGACTGCCAGTGCTCCAGCGTGCCCTGTGCTAGAGGCAGGAATTTTTCTTGAGCCCGTCTTCTTGTTTCTTGCCCGTGATGACGAGCAGTTGAACTCTCTGGTTGCTGTATATGTATCGGTGGTCTTGTGCTTGTAATTTGCAAAGTTGTTGGTATCTGTGTAGTGATCTCTGTGCTAGCTTTCCTTTCTCTGTGTTTAACCTGCCTTGCTTGGATAGCAATGTTGCAGCAGCGTGAGGATGAGCCTATGCCTACAGCTCAGCTCATATAATGATATCTCGGTGCTGCTGAGAGGAGGAGGCCCTGTTTTTCCTGTCCACTCTCAGGTGTGTGCACACATACCTTCCTCCTTTCCCTCTTCCCTTTATGCTGGAGCACTGGCTCCTGTCCAGCTTGACTCTATTCACTTGTTTCAGCCGCACTAGCTTTCCGCCAGGTTAGCAGGTGGAATTCACGCAGGGGGAGATCCAGCAAGCTCCAGGGCTGGCACAGAACAAGGGAGGCACTTCAGCTGGGGATGTGAGTGAGGAAAGCAGAAGCTACTTTCCCCTTTTCACAGTGGCGAGTTGTCTGTTAGTTCCACCGTCCTGTGTCATGTCACCTGGACTTGCAGCAATCCAATGCAGCCTGGGACTGTCCTGAACAGCAACCAGTTTAGCTCATGTTGCTGGTGCTGGATCTCACCAGGGTGCGGCCATGGGGTGAGGCGATCCTGTGAGATGATCCAACAGGGAAACTCATCTTCCCTTTTACTGTTTTTACTGGAAAAGAAGCAGTTCGCATCTCCTCTACCCCAATCCCAAAGAAGCTGTCCTTCCTTCTGCTGCATGTGACTGTTGGTTCCTGTCCCTGTGTTCTCCTCTCGCATGTGTGGCACAGCCTTGATGTGACCGTGAAGCTCTGGTGGTGTTCAGTGTGGTGCACACCACTTCATAACCTCCTGTGAAAGCACAGAAACACCTGGTGACCTAAAACCTTTAGCTCAACACACATTCACTGACAGAGTATGTGTACTAGGCACTGCAGTTGGTGCATGGGAATGCTTTAACCTGCTTTTCAGTGCAAGGCTTTCTTCGTACAATATCAGAGTTTCTTCAGGAGGCTGCTCTGCACTGAGTTTCTTTGCAAACTAAGAGAAAGGGATAATGCTTGTGGCTTCCCCTCCTCCATGCATTATGGTCTCAGCTAGTTCATTTGTTTCAGAAGAAGGTCTAACATGTCTCTACCCTGCCTTGAGGAGCAAACGTGGACTAGCAGGGAGGATCTTTCCACCCATAAGGTAGAAGGAGTGTACCTAGGTGAATTAGACATCCCATTTCCTCCCTGCATCCCCTTCACTACGATATAACTCTTTATCATAATGCACATTGTTATTATTATTGTAGTTATCTAATTCTCCCTTGATGGGGCTAGAATAACTTTGGAAAAAAACAGATGGGAAAGTATGACAGCTGCAGCTGAACAAAATATGTTTAGTTTTTCACGTTTGTTTTACTAAGTCTGGCAATCCTGTTGGGAGTAAGGCACCGGTAGATGAGGCCTCTGCCTTATGCGTCCGGAAAACGTGCCGTGCTTTGTGTAACGGCCCGGTGGAAAATGAGTGAGTATGTCAGGGGATGGGAGTGGGAGGAGAGCTGCATGCAAATAGTGAATAGGCAATTATGTCTTCTGAGAGACATGCTGCAAATGGGACGGTTCTGCTGGGCATCTGGAAGGCATTAAGAGTCACGGGAGCTTTTGTTGGTGGAGGTATGGAAATAGTATTAAGGTGCATTTATATTCAGTTGGACTAGGTATAAAATCAGGGTTTTTCAGTGTGGCAAGTTAAGAAAAATACAGCTTTCTAGGCCTAAATGCAGGGAATGGTTAAGCGCTCTCAGCAAGTGAGAATTCAAAGCTGATGATTCAATGGCAATATGAGACAATAAATGTTTTGTCCTACATTAATAGGGGTCTTCAGAGTCTGTTTTATGTAAAGTAGGGAGAAGTTTTAATAGCTTATCTGTTTTTCATAGAACAGTGTGGTTTGAATGATAAAGAAACTTAGTATCTTTCAGCAAACATCCATTTACTCCAGTGACTTTGAAGGTGCTATCCTACTGACCCAAGGCAGCATGTAGTTCTTAAGTCAGTCCTTGAAGAGTGCGTGTGTCAAATAACGAGTTAATCCAGACTGGAGAAAGGGGGCTCGTATACTTCAGTGGGCAAACCAAGCTGTGTTTTAACTAGGAGTGTATCCTCGTGTAGTGAGAAACAAGCTAGGATTGAGTGCTTCTGTGTCACTGTTTTCCCTTCCCTTTCCCGAACCTGTTGCTGGTCCTGGTTATCTTGGCGTTTTCCGTAGCTCTTTAGGCCTGGGAATGAAACAGCCTTAAAGAATCCTTGCAGGAAATGCGTTTTATTTAATGCATTACTCAAGAGGTTTACAAATGCTCCCTTTGATTCCCAGAGGGAAGAGAATAATGAATACTGGATCTTGTCCCTGCAAGACTTGGGGCTGAGCTTTCCTCTGACTGTCCCAAACTGCCCAGATGGGCTGATGTGTAGCGCCCATGTTTTCAGAAGCTAATACGTCTTCTCTGCTTTTGTCAATAAGCACAAAGCAATGTATTGTTACCAACGCCTTCCGCGCCGCCTTGCATGACAACATGCTCTAACTTCGCCCAGGGCCTGCTGCGCCGCGAGGTGGGGAGAAAAAGGGGATGGCTGCGGGCTGATCCATGCCAGCGGGAGCGGTCCAGATGCTGCGGCAGACAGGACCCCCTCAGAGCAGACTGGAAAGACGCAGCATGGGGAGACAGGAAGGATGAAAGGAATATGGATGAAATTTAGAGTTGATTGTTAGTTAAATTAAGCAACGAAAAATGTTTCCTTTTATATTTCCATCACAGTCCTGGTGTTTCAGCCAAAAAAGGCTGGCTGTGTCTTCCTACAGTGCCAGATGATGACTGAGTGAGTGGAGGCAGTCCTGGGACTGAAGCATACCCTTGCCTGGGAAGCTGCTCTCAGACCTTTTTGGCTTCAGCAAGGAGCCCAGCTAATCAAGTAAACTGAGACCAAGCACCAAGATAACCCTGTATCTCTGAGGGAGGAAGGGCATTTCCAACAGCCAGAGCAGCATAGATGGTGCAGGGAAGCCTTCTTTCCTGCAGACCTGTCTGTAAGTTCCATCGAGAGGAGCAGATGGAGAATGGATGTAAATTCAGTGTTTGTGTCCAGAGACAAGCAGCAGAACTTCGCAAAGCTTCTGCTAGACCTTGTCTGTGAAAACACTTGCTGCTTTTGGTAAGAAATAGGTTTAAACCTGGAAAAGGTATTTAAGTGTGAGCAGGACAAAGTGGAAACGGTGGTGTGAGGCATGTTTGCAGTGATGGCACGAAGCTTGCCCCTTTGGGCATGGTGCAGGACGCTGCATCGCTTGGGCATTTTTCTAGGACTAGATTTTAAGAGGTACTGAATTCCCGCTGAAGTCTAGCTTATGATAGATAACTGTCAATGATCATCATTCCCTCTTATCTCGGGATGACTGCTCAGGCTCACAAAACAGTTTTCTCTAGTTTTCAAGTTAGTCACAGCCGATCTCCAGCTCTCCCACTTATGGCACAAAGGCATTTGGCAATTGTTGTACAACACTACAGTTGTAATGCTGTAACACCACTCTTGCTTGGCTTCTTGTTCCACTGAGCCATAGCTGCTGTCTCAAGGGTGGTTTCTAGGTATTTGCACAAGAGCGTAGAGGTGAAGGTGTGTATGCAGAATTAGAGAGTGTTGGATAAGACTTTCCACACACACAGAGCTGTAACGAAAGCAACTGGCTATTTTTGTAATTCATGAAACCACCAAAGTGACCAGGGGAGGCTGGCCAAGGTCAGGCCCTACCTGGCAAATTCTGCAGGTCTGCTAGAGCCTGTCTTACAGTCTCCTTGAATTGCCTTGGATTTTTCCAAGGTTATTTTGTGCTGTGAAATGTGCAGACCTCTTTCATTTGATGTGAAACTAGCTAATCAGACATCGCTGCGTGCCAACAGGTTGGAAATTTAAGTAAAATATATGAGACATCTTTCCATCCAGGCCTGCATCTGGAAGGAAGGATTTTAGCAATGTAATCACTGGAGTAAGCCTCCTCTCTCTTCCAGGCTGATTTCAGATGTTAGCAAAACACTATGCGTTTGGTATCTTTTGCCAACCTTCCTCTTCTGTAGATTTTTCTATTAAACATGTAAAATGAATTACAGCTTTTCCAAAAAAGATATGTTTGAAGGCGATCCCACTTAATATGTTTTAAGATTAAAATCCATTCAGCCCCCAGAAGTGGTAATCCCTGAAAAGACAGGGTGTGGGTCTGTCTGCAAACAGAAGATGTTTCTTTTGTGATTTGATAGCAGAGGAGGAACTGAGAATTAGAAGATTTATGGAAAAGGGAAAATTATGTGGGCTGATGAACTTCGGTTTGGGGCTTTTATTGAGATTTGGCCCGTTATCCTGATGATTAATACAGCAGAGCTAGCTTCCTTCTCAGCGTCTGAGCTCATTCTGCATGTGTTTCTCTCACCAAAACAGTGTTGGTTGCTATGAAATCCCTAAACAGCTTTTGTCAGTGAATCAGTGCTTTCAGAGCCGTTAGCTAGGGGAAGGGTTGCCTGCAGTGATATGAAAAGGCTTTTTGTGCCGAAATTCAGACACGATGATGTGTTTTGAATGCTCCTCCAAAACTCCTGAAAATAGGCCGTGCCAAGAACCTACAAACGCTTGTCCCTCACCCTGCCCACTGCTTTCAGCATGGCTCTGGGGACATTGTGCAGGTCTTCAGCTGCTGCAACACAAAGGTGGTATGCACGTTTGTTTAATATGAGCGTCATCTCTCGCACTTTTGGAACTCTTGCCTGTCTGCACCCTAGAAACCTAGGTGCCTTTATAAGCATGGCCTGTCCTGTTATTTCAGAGGGATGGTGAGCAAATGGGGGATATTAACCCTTCGCATTGAGAGGGGACTCCTTGGCAGCAGCAGGCTGCTGTCTCTTGCCAAGGTTTCTGCTGCTGTTAGCGCTGTTTCTGCATCGCCGAGTCCTGGCAGGGCTCTCATCTCTGGAGTCTCTCCTGTGGTTTTGCAGCAATTTCCCATCTGATGGCAAATGGCTCCTACTCCTGGGCACCTGTCTTGGTTGCTTCAGCTCTGCCCCACCACCCTGCCCTCTCCCTGGCTTTCTAGGGGAACCTGCACTTCAGTCTGACTGCTCTGGGATTAACCCTTCAGTGGTTAGTGATTTTAGTGGGCCTTGTTTAGAAACCAGCAAACTGATCTCAGGGCTCACTGTTGGGCCATGGGCATCAGGGCCTGCATCTGGTTGACTCATTTCCCATGTCTGGTCTCTTAGAAGGAAGACTGTCCCATTTTTTTAGCACCTACTGAACTTGTTTTGTTAAAAGAGGATGGAACAGATCCCCATGGGGTTGTCTGGCTATGTTTGTATGGCCAAAGCATTATGTGGTGAGGGCATTCAGCTGCTCTGCTAGACCACAGCTGGTGCTGGGGCTATGGCAAGGGAACAGGGCCGGTTCGTTTGAGGACACTGGCTGGGCTGGTCAGTGTTGCATAAAGACATGTCGATCATTAAAGGTTTGATTACAGCCTAAGCATCCACAAAGGCTTTGGGTGTAATGAGCATGTGTGCCTGGTCACCTTTTTATGATTGGAGAAGAGATAAAACCGTTGTGTGGGGTGGAAAGCATTTCTCCTTGTGAGTTCTTAGTCACAAAGCCTAACCTTTGTGCATTGTTTTCCTCCTGTATTTTATTTCATGGGTGTTTAATACCTCATTTCTCACTCTGCAGACTCAGCTCATTCAAATGGTGATATGGATGCTACAACACCGTCTTCTTATTCAGCTTCACACTTACGTCTGTCTGATGGTGCCACCAAATGAGGAGGATTTCCGAGCCCAAGATGAAGACATGCCCTTTACTGCCAGAGTTGGAGGACGAAGTTTAAGCACCCCCAATGCTCTCAGCTTTGGTTCCCCAAGTATGAGCACATTTTCTCTGCTGTTCAGACTACAGCCCATGTCTAGAGCTTCCCGTAACAATGCCTGGGGTAATGAGGCCTTGGTAACAAGACAACTGGTCTTTGCTGGAGTGCTTGCTAATTACATCCAGCCCTTCTTAAACTTAGATTTGGACATTGGTGAAAGTCTTAAGCGCTATTAGACCTTAAATTCTTGTTTTTAAAAACAAGTAGTGCTTTGTAATTTGCCAAGTTCTCATTTGGTCATGTAAAATATTTTTGTCAGAGGTGCTTCTTTTTTTTCCAGAGTAACTTCCTACTTCCTTGCTGTACTCAAAAGTAACTGCCATGTTCCTCCGGCTGCACCGCTGTTACTGCATGAACTTTGGTTTTCAGGAGAGGAAGAAAATTCTGAGAGTTTATTTCGAACAGCATTGGTTTCTGTGGGCTGTAGAGCCACCTGATGAGGTGTAGAGCTAGCTGTCGTTCTCACAAATGGTTGATTTCTGTTTGTATCCTGATTTCTTTAATCTCCTCAGTGCCGTTCTTCAGCGTGATTCCAGGAAAGCGTTTTTTTCAAGTGTATAAATCGGATACAATGCTGAAATCCCCAAAACTTTCCTGCCTGTGCTGTTAGGAGCAGTGTTCTCAGAACGCCACTGAGGTTGGATATTGGGAGAGATTCTCTGTACAACTTTCAGCTTTACAGAGGTTGTGAATTAGGGCAGAAATCTTGGAATGTGAGTCAGATAAGTCTGCGATCTGCTTATTTTGGCTCACTCACAAGAGGATATTGCTTCTTGGCCTTTCTTTCTGCTTGCTCCCACCTTCTGTGCTGTTAGGCTTTTCATGTTACCACTTCACGGTATTCCAGCAGAGCTGGCTGGGAATTTTCTTTTCAGATGTTTTTTATGGACTGTTTATGGTCTCCAGAAGTACAATTTTCCACATGAATTGATGACTTTGTTGAAACGTTTGACTTTCCCATTGAGAAAATTGCTGCATTGGCCTATGACTAATTGCAGATATATGTAGCATTTCGAGAGTCACTTTCTTTGCTCTACAAATCTGAAGAGATTATTTGGAAAGACTGCATAGAAACAGCCTGAATTGATAATCTTTGCATCATTATGCTGAGGAATATAAAAATTCTGTGTCTCTTTCTCTCTCTCTCTTCCCCTGATAGCTAGTAGTGATGACATGACTCTGACAAGCCCTAGCATGGATAATTCCAGTGCTGAGTTGATACCTGGTGGGGACTCACCCCTAAATAAAAGGATGACAGAGAATCTCCTAGCAAGCTTGTTGGAACATGAGCGGGAAGCTATCCTTAATGTCCCTGCTGCCCAAAATCCAGAAGATCTTCGCATGTTTGCAAGGTAGGAAATGAGGAGTGCAGAATGTAGTATTTTTTTCTTATCCTTGCTGTTTTATTGAAGAATTGGTGTGGACTCTGAGCAAATCCCATTAGCTTGGGATTGTGGAGGATAAATCCTTCTGGGTTTGTTCCCCTTATGACTATTTCATCTGCGCACATCAGTTTTTGACAAAAACTAATATATGTGTCACAAGAACACTTGTTGACAAAGAGCCCTGGATGTGTGAAGGAGCATCCGGGCGTATGGTTGGACAATAGGGACTTCGTTGTTTACCTGCCACTTTTCCTGTGTCCGCACCTGGTAGACATAAAACTGCATAGCCTGAAAAAAGCTTCTAAGCATGCAAAGGAAAGACCCAGTCATGCTGATGCTGTCATTTTGTGTCTGTTGATATTTCTGAGCCAGCTATCTTATATTTTAAGGTTTGTAAACTCCATGCAAATATGAGAAAGAAAAAGAGCATCAGATGTAGAGCCAGCCTGAATAGTTTTACAGACCGGTTTACAAAGGTTTCAAGGTCTGTTCTGCAGAGGTGACCTGCTCACTACGTTAGGTTAGTTATGTTAAAGTCATGAGGAGGTGTGATTAGTAGCACCCAGTTTTGTTGTTACAAATTTCAACACAACAAAAACATGCAAGCTGTGGTTCTGCACATGGTAAAAAGCAGCATGACTTCCTACCCAGCCATCTGGGAAAAAGGTGTGGGGGGAAAATACTTTTTCTTCCTAAGTATTTCAAAACACGGTGGCATCACTGGAATGCAACTTTCACGGGTTTTCACTTGTGGAGCAGAAAACCACCTGAGGCAAGTACTGCAGCTTTTCCTATACTTCCCAGATTCAGCTGGTAATCCCCTAAAAACCTGGTTCTCGCCCTAGGATGGATATAGCCAAGTAGCCTAGAGAAACTGTAACCGCAAGAAAATACTTTTCTTGTCTGCGGCAAAGTTTGCAGCTATGCTGTGCTCGGGTATTTTCATAGAGCTCTCCCAGGCTTGTGGGTAGTTACTGCTCTTTGAATTACTCGTCTCCTTCTCCATCTTCTGTAAACTGTTCAGAGGATATTCTCTGATTGAGAGGCAACACTTTGGCCATTAGAGCAGTTTGAAATGTGTTTTCCTCATTACCAGATACGTTGTTATAAAACCAATGAGAGAGGAAATTAGAAACAAAATCATAACTGGTGATATCTTAAGACAGAATTCCGGGGGAACGCTTTGGACCAATTCAGTGGCAACGCAGATTCTTAGTTATCCTAGGGAGAGGAAAGGATTTCATGATTGCTCCCCTATCACTTCCCTCTTCTGGGTAAAATAGCCATTTGAAAGCTTTGGAATTGCAGATGCAAAAAATTACTTTGATTTCTTCATAAAATCAGCTGCCGTAACCAGGCAGCTGTCTTAATGATGTTTATTTTGCAGTTTGCTAGCACACCAGGTTCTTTTGCAGATCCCCAGGATGGCTTTGCTAAGTCTGAATTTCCATTCTACTATAGATTGAATTGACAACTGCATAGCTTACTCTTAAGTCAACAGTGAGGAAGAGAGAAGGTATGATAAACAAATGGGTCCTGTGGGTAGGATGCTGGAGTGTACAAATAGAAATGTTTATGCAAGACGCTCTTGCTTATCGGTGGCTTTATGAGGCACTGTAACTTGGGGGTTGTGGGTGTATTTTCTCTCTTTTTGTGCCGTAAACCATCAGAGATGAGTGTCTGGGTAAACCCATTGCTGTTAATGAACGTGTGGAGAAGCTGCTGCAGTGGAAGAGCTGATGTCCCTCATTATCCTAATACAGGTTACTGCATCAGCTCTTCTTTTTGCTTCATTCTGAGGAATCGCAGGCTAATGAGGGCTGTGCTATGGCAAATAGCTCTGCTGTATCAGGTGCCTCCCACAACAAACTCCTGCTATAAATGCATAGTTCGTGCACTAAATATACTGCAACTGCCCTTCCAAGTATAGTTGTGTGTGCACACAAAGGGGTGGGCTATTTTCAGCAGAGCAATAAAGTTCAGCCTGATACATTTTCTTGTGTCTATGCCTCTGAACGCGTGTTATTCATTAAACAGATGGCAGAAAGAGCTTGTGCCTGTCCATTGCTATGCACAGCTGGTATTTGCAAGGCAGAAGCCTTAAGGGGAAATAAGGAATACTGAAGCTTGGCTCCAGCATTGGCTGCGTTAACCCTCGTAACATTGAGTGGGAATTGAAATCCAAGTTCTTTCCTTAGGTGCTGCTGGAGGAGGGTTGGCATGTCCTTCCAGAAGTAAACTTGAGAAGGAGACAAGTTCTTTTTGAGCTAGGTCTTCGGTAATGTACACAAAGTGTTCCTCATTGCACATTAAGCAGTACTTTTAAAGACAGTTTGAGGCTTCACTGATGGCTTCTCTCCCAAGCCATGGGTGTGGAGTCACTTTCAGGATATTTTCTTTCTTGCTCTTAGATTGGGAGATGGAGGTCCTTTACTCCACTGAGGAATGCTCCCTGGTGGCACTAAGCTGTGGACAGTTCTGCTCCATCTTCAAGCAGTGCTGGTGGAAGGGATATCTCCTTGGCCAGAAATAAGCTAATTTTATTTGAATGACAAGTCTGAGATAATCCTTCTTTTTCAGTGTTTAAGAACACTACACTGCTGTGAGAGGGGTAGCTCTTATAACCTGAAGAGGGGAGAACAGTGATGAGCAATGGAAAGCAATACTCTTCCATCACCACATCTGGAAGCACACATCTGTCAACAGACATACCTGTGCAGCTTCAGAGAGACTCAAACGCGGTGTTACTGCCCCAAGAAGTGCATCCTGTGTCCCGTTTGGGTCCTATAAATATTCACCGCTCAAAAAGGCGAAGGTAGCGCCCATCTCCACTGGAGATGTGAGTCCCAAGTTACAGCTTTGTAGATTCTAGTTGGACTTTTGGGAAAACTTCTTCCCCGGGAGGGTGGTGCAGCCCAGGACAGATTACCCAGGCATGTGGGGGGATCTCCATCCTTGGAGGGTTTCAGGGCTTGGCTAGAAAAAGCTACAGCGTTGGCAACAATCCTGCTGGAGCAGGATGCTGGACTAGACTTTGGAGGTGTCTTCCAGCCGGCATTTTTGTGATATTCTTTAATATCCTCTCTAGCTTTTATTGGAGTGGAAAGTATTTCATCTTGACCAGTTACAAATCCAGACTCTTTTTGAGTACAGGATGGATTTATTTATTGGAAAACTCCTGCTTAGTCTGCATTGCTGTTGAAAGCCAGGTCGAATTAATTGCACAGGAGACAGCTGTGCCAGGAGATGAGAGTATGGGCAATCACAGTGAGCAGCAGCTTTATAGAAGGGAGGGAATACGTAGCTTTTAAAATCACTTTTTGAACAGTGAATCAATTTACAAGATAGATACAAAAATTACTGTTAATACCTCAGGGTACAGTCTGGTTTTGACACATGCACACACAAACCCACCCTGTGCCTGCTAACGGCCACTTCTCAGTGCACTGGTTGCCATCGGCCCAGGGAAGGAAGCCAATTAGCCTGATTTAAATACCCAGTGGGATACACTGCAAAAGGCAAATGGACAGCCCAGATAGTGGAAAGGTAAATACGACGGGAGCTCATCCATCTGTTGTTTGTTTATACTGCAGGTACAGAGACGTAGCAATTATGTTCTACGTAACAGTGCCAACTTGAAAGCTGGCAGATGAACGTCAAAGCAGAAGGGCGTTTGCAGTGTGCTGGGGGCTGCACAGCCCCGGCTGCCTGCCGGGATGAGGCAGTGAGGTTCCTGGCTCTGAGCTGTTTGGGGAACGAGAGGAGGGTGAGGAGGGACATGGCAAGTTGGAGAGCGGAGAAACACAAATGGCAGCGTACTGGAGGTAAAACCTATTCTGTGCAGTGTAGAGGGAGGGTGTGATGGAGGGAGACTTGTTGCACAGCGACTCCTTTCCAGTCACCTGTAAAGGGTAATGGGTGACAGGAGTGCCTAGCCTGAGCAGCAGAAGACAGCCAGGCAAACGTCAGTCCTTTAGGGAAAGCGCGAGAGGCCTCATCCTACTGTCACATGTAAACAGGCAGGAATGCTCTAAGGGATATTTGGTGTCTTTCGAGGGCTGTTCCTGGGTGAGGACTGTGTGAATGAATTGGAAAACAGATTTTGTCATCTCCACTCATTTTTACTGTCAGCTGGCATGAAGCAGCAGGCCAGCGTATTCCTAAACTGCAGATGGGTATGGAAAAACGAGCAAAAGCTGCTGAAGCACAGAGCAGAGCGTGATGTGCAACACATGTGGATGCACATCTGTCTGTGTAGCTGGGGAAGTGATTCTGGCATATGCGTTTGGGCCTTGATGGGTAGGAGTATTTGAGTGACATGTGCAGTATGGTTCCTACGTTTGGGAGGTTGTTAAGACAATTAAGAGACTCAGCAGCAAACTCTAGCTTTGTGTGGAGGGCTGGCTTGGTGTTACTGCTCTGAAGCATCTCTGGGGAGCAGGTCCTCAGTGATCGGGGACTTGCTGCAGTGAAGATGCTGTGGCGGTTTGGCTTAGACCCAGCTGTGATTGACTGTGTGGGGCTGAGGTTACCTGATGGCTGTAGTGTGTTGGTACCCAGCAAAGGGATATCTGTGCCATCTCTATTTAAAGACAGCTGGGAATTTAAGAAGTCAGTGTGGTTTTAGCTTAGATTTCAGGGTTTTGGGGCTCTTTGGGGGCTTTGTAACTCCTGCAGCTTCTCTACGGTGCCTGTCACCAAAATTTCCATCTCCCTGTTGTGACTGCTCCACCTACCCCATGCTGATCAACCTCAAGGGTGCAAGACCTGTAGTTACCAAGTCCCTTGGGCTGCTGTGAGGGAAAATACGCCCTTAATTCTAAAAGCAAGTGTAGGTACCCAGGCCTCTGATGCAGAGCTGTGATGAAGGGCAGTCTAGACCCAGGTAAGAGAGGGCAGAAGTAAATCTGCTTCCTGACTTCTCAAGGCTTGTTGGCACTTGTGGTTCCTTGCTTTCTGGAGTTAAAATTATGTTGAAAATTGACAATCTGAGGAAATGTGCCCCAGGCTAGGAAACCTTTTGATACAAGGAGGACCTTCACAAATCCCAAGGAGGGGGAGTCCCCTGCTATTGCAGGGGATTTCTGTGGTAGGCATGCCTAAGGTAAGAACTGATTTAATTCACTTCACTTTTCATGTAAATGAAGGACACAACCCAAACACCTTCTGATTTGTGTCCCATGGGAGAAGAAACGTTGAAGGTGGCAGTATCAGTTCTAGCTGCATGCACTTGCTTTCGGCCCACGTGCCTCCCTTGCTCTCCTTCCCTGCAGGCTGCTGCACTATTTCCGAGGCCGACACCATTTGGAGGAGATCATGTACAACGAGAACATGCGTCGCTCCCAGCTGCTGATGCTGTTTGACAAGTTCCGCAGCGTGCTGGTGGTGACCAGCCATGAGGACCCTGTGATTTCAGTTTTTCAGTCTCTCTTAAAGTGACTCTACTGGCAAAGGAAGGGAACCTGCTACACTCGCCATACTGATAGTCTAAAAGATGCCTAAAACCTAAAGGAGGTGAACTCAATTCCTTCTTGCCCTGTGACATACAGCACATTCTCCCCCTCTGTGCCTCCATTTTCCATCTGTTCCCTGTGGTGACAGCTGAGGAGGGTCTGTGCGAGGGCTCTGGGGCCTGCTGCAGGACAGCATGCACTTGCTCAGCCTGGATTCCTGCCACGCCACGTTCACAGCACGGGAGCTGCTGGTTCACTGACCCTGCTCCCTCCCCAGGGCTTGAGAGTGGGCCAGAAGCTTTCCCCTGCAGTGTTACTGACAGTATTTCACCTTTGGGTGGACGCTGGTGCATCAGAAGTGCTTTCTCTGCTCTCCAACAACATGACTGCTGGATTGTTCAGCCACCAGCTCTGTTTGTGAGCAGCCTGGCCCCATGGCAGAACAGAGTTGGCCTGGTTTGATCATTGTTACCTGGCAGCAGTGAGGACAGAGGTAGGAAGGCAAAGTATCACAAGTAAAGATTTTCATGAATAAGAATGACTCTCAGTGTGTTACGGCTTATTATTTCCTCTCCCCAGTATCCTTATTACTAAGTGTCTGTTGGAGCTCGGCTGTCACCAAGCAGCCCGTGTTTGTGGGTTTGCAGAGTCTCCAGTTTTTGACTGGGGGGGGGAAGCTTTGTTGTTGAGCAGGACTGAAATTAGCTGGCCAAGCTGCAAATGCATGGATGTATCAGTTCCACACAGCCAGAGGCTTGTGCTAAGGGCACTCAGACTTGTCCCCTACAGCTTGTTTTGTTCTTCCATTCCCCTCCCTGCAAGCATAGCTGCGGCTGTAGGGAACCAGAGTGGGGACCTGGCCTGGGTTAAAGCTATCCAGCTGAAAAACAAGATACAGGTCTGTATACAGCTGTGCTTCCTGATCTGGTTCAGGACTGCTCCTCCAGCTGTGCCAGGGCTGGAACAAGAGGTGACAGCCCTGCTTCTGGGGACAGGAGGAGCTTATGCCAGCTCACCCCTGGCCTGTGTGAGGCCACTGTTCCCCACAGCTGCTCACTGCTCTGTGCTGCATAGCCAGGGAAGGGGCAGGAGCCAGGGGGAGAGACCATTACCTCTGTGGTGGGGGTTTCCAGGGCTGTGTGTTGTTAAAAAGACTGTCAGGCTCCTCCTTAAGACCTTCCCTTACAACCACACACACACACAAGCTGGAGTTTTTCCCAGAGCTGCAGGCTCTCACAGAGCAGCTTCACTTGCCCACACAAATGGGGTGAACCTGTGAGCTTTATATAACCTATCTACCACCAGCAAGGCACAGTCATGCCAGGGGAACACTGTGTGGGAACACAGTGCACCAGACACCTGATGACAGTTAGTTACCTACTTACGGTCCCTTCAGTGAGTCTTCCCCTGCAGCTGCAAACAGGGATGTTACAGAAAAGCAAAAAACAACACCCAACCTAAAAATCAGATCAACATTGCTGCAGGGCCCCAGTCCCAGCCAGCCCCCAGCAACTGTGTCTCAAGGTGAGCTACTGAGATCAGCATAACATGGGCTGTTCAGAAGGGGCCAAACAAGGCTTTTTTCATGTGATGGGATGGGGACAAGGATTTTGAAAAACTTGAGCTTTTTTCTTGCACGTGAATCCTAAGCAGAGGGTGAGGGGGGGTGGTGTCCCTGTCAGCCTTCAAACTGCCACTGTGGCTGCAGTTCTGCCCCAAATCCTGGAGGTTTTTTTCTCCCCCGTACCTTGTGGCAGGCTGCAGCACTGCAGAAATCTCAGCATCGGTGCTTTCTTGGTGTTGGGGTTCACACAGCGGTAAGTTTTGAACTGGTCTCAAAAGCAGCTGGGAAAACAAACAAAAAACCACTCTTGTTCTCCAAGCCGGATGTTATGGACTGGTATAGGTTGGAAGGGGTCTCCGGAGGTCTTTTGTCCAAACCTCTGCTCAAAGAAAATGTGTTAGATCAGGTCACTCAGGAGCTTGTCTGGTGGAGGTCTGAATGTCCTACAGCTTCTCTGGGCCCCCAGTGTTTGACCACCCTCACAGTGAAAATTTTTTCCATATAGCTAATGAGAATTTCCTGTTTTCTAGCTTGTGCCCATTGCCTCTCATCCTGTCTGACAGAAGTCTGGCTCCGTCTTCTCTACACCCGCCCCCTAGATAGTTGTAGACAACAATAAGATCCCCCCTTTACCTCCTCCTCTCCAGGCTGATCAAACCCAGCTCTCATCCTTTCAGTCAGCTCTGCTGCCCACCAGTCTTTTGACTGTTCTCCTGTAGAAACCAAGCGATGGGCTCTGCTGGGGGCCAGCAGCAACGGGAACAGCACAGCACATCAGAGCTGTGAGCCTTCACCACTCATCCACTTAATGGAGTCTGGACCCATTGGCAAGGGAGAAAGTGGCCTTCAAGGTCCAAAACCAACCTCAGTTCTGGCTGGGAGACCCATACCAGTCTGCCCCATAAATAAAATTCTACCTTGCCTCACTCAATGTGATAAAGTACATTTATTGTTAAAAACCTCCAAGCCACTATGTCTGCCCTCGCTGCTGCCATGACATAGCTTGAGGCTATCATACAGAGCACAGCTCAAGCCCTGGCTGGTGGCACACCTGCAAGACTAGTCAGCTGCAAGAGAAGTGTCCCATTGCTGCCATCTCTCTCTCTGTTTTCTTATCTACAATGCTCACAAATTTGTTTCCTCGTAAATAAAACCTGAGAGGTTTGTGTGCCCACTCTCCCCTGTTGCCAATACCAATCCTTGTTGTGGCTACCACATCCTGCTCCCCTGGGAGGTCGTGTCCAGGTACCATCCAGATGGCTGCATCTTGAGTCAGGTCCCTTTGGTCAAAAGCCTTATCAATCCCAAATGCTTGGCAGAGCTTGGAGGGCCCATTACACAGCTGCCAGTCCTTCAGCGGCTTCGCAGGTCCTTTCCTTGAAGCACTGCGCAGCTCTCTCATCGCTTCTAAACCCCGAAGAGGCTCCAAGGAGCGAAGTAAGACAGCAGCCCCTTCCCCTGTGCAGAACAAGAACCACGTGTTAGTACAGGGTTGTTCATCAAGAACATCTCAGCTTTCAGCCCCACCGCCAGCAGAAGCACTTCAGCTCTGAGCCTGTGGCTCAGCTTAGCCTGATGGGGCAGGGAATTGCCCGCAGCGCCCAGCCACAGGGTCTGTCCTTCTCTTGGGCCGCTTTGCTTTAAGGGCCAGGCTCTGGAGTCAGCCGCTAACCCTGGTCAGCGTGCTCCCTTCCCTCTTCTGAATGTCCAGTGTCCCACAGCTCTCTGTCCTTTATTCATCAATGCTGACTTGCTCTTCCCCAACCCCACTTCTTGATGTTACTAAGTCTAGCTGCTGCTCCAAGGCTTGCCAGAGGGCAAGAGGTTTTTCTTATGTCAGCACAATTTTCAGGAATAAATACACATATGGTTCAGTTTTGGCATAGCTATCCAAAGCTGCTCCCAAACCCAGTGGATTTATAATAAACTCTGATTACAAGAACTCCAGCTAACAAAGGAGAGGAGGAATGAGTCTGGATGCTGCCAGCAGAAAGAGGCAGCTTGCAGAGTTAGGCTGGACAAAGAAAAACCTGGGAAGGAGCTGCAGGCACAAGGGAGCAGCCACTGTCCATGCCACTGGTGAGGGAGCCCTGGCTGCAGGTGTTACCAGCTCCAACACCCAGCTGGAGGAGTAACAGCAGGTGGGATGACCATGGCTTTGGGTAACTGCATAGCTACAAGGGAGAGCGATCCGAACCCTGGTGCCAGGGAAGCTCTCCAAGACAGGGACCTGGGGCAGGACAGGGTTGCATTATCTCTGGCTGTGGGATGAACAGCCCTGGGAGTATCACTCTAGCAGAGACCTTTCTGTGACAAGAAGTGAAGGAAACCAACAGATTCTCTTCTCAAATGTGATCTGGCACCTTGTCAGGAGCCTTAGGAAACTCCAGCTCCCCACAGCTGTTGTGATCAGCTGCCCTCCCTGATTTTGGTGACAGTGAAGCAAAGATGCAGGTCTGAGCACAGACATTCCCCTGCGACGAGGATCCCCAGCCTAAGTGGGACATAAACAGTTCCTTGGTATTTTCCACTGGACAGCAAGGAAGGTCTTTCTTCTCTTGACCTTGAGTGGGCGAGGAGAGAGCCTGGTAAAGCGGTCTGTGTGCTGGCCCACACAGCACCCCTTGTGCTGGGGCCGCCCACGGCATTCCTCCCCACCAGCATCTGTGTGCTCGGTGATGCCACTCTGCAAGAATCCCCTCTCCCTCTCCAGCCTCAAACATCTGGAGCCACACTCCTGCCTGACAAAGGCTTTTTTGGTAGGCACTGACACATTCCTAAGACCTGTGATTTCCAAAAATAGAATCCCTCTCGTATTTAGTAACAATCCCACACTAAATTACCCTCCTGGGGTCCCAACTGAGCCTATCAACTGAGGACCTGATTTCTGGCTTTTGTGAGGTGTGCCTCTTGCCCTGAACCTGCTCAGAGCCCCGCTGCCCTCAGCACAGCTCAGTGAAGTCAACAGCCTTATTTCCAACAGCTGTCAGCAATCTGTTCCCAGGCACTCCCCTCTCTAAGGAAGGGGATTGATGCTAATCTGGCAGCCAAAAGCTGCTTCCCTGTACTACAGTGATTTAGAGCTCAAAGGTCATTTTAGATTTTTAAGAACATGCTCCATGTCTTAATTCTGCTTTTCATCCATGCACAAAGAAACATCCTTCGCATTGGGATGCTGCCTCTCTCACCAGGAACAACTGTGGGATTCTAAGCAATCGCTAATTACACTACTTGCCTTCATCCATCACAAATGCAAGCGGAAACCGTCGTTAGACTGGAATTGAACAGAGTCCTTGGGAGTTCATGTGAAGAGAGACACGCACTCAGAGAAACTGCAGATGCTCCCAGAGCATCGGCAGAGCTGTGGCAGGGGGTACCTGGCACTTCTGTCTCTGGCTGCTCTTTCTGCATTTCCACCAGAAAGTTTTCACACTCTTTCTAGTTGAGTGCAACACAGACCCGCTCTCTGCTCCGAGCCAGCAACCCCTGAATGTGAGAGCAACACGACAGGAGCTTTGGGAAGAGGTGGAGACAGCAGGCAGGATAAGAGTGCAGGGATGCCACGATGAGCTACTGCCTTCTCTGCCCCCATCTGTCCCCACACTTCTGGGCTGATATTCGGGTCCTCCTGAGCATACTTGCACATCAGAAGTTGTAACTACCAAAGAGTAGCTGAATCCTTCTGGCTCACCTCCTGCCTGCCAGAGTGCTTCAAGCCTGCCTGCCTCCCTCTCTGCAGCCTGCCACAGTTCACTCTCGGGGGTTATCTGGCTTCAGCATCTGCCTGACATAGATACGGCCACTGACATGCCACCAGCAGCAGTGCCAGTCCAGAGATGCTGAATATCTACCTCCCATGCCTAAGAGTCACTCCGTATAACAAGTAGCATTCAAAGCTACAAGCTGGGATCTAACAACGACACAGAGGCCAATTCTCTCCCTGAGCAGCTAGAAATCATAAAACGATAGGGAAGTCCCACACCCCCACTGCGCAGCTTGCTGCTCCTTCCCTGGAACAGCTCCAGCTCTCATTCTTGGAAACAGCTCTTGGCCGCTGGAGAGAAGAAAATTTTCTCTCTCCACCCGTCTGACTCACTGGTCCCGAAACAATTCCTTGAAAAGTCCTAGTTTAGGATCCGAAAGTTAGAGGGAAGTCCATGCAGTGTGACCCTGAGCCTGGGTAGAGCATCATTGGGATCTCGATTTTACCAGTCATTCTTTCGTATCTGGCAGCAAAATGCACACCTTGGGAAATTCCAGAGAAACAAATCGCAGCAAAGTAAAAGAGAAGCTTGATTGGCATTTGCCCTCTTCCTGAAGTGAGGGAAGCCCAATATCCCTCTTAACCCTAGGGAAAGCTCTTTGTACTAAGATTATTTGCTGCTCAGGATATACTGTAGGATTCATGCACACTGAAAGACATTGGTTATATTTTTTCTATAAACTCTTTTGTCTATAAACTCTTCTTCCTCTATCATCTATGATTTCTCCAAAATAACAATGTAGTGATGCTCGCCACGGCTTCAGGCAGTAGCGGTATTTGACCCAGTGATGGGAAGACCTCTCACACTAAAATCCCACACAATGCAGCTTTCTCTCAGTGATGTGCACAAATGATTTCCCCTTCCCCAGTGACAAAAAAAAATATTTAAGCCCACCCTTCAACTCATTATGGTTTTATGAACACAAAGCTACAGTCAAGTGAACTCAACTGAACACACTAACAGCCCCAGCTTCTTGCCCCAGCTAAGTGGCAAAACAACAGGCTACAGCTGAAGTGCTTCTGATGTCTGCGGCAGCATCAGGCTGGGCTGGGGACATACTGCTGAGGACACGACGGCAGTGGTAGCTCTCAAGGTAAAGCCCATGCTTTTGTAGCTGCTCTACCAAGTACCTCTGCCAGCACAGCTCTGCTGGTGACACACCTTTTCCTATCCCCAAGTGATAGCACTGAGCCCGAAATCTAACGTAAGCCAAATATAGAAAACAGAAGAGAAGGTTTATTCCACCTGGTATTAAAACAGACGATGCTACAAGGTTACGTGTCAAAACAAGAGAGCTCTGAAAAGCCAGTCTCATGAGTCAGGCACCCCAATTCTTGACAAGCTAAGCAAAAGGGAGCAAGTAGGAGTAGCATATGAAGCTTTGCACATCCTGTATAGGCCTCAGCTCCTGAGGACCAAGAAGGTCCAGCATGATTCAAGTCAGTGTTAAAATACTTTTTAAAATGAAGTCTGCTGCAACAGTCCAATTCATGCTGCTTGCCTGATCCCAACAGCACACATGTTTGGGACAGCCCTGTGCAGTGTCCGTGCCAAGAAGGTAGCAAAACACAGGCAACACAGGGACAGCGCAGCACTGTGATCTCTCTCCAGTACAAGGACGGCTGCTTTCATTAAGCTAGCAGCTCCACATCAGCTCTACGGTCACTCAGTTCAAGAGTCTGAGAAGCAGCAGGACAGCAGTCACTGCCAGTACTTAAGAGGACATACTGGTTCTCTGAACTGCTTGCTTCCTCCCACAAGGATCCTGTAATTTAAGCAGCACAAGGGCTTGCCTACGCTACAAAACTAGATAGTTTAATCTAAGCCAGCTAAGAATTTGTTTGTGATTATTAGTTTGTGCTTTATTAAACCACCTAAAACCACACTAGATCTCAGTTAAATCTATGTGCTTGTTCCAACAGTCTCCAGAAATAAATGCGTTGTTAAAAATCAATGTATGATTGCATGAATATTTTGATGCAAACCACCCGATTGCCAAACAGAAACATCTTTCAAGAGTCATTTGGAAAATCTCTAGAACTGATTGCTCCTGAAATCAACCTCAGGTTTTCCCCTAATTCTCATGTTATTCAGAATGAGCTTTGCTAACATGTATCCAGGTCAAAATTGAAATGGCTTAAGATGGGGTCAATTGGTGTATGTTTGAAGACACCAGGGAATTCCCAAAGACCTTTCCCCTTCTCCACTGCTCCAATTTGCCGTACAGTATCCCCAGATGTAAACCCCAGCTACTCACATAAAGCAAGTTGCTCTGCTGTCCTGAAATCTGTGTGCATGTCTAGGCTTGTTCTGCTCCTCCCCTCCATCTACAGAAAGATAATAAAAAACTGGAAGAGAATCAGGGACAGGCAACCAGGATGATCGAAGTTATGGACTAGCTTTGGAGCAGGAGCCTAAGGAAGGAATAACTAAGCAGACTAGAAACCTTCAGCTTGGAAAACAGCTGAGGAGGGGATATGAAAGATCCCAGGAGATCACAGGAGGCAGAAAATGATATATAGGAATAGATGCAATCACCCTACGTTCTCCACTGTTTAACTCCTGTGCTCTACAGCTTTGCACTGCCAAAATCCAAGAAAAGAGTGATGCAGCTCTGGGACATCACTGGTGATGTGCCCTTTGAAACAGAAAAGCATTTAGCGTACTCTCAGTAATTTGTGTTCAGTCTTTCCAAGCGACACCTTCAGAAATATGTTCAAATTCATTTTATAGTCTCCTGGTCAGTCACTCAGGTTTTCGCAGCATTTGCGAGGAGACCCTGAAGTACTTAGATATTTTGCATCAAATTCCCTGCACAAAGATGACGAAACTGATTACATTCGAAGTTCATACTATAAGCAGAGCATGGTCTGTGCTCTGGGACCAAGCAAGAGGGACCACAGACTTTTTTTTCCCCCCCAGTGTTTCTTGCACAGCCACAGCCAGATTCAAAACAAAGTTTCCAAGACCTGTCCCATATCCAGAAAATGAAGTGCTTTTGCCTTCTTCCCAGGTGCACAAGTGCCAGCACAAAAGACTACTTCCTCAGTCCTTCCCTCAGACTAAATGACAGGACAGGCTCTTTCTCCATCTATGTTAAGATGGGAAAAGCATCTCAGGTGTGATTCTGCCACAAATTCTTGCTTTCAACACATCTGCACAGGGGCAAATATACTGAAGGAGTAAATCCTGCTTACGTAGATAATACACAACATGCACAGCCATGCGATTTACTTCAGTGCATTCCTCACAAAGCTGGTAGTGACAGCTGTGCTTGCCGTCAGCATAGCTGCGTGTATGACAGGCTAATGGAGAATAAGTTTGTAACAAAAAAATCCAACTAAATCCATCACAACAGTGAGCTCTTTAAGTGATTTTCTACAAAACTAAAACAGGTATATAAAGGAAAATTTCCCAAAGTATAAATTTCAAAGAAATCTTTCTAGAATTCAAAGGCTAAGCATCTTTTTTTTTAAAAATAAAAATTATTATTCCTAATATTTCAAACACTAAGAATCCCATCCTGAATAAAGAACCATTCTGTTTTCATTATCTGAGCAGATTTAGCAGAGACAACATAATGAAATTCACATGTGTTCATCCACCAGACTCCAGACCTCCATTTAGAAAGACAGGCTCTTCCCCCACAGTATAACCTGGCACTGTTTTTCTGCTTGGTACCTGTCCAAAGGCCAAAACCTGAGGATTGATGGTCACTGTTACAACATTTGCTTTGCACTTATGATTACACAAGCTGTGGAGGTTTTTTTAAGCTATATCTTTGAAATGGCAAAAAAGAAAAGAAATTGTTTTTGAGATTTTTTCCTAACAAAATGAGTATTTATCTAAGAAATACCTGCTGCCATTCCATGTGTCTAATTAACAGATAGCTTTATTGCAAGGCAGACAGTGTCATTCTTAGAGGAAAGAAAAAAAAACATTTTAGAAGTAACATTTGCATGTTAAGAGGAGCTGTGGAAGGAGAGTCTCAGTAAATTCCAGAATAATTTGATTAGGGATTGATTATATTATCTTGAGAATAATAAAAGAAGATTGAAGATTCTGTAACAGTCTGGGTATTTTGATTTGGGTTTTTTTTTGTTTTAAGATACAGCAAAGCAGCTAAAATGCTCCTACATTGCTCCTGGCTTAAGCTTAGGACATCTCAGATCTTTTTGTTTTCCCCGACATTTACAGCTTCTGAAGATAAAGGTAGGAGACAGAAGAGTTTCTTGTCATGGCAGCAGACACCAAGATTTAGGCTATCATTAGACTGCAAATTTACTTCTACATCACCACTTTTGAGGAACAAAGTTCACTGAATCACAATAATAAGGCAGCAGCCCAGGTCATCAAAACCAAAAGCTCCATCCTATCAAGATTCTCCTCCAGTCCTCAGTCTTTATTTCTGTGCCTGAACAGCTCATAGAGCTCAGAGCTGGGACCAAAACCCCACCGGGCTGGTCACTGTGCAGCTGGAGATGGGCCCTGCTTCTAATGTTGGAAGTGAATACGTTGTCTGTCCACAGTTATGTACTGTTCACAATGGCAAAACTCAGGTCCCAAGGAAAGATTGTGACAGCATGTCATTGCCTTCACAGAGCTCACAGGGAGCTCACAAGTGACTGCAACACGGCAAGCGTAGCTTGAAGTATCAGCCCCATGCTATAGGCATTAAAACTCTTTCAGCCTCAACTTACCTTGGCTGGAAACATTCACGCAGAAATGAATCCCGTAGATCTGATACACGTACAGAGTTCCTGGTTTCATGAACATTGCTGCGTTTCGTTGAGTTTGCTTCCCACCTTTCGAGTGGGAAGCTTCATCTTCCCCACCCAGATAAGCTTCTGTTTCAACAATCCTCCCCCAGAGTTCTCTGCCATCAGGAAGTTTGCGAACTAAAATCTGAAAGATAGGTCAGAGTGCATCAGTTAGCAACCCTCTGTACAAAATAACCAGGGCACAAGAGCTGCGGAAACAACGAAGTCAGAAAAAAGGACCTTATGGTACTGCACACTCTCCTCTCCATCTAGCAGTCCAGCCTGTAAGCTAACGTGAACTTTTTCAGCTTCTGCCATTCAGGCCACAGCTCAGTACAAGAAGTTCCTATCTGTCACTCACCCCACAAAATGCCTGGGGTGTCTAGATGTGGCAGTATCATAAAAAACCAATTTATGATCCTATATACAATAAAGCCCACAGAGTTGCTTTTGTGGTTATTTGCTCTATTCTCCACCCCAATCCACCAGGTTTAAGGCAAAAAAGCACCACCATTATCAACCTTGAAGCATCATGAATGTACATTCTTTAGATCAGGAGAAATACGACAGTGGCACAATTAAATAACTACTATGATTAGATAGTCTCTCTCCATAGAGATGTTTCAAACAAGTCCTGGTCCCTAACCACAGAGATACTCACTCTGGTCATGATTAACAATGCTATTTCTGTATTTTCTGCACCACAGAGAGGGGCAGTGCAGGAGAGCTGGGAATTGGCTTTAGGCAGACAACAACAGATCTTTGTTATTACAGTCTGTTCCCTGCTGCCGGTACCTCCTTAAATAAAACAAAGCAGATGCGGGGAAAACAAACATGACAGTGAAAAGATTATCTTTAAAAATAAAACAATCACTAAACTTCGTACAAAGTTTTTTGTGGTTTGACCTGATTTCTAAACTTGTTATTTTACTTAATGTGTGTTTAAGAAATACTGCAGTATAGTCTCATTTAGGCATCAGTTATCGGTTTAATTATAATACATTCAGTGCTTCCATATTTGAAAACCAGCCGTTCAAAAATGACCTTCAAGAAACAAAGCTTAATTCCTAACAGATGTTTGTGCTGGATTGCTAATGCAATTATTGACCTGATCCAGTATGGATGCTCCAGAAGTCAGTTTCAAATGCTGCAACTCCAGTATATCAAGGTTTCCCTACACCACTTCTCAAATTGTTGAAAACAGTTAGTTTATTCTTTTTATGAAAAATGCAGTGACTTCAGAAAAGCACTGGTGTTTAGCAACTGCCTGTAAACACCCCAAAAGCACACCCATGTGGCCACATTTCTCTTTCAAGATGATGAAATGCAATGGTTAGGTTGTGATTTTAAAAGCATGCAGGCATTTCCCTGACTCTTCAGACACACCAAATATTCACAGTTAAACGGTTTAAAAATGGTGATGATTCACAACACCTCACGGTAAACTATTTTATAGAGGTTTTTATTTCTCATTGAGGTTGTATCTTGGTGTTATGACAGTTCATGTTGAGAGGCCATTTATTCCGTGTATGTTCTGGGGTATTTTTTTGTTTCTAAGAACTCAAGTATCACGTTTACGGTAAGTAATATTAATATACCGTGCACCTCCAAAATTTGGTAGAATGAAGACAATGAATGAAACACTGAATTATTATAGTTGTAATTCTAAGAAAATGAGAGAATAGACTGGGTCACTGGAGACTAGGGGGTTATACTTTAAAGAAAATCTAAAATTAACATGGAAATCCCCTGGCTCGTAATTCTATGCCTAAATAGGAAAAGTATAGAATTAGGACTAAAATATCACCTGCCTGGGGTAACTGAATGCATAAGGATGTTGGATTCATCAAGACAAAAAAAATGCATCAGTACTGGGAGACTTCAGGTATCTCCATATAGATTAAGTAAATATCACAGGAGGACAGGACACAGGCTGTGGGTTTTTTTAGACACCATGAAATGCTTTGCAGAGTGAGTAATTGGGGATCTCACAAGAAAAGACTAAACTCTCAAACTGGTGCAGAGCAAAATGCAAAGTCTTTTCCAAAGACTTATCCCTGAAAAACAACTTTGTATCATGACCATGAAGTATAAAGTTCAGTGTCCCTCCACAAGCATTAAGGTCCAAAAATAATCTATGAGAGTTCTGCTTACCAGCAAAAAAGGGAAACTACATAAAGTGAGGAAGCTTGTTAGGAAGAACTTAAAAGAGGCAGCCAAAGGTTAAAGCTGGAAAGGCAAGCCTCTAGCAGGATGTCTATAAAGATAGCAAACACACATGACTTATCAGAGAGAGGTTAAGACAGACCAAAAAAATCCCAGCAGGGTTAAAAAGCAGAGCAAAGGCGTCAATTACAAGCAAGACAGTATTGTTAGAAAATAAAAAAAAAGCTACACACAGCAAGACAGGCCAAAACCAACAGTTTGTGGAACAAATTCCTACAGTTATCTAAACCAATGAGAACCCAGAGAGTCTGTTCACCCTACAGACAATAAACGTATAAAAAAAGACTCAGAGAAGATAAGACCACAGCAGTGAAACTAAAAACACATTTTGCAATTGCATTTAGGGGGTCCCAGACTGGTACCTTCTATTGGGAAAACACTGGAGGAACTCCCTCCCATGGAAACAGTGGGAAAGTTTTTTTTGAAGGACTCACTAAGCAGAAGAGACAGGTTTAATCTCCCCCACTCCGATTTCCAAAGGCTTTCAACAAGGTCCAAAGATTCCTCCAAGTTTCTGCAATGGGATAAGGGAGAAGGTCCTTTCACGAAGGCTTGAAAACTCAGAAACAAAAAGGTAGGAATAGCAGTTTTCAGAGTGAAGAGAGTTTAACTGTGGAGTCCTATATGTCTCCACACTAGGGCCTGTGCTGCCTTGTGTATTTGTGTTAATAACCTCAGTAAGGTGATTGTTAGAGAGCTCACCATGTGTACTGACAGTATCAAGTTATTCAGAACAGCAAAAATAAAAGCAGGTAGTACAACATACAACGTTCAAAGCATACAGGGCAGCATAAAGGAAAGTACCAAGCAGTCTGCTGAACTTGCAGATAAGAATGAAATATTCACGTACACTATGACAGTGGATACTGGTCAAGAACGGCCAAGGGCCTGCCATGCTATTAGCATCACAAAATAGTAAAATGGAGGCAGAGAAGGACATGTTGCTGACTGCAGAGCATTACTTTCCCCTAGGCTAAACAAGAGCCAAAAAGAAATAAAGGAACATCTGAAAGG
This sequence comes from Gavia stellata, assembly GCF_030936135.1. Taxonomy (NCBI): domain Eukaryota; kingdom Metazoa; phylum Chordata; class Aves; order Gaviiformes; family Gaviidae; genus Gavia; species Gavia stellata. The sequence continues at coordinate 16,541,924 of NC_082611.1, read as the reverse complement.
AAAACAATGGGCCTGAAACAACCTTCAAACCACAAACAGCAAAATACATTTCAGTAAACCAGAAAAAAGGGAGAAAAACTCCACAAAAAACTAATTCTGAAATGTGACAGTAAACTAAACCTGAAAAATTACTCCTCTGACTTCATCCAAAATAGATTTGGCTACTAGTCTTGAAATTCCACTGAACTTAACCAGAGAAGGAATGAGAGCTGTATTCCTAAAATAGCAAAGCCCTGGAGTCAAATGGCAAAAAAAGAATTTCATCCTTTTACACTAAGTTATTAGCTAGCACATGCTCCAGTACAGTCATCTCAGTGTTCATATCTTACCTGTCCCAGAAAGGACTTGGCCAGACTAATACAGGGCTGGTTGAAAAAATCTGCTTCTAGCTGAGAAGAATTTTTTTTCTCTATCGCAAAATACTTGCTGCTTTTTGGAGAAGAATCCCCATCAGGCGTAGCATTCAGGTTCTCCAAGGCATCAAAAGGAGGGAAGCTGGAGTTGCTTTGGAGAGCACTTAACTGAGCCAACAGCTTTCTTTTTCTTGGCATAGTTCTAGAAAATAATTAGGAATATAAAGCTTATTTAAAAAGTAACTTATTTCTACAAAATCTTGGTTTTACACCTCTCCACAACAATGAATCTGAAAGCTATGACCTAATGGGACAACCTAGGCAAACTACAGAAGCAGGTGACAGATTTAGCTGTGTCTACATCAGGCTAGGCAAATATTGGACTCTACTGATAAGCAAATAGAAAACTGCAGTTTGAGTATTCATCTTTTAAGGACTGCAGATAAAAAGCAATTCTGCTCCACTTAGCAGTAAAAATAAGTTTGTTAACTGTTAGGTTAGGAAATTCAGAAACTGAAAACAAAGATGAACCAGTACTATATACTTTTTATCTAGAACTAATGTAACCTGTTAAGCAGACAGAAAAAAAAAAGGAAACCACCACCTCAAAAATCGTGCTGACTCAGGAAGTCCACAGAAGTCACATATCAATCGTTTTAAACAGTAATGTAACTGGATCAGAATCTAAAACTCCACAGGACATAGAACATTTGAGTTGGGAGATGCCCTATTTACAGTCACAGTGACAAACTTGTTTATCATGCTGTAGAAATGTTTGTGTTAGCACCTCCACAAAATCAGCTTTAAATTCAACCTACCAGAAAGATGAAGAGTAGTCTGTTCCAGTCAACAGTACGTATTCGAGGCAACTACGTAACCTGAGATTGTTCTTCTAGGTTTGTCACCAATTTACTATGTGAGTTTCAAGAAGTTAATGTTTCTTTTCCTGTGCTGCAGTCCTTATACCTGTCGAACAGGAACAGACTTATTTATTCACTGTGTAAAGCACTTTGAAATAGGCTGGGAGATTTTGGAGCTGGAAATCTTGATACCAACAGTGCATCGTTAGCTCAAACTCAAGAATAATTTGCAGTTTTCTATTGGTCTAGCAAAAGACCATCTCGCAGCTGGGGCATTGCTGGAGATGCTCTTCAGCCTTTTGTATAAACAAGGCTATGAAAACAGCAGGGAATGCACTTTTCCTATACTGAATACACAAAAAACTGAAACCAAACTTTTAAAATTTCCCCATTGGCACTAATTTTGGAAAGCGTCAGCCTCAAAAAAGGATTCTTACAAGGGAATGCAAAGATACCAGGTTTCAGAAGATGCCTCATCAGTTCTGAAATTCAACCACATGTAGACATAAGAGAAAAAACAAAGGTTCAACATCATACATAATTAGAAATGGAGAAAGAATCCTATATACAGCTGAACCTGCAAGGGAAACATATACATGATTAAGTAGCTGTTGCTTCTCATTTTTCACCAGATCATCAGCTTTTAAAAATGACTACAAAAACCTTCACCATGAAAAACAATCTTTATCTTGCTCCGATGTTTCTCTCAAAGAAAGGTCCGCCAGCAATAGTTGCCTTGAACTACACTGAAACAAATTCAGCATTGCTACACTCTGGATCAGCAGCGCCAATTCCCCAGCAGTATTATATTTCACTTCAGAAGAATTCAGACACACATAAAAATAGGCAAGGAAAAATAAATAATCATGTTGGCATGACTGGCAGAGAGATGGGATGTTTTAATTTTTTTTTCCTAAACATCTAATTCTTTATTGCAATAATTTAGTAATATCAGAGACTTGCCATAGAACGGCCAGCTCCATGACAGGTATTCTGCTCTGAACTGCGGCTTTCACCTGGTGGGAATTCTTAAGAATTTTGTCAGAAGTCACCAACCTGCCTCAGACAAAACTGCCTGATGGCCTTCGCAAATGACAGTCCTGTCTAGGAGAAAGGGTGAGAATAGGACTTCCCCGTATCAGACTGACCCTCTAAAAGACTCGGTCAAGGGAATGCTTCACACTGAAGACAGTACCTCCAGACTTTTCTGACAGTATTAACTGGAACTTCCAGTTCATCAGCCATACACAAAGACATGCTGAAAACATGGCCAATTTGAGTGGAGCATTAACTCATTTGATAATTTGTGCTCTTATGGAATGCAACATCAGAAACAGGATCTGAGTTGCCTGGCACCTATTGCCTTTCCAATTAAGTAATTCTTAAAAGCTGGAAGTGCTCTCATGTAAATGTTATACTGGCAGCCTTAGGGCACTTGCAATTTCATTGCTGTGGGCTGATCCTCGACAGATCTCAGCCCTTTCAACTCTCATTAGAAATAGCAGTAGGATACTGCCTTATAGTCATGAGAAATGGGTCACATACAGAAATGTGATTGCTTTAAAAGCAAAAATGCAGAATAAGGGGACTGCAATACCATCTCAGAAATCCAAAAAACCCCTGATCTACCTTTTGTCCCTCTACTTGTTCATACCAAGATAGGAAACATAAAATTCTATGCCTCAAAGCCTATCTACACTTTCTATAAAGGATGTTGCTGGTACATACAAATCCCTCTTGCCTATGAAAAAGCACACTGTAGAAGGCAGTACATATCGAGTACCCAAGGCCTATGTATTTGGGAAGTAAGAGACACCATCTCTTCATATGTAAGTCTACAGACAAATTCTGCAACTCTTTATTTGTATAGTAAACAAATTCTACTTCTGTGCCTCAAATAAGAACCAGCTGTGGGTTTAATCACTTTTTACTAATCCTGTTGTAACCAAACTAGCTACAAGTTATTAAGCACATGTGTGTATACATGCACAAGAAAGTATGGAAGTCAGAAAAGATCAAGAGCTGAAGAAGTCTGCACAAGTGCCTGAAGTCTTCAGGGCTGCTGGGCTAGTCTCGGGCAAGTGTTTAGGGACCCTGCAAGCCAGAATCAGAAAGACACTGAAAATCTGTGTAAAATACAGCTCAGCAGCAGACACCCTGTAGTCAAGGCACAGCTGAGTCTACACAGGCTTCTTTAATCCTTCTAATAAGACTGCATTTGCAGGTATTTCCTCAGGTATTTAAGGAGCTTTTACTAGAAGGAAGTAAGAAAAAATCCCACCAGTAATTTACATGTACTTTTGGCTCACAGGTCCAGGTACCTGCAGCCGTAAAGTCTTCCTCACGCACATCTATCTTTCTGATAGCATGACGAAGAAGCGTATGTATGAACAAACTGACACTTCTGGAGAGACAATTCCTCACACAAATTCCCAGCTGTACAGATTTTATGTTGGAATATATGAACTGTCAATACTGGGTCAGGCCAAAGGACATGTCTCCCTGTACCCTGCTCTCCAGCACAGGTCAAAAGCAGGTACGTAGGGAAGAACAGAATAAGCACACAGTGCTTCTCCACACATACTCCATGTCTCTCGACCGGAAACTTCTGAACCAGGCACAGTTTCCATGTCTTTAGTAACTGTGAGCTTATGCAGTCTTCCCCAAGTCTGTGTAAAACTATCCAAACTGTGACTTTACTGATGAAGAAAGCTTCACAAAATTAGTCATTACGACTCCAAAAACTCACTCATTTTTTGTGTGAAATTAGGACTGCTCCCCACCCATATGAATCAGTTTACATTTGCAATTCAACACCATCAGCCCTCTTCTTTACTACCTCAAGTAATGTAAAGCCAGCTGGAAACATTGTTTTTCCAGGTCATTTACAAAACATCCCTGCGGCACTCCATCCGTGACCTCCAGCCACCATGAGGGCTGCCCATTTACTCGCATCCTCTTTCCTATCTTTGCACCAACTGTTTATTTATGACAGGGAACTCCCTTATTATGTTAGGGGCTGCTCAGGTGAGGGCTCCTGTTTAAAAGCTTCCCGAAATCGAAGTACAGACTGTAAGCCAGACTTCTCAACATGCTTATTTAGACCTTCGGAGAATTCCAACATTTTTTTAAGGCATGACTTTCCATTACAAAAGCCACATTGGCTCTTCCCCACTACATAATGTTTATGCAGGTGTCCAATAATTCTACCTTGCTATATTTTCTACTAATTCAGTTGGTAGTGGTCAAAATTCCTGGTCTGCAGCCCACAGATCTCCCCTAGAACCCTCTTTAAAAAGTAGTGACACATTTGCTGCTCTCCAGTCCACAGGTATTAGCTTTCAGTGAGAAGGGAGAGACCACCGTTAGCAGCACTGTCCCTTGGGGCTTCATCTGTTTCAGCAACTTGTTCCTGCCTGTTGTCTATTTGTTCTATAACCTCTTACACAGACACTCCATTTAAAGCCAGATCCTTCAATGAGTTCTCAGCAAGAAGGATTTCCATCCACCTTTCCTGTCTAGTCTAACCTATTAGTAACCAGAAGTAAATTAATAATGTATAGCTTCCTGGACAACAGTGTGTGAAGCAGGCAAAAAAAAAAAAAACCCTTCTTGAAAGAAGAGTGCAGGCAGGAGCTAATATACCATCCCTACAAATATTAAGTCAATCTCTCCACAGACTTTGACACTATGTGCAATCCTACTAATACCTCAAAAGTATGGCAAAATGAATAGTTTTATTCACCTTACTGAATGCTGGGGATGTCATTTCCTGCAAGACGTCCTTGCAATTCCAGTCCTCGCTCCTACTGCCTACTGGGCATCTTGAGCTTTTCAGAATGAAACTTACTCATCCTTCTGTAAAGAACAAGGAAGATAAAAATGAGGGAGAGTTATGAAAAGTCATGAAAAACCCAAAAAGCCTTCACAGCAAAATTATGCTCCTTTTTGCTTGACTCTCTTAAACCATTTTGTTTTATTCTGCTCCCCCTCTGCCAACATTCTAGCCGCTATTTTTCACTGAGTGCCAAACTTGCATATTAAATGAAAGCAAACAAGTTAAATATAATACTGACAATGGATGTTAGCTAGCTCAGCCTCCTGAGATTTGAGTTAACCAAGCCATCATTTAGTTAAGCAAGGCAGCATTTAGAGAGGCCACAAACCCTGATCAGGAAATGCACATAAGGATTCAAAATCATCTGCAGTTCAGGTTTCTTCTTTAGATCTATATTATTCGTAGCATATGTACGTTGGGTATATTGGGCTAATCATCCAAGAGCTGTAAGTCTCATTTTTTTCCACCTATATGACAGCAGTGAGAACACTCCTGATTTGTAAAGCACATTGAAAGAGCTATATAAGGGGATACAGAACTAGTTATGCTTAAGTCTCAAGTACCCATCGTATAAAAAGACCCTAGAACACACGTTCCTTTCTCAATCTTAATATTGCATGAGAAACAACTTAGTTCAAGCATGGGGGTTTGACTCAATGACCAAAGATGTTTCACCAAAGCCTTTGTTAATGCACTGACAAAAAGGAAAAACTTAGGACTCAAACGCTCAAACATCTGAACAAAGAGAGTTACACTTAAGAGTTCCTGTTGAAGTACCTGTAACTTAAGGGCTAGGAAGAAAAGCATAAGCAGTAAAGACACAAAGATCTACCTGCAAAAGGATCCTGGAGTTGCTCCCTGCATGAGCACAGAAGCAGAGTGTTCTCACACCTCCTCCTGAGCAGTCAGCCCTAGGCTCAGAGGAAAGGACCTGCTCCACATCCAGTTTTACAAAGGAGGACCGTGTGAAGTCCTGTGGTAAGTCTTTGACTTAAAGAGAGAGGAAGAGAAATTATTTCCTCCAGATTTCAGGCCAAGCTCCTCAAAGAAAGGCCTTAGTACTCACGTTTTGCACAAAGAACCTGAGCTCTCCAACAAGACCATGTGGAGGGAATCACAGCCACACTTCATAATCAGTCATGAGACAGGCTCACTAACGGCTAAGGTGCTGCTCAAGGCAATTAAATTGGGACTGATTCAATGCACATGCTGTGAGCCTCCCTCTTTAGCGAGAAGGTCCCTTTCTTCTGTTTTCAACCAGAGGAAAGGCTTGTCCTACATTTAGTGATTCAGGATTAATCTGTACAGTATATCCTTGTTACAGAGACACTATTTGTGTGCACTTTGCATGGCATTCCCAAACGCTGTTAAACAGTTATAGTAAGAAAACAGAACACTGGATCAAAGCCTTAACAGATGATGGTCTGCAGAGAGTGTAAATGCAGGTGAAGAAAAACAGCTGATGTAATCTCCACCACATTGTGGTGGACATTTTCAAAACCCTAGAAGAAAGCCTTCAAGCCCTATATAAAACAAAGAAGGATCTGAGGAGAGAGGACAATTTCCCGCACAGCTTTGGATAATACGCTATGACAATAGCTTGCTAACTGCAAGTGAGACAAAACACTTCTGATGCCGTAACAGAGGAACAAAAGCAAAAGTCTCTTCTATAAAAAGATGCTTCCAGGAAACCAGCAAATCACTGCTGACTGTAGAGGCTGTGAAAATCTGAGTCAGACACAGATCTGAACCAGCAGCGCGCAAAGGCTCTCCCACTCATGCCACAGTAGCCTAGTCTCTAACATGGCAATCTCATTTAGAAAAGCCTCCATTTTTCAAAACAGGTTTGCAGCACATTTCCATAGACTGGGTATTTCTCCTCCTTAGAGGGTCCAAAACATACCACTTCTGTGACACATCTGTACAGCAGCTGCTCTTCCAGCATTTAATTGTGAAATCACTCTTCTCCCACAATCTCTACAGCGTCTATTACCGATTCCACAATCTGTTTGCTTAGTTATGTATAAAAATGCCAGAGGATGCTCTCTGCAGACAAAAGTGACATGGGAGCTAAGAAATCACAGCGCAACCTTATTCAAAGTGTGTTTGTACACCTTATTTAACCCGATGGCCACACGCCTTTTTCCCCCGGTCTGAACTGCATTCAGAAAATAGGGATGTTACCTGTTCCTCAGTGTTTATTACATAGCATTTGCAATACCTTTGATCCACGACACACATCATAAAATAGTTTTTATAGTATTAGAGAGGGTCATTTCCACACGCAGGCCTGTTACACGGCGATAAACAGCACCGATAGCCGTGAAGGCAGCGCACAGCTTTTTCTGCTCGATACAGGGGACGCATTTACGACTTCTGCTGGTGAAACCTTTTTATGCAAAAAACGGTTAATGTGGCACTGAGCAGAGTCTACAAGTACGTCATTTTTACACAGTACAGTAACTCGCATGCTCGGGGTTTTCAAGGGAGTCAGGCCTCGGAGCGGCAGCGCCGGGCCGGGGCTGCAGCCAAGGGAGCGGCCCTGGCACCGCCCGCCGCGCTCGGCAAGGCCGGCCGGGCCCGGTCGGGCCCGGCCGGCCTTGCCGAGCGCGGCGGGCGGTGCCAGGGCCGCCGCCAGGCCCAGGCCTCGGCGCCCGCCGTTAGCAGCCGGAGCTCCCTCACCCCGCCCGGGCCCAGCGCCCGCCCCAGGGCAGCCCGGCCCGCCCCGGCCCCGCCGCACACGCACCTTTCCGGGGCCTCACCGCGCCTTTCCCGCCTCGGCCGGGGCGCGGCCTGCAACCGCCGCGGGGGGGGGGGGGGGGGGGGGCGGGCAGGCCCTGCCCGGAGGCCCGGCGGAAGCCGCGAGCTCTCCTGTGGGGCGTGCCCGGCGCGGCGTGAGGGGAGGCGGGCCTGAGGCCGGAGAAGCGGTGGTGGAGCTGCGCTGAGGCTGTTGGGGCTGAAGAGCGCGCTCCTACCTGACGCCTCACTCTGTAGATGGCGATGGTTCACAATCGAGTTGATTTACAGCCTTTTCTCTGAGCTCGCTTGATCTCTGCTCGTAGCTCTTGTTTTCTGGACCGCAGATCCTCTGTAGGCCGTCTTTGAACTCCCCCTGGTTTTCGGCATCCACTCTCACACTCCTTGCTGTTTCATGTTAATAATACTCAGAAAAATAAAGGGGTGAACATACATTCCAATGAATATGAATGGTCACAAGCTGTCTTTACAGAGAGCTGTGTTAATTATTCCCTCAGTTCCCCGAGTAACAAGTATCTGGCCTGCAGGAAAAATTCTTGGCTTCCGCTTTTAACCAGATGGAACATACGGTCAAAAGGGGTTCAAAATACAATTTTCCTCACAACTTTCTGGAGACGTGCAGTTAGGGCCATTGATACCTAAACAAGTGTTTGCACGAAGGGTATGAGGGAAAGTCTGACGGATCAAAACGGATTTATTCCTGCTCATATAATAAAACACTGATTCCAGGCTAGCACTAGCTAGGACAGCACCAGCTAAGAGCCAGCCACCCAGAGAAGGCGCACCGAGTGTCTACCCCATTCATATATTTGCAAGGAAGAAAGACAAATCACTTTATTGACTAAAATTTTAGGAAACATCAACAGCTTTGGAGGTGTAGCCAGGTGTATGAGTGGCTAAGGGTGGCCTTATGGAGGCAGAAATGGGGACTAACAGTCCAGTGGTGAGCTCAAATGTGAGGAAGCTGGATAAAAAGCTTTGACATTCCTGTAAACCCTGAATTGAACCCAGAATTTCCAAATTTTACTATTCATGTTTAATAAGAAGATGTAAAAAAAGTCCCCAAACCAACCATGAATGGAGCAAACTCAGAGTCTGTTACACAATATTCATTCTTTTTGACCATGAAGAAGCAGCTAATGTACTTTGGAACCCAAAGCAACACCAAGAATGCACTGAAAAGCCCTTAGATCATTGTTGTGAAGCATGATAGCACTGCTGCTGTAGTGGTGTAAAAAAGAAAGGGAAGGAAACGTGCATACATTTTAAAGTTATTGATACTTTATTTGGAGATCTCTGTATGATTTTTTAGTCAAAATGTACAAAGATAAGCTCACAAGAGCTAGGAATCCCTGGAGAGGTATTACCCGCTGGCTGCATGAATGTGTTTAGCTCCAGTCTGAAATCAGCTGTTTGTGTTATTAGCAAAGACAACAAGAGAAGTTTTTAAAAATCATTAACAATGTTGACTGAGTGTCTCCAAAAGAGCATCTTGGACTTCCTGACTTGCATGGTTCACATCCCAGCTTTAATGTGGTATTAATATAAGAAAGGAAGACCAAGAAAGTGCATGAATAGGAAGATAACCAAACATCAAACTGGCCTTTCAGCAAATTCTGAAAATTAAAGGAGAAACTAAGCAAGAATGAGAGATGTGGGAAGAATTTCCTGGGGTCAGACTAGTTCAGCTCTGCAGACTTTCTCTTGTGGGAGTCTGTGGGACAGGCACTGTGAGGAATGCTGACTTCTTTGACAGCAGATCTGTTTCATGCCCAAAGGAAGTATTTAAAGCTTTTAGCACCTGAGGAATGTGAATTGCTCCAAGCTACAGCATATGCCATGTTCTTCATTTGTCCAATAACTTCACTGTTACAGAATCAACACCTAAAATAGCCTCCTGTAAAAGCTGATCTGTTTGGGAAGATTAAAGTTTCCCTCCCTACTGGGCAAAAGCATTTTATTATTTTTTATATGAGAGGAATGACTTGGGATCCGTGGTTAGGAAATCTGGCTTTCAGAGACCCTGGGATCTGTGGCACACTGCAGGCGTACAGTGCGCTGGGCTTTTCTTGGAGCAAAAACTGTGTTTGCAGAGTGGTTCCCTACAGCTTCCAGGATATGCAGACTGCTGAATTACCATCCTTTTGCAGTGAGGACAGCAGATCAGCATGGAAGCAGAAGAAAGCAGAAGGGGTAGATTTTCAAGTTTCCTCTGTGTGAGATGCCAAATCAAGCTTCAGCAGTATCTGCTGAAAGCCTCCTCTCTCCAGTTAGAGAGAGGCATGGAGTCAGTTCCCCACCAATGGCTATTGCCTGGCCACTTCACATGGCCACGCTACTCTCGCCAGCATTTGCAAGACAGCTGCAACATTTCATGAGCCAACTATTGAAGAATTCCCGCAGATGAAAACACTCCAAACAGCACAGGGTTTTTATGACATCCACTTCTGTCTTCTCCTGACATCCAGTCTTGGCTGCTGCTTCCTACTTACCCTCAACTGCCAGTGTGTCTTATTCAGAGCTATTTCCAATCAGCGTCTATTCGAGGTACGCACCACCCTCAAATTAGTACCAGAACTAACCAGCTACTAGAAGGGAAAGGTGCTTGTAGCTACTTTGGTATCTCCCACACCCAAGCTGAGCCACAGATCAAATGTCTAGTTCTGTGAACTAAGGCCATTCAACTCGTTATGTAAGCAGATGTGTATGTTTTATTCTAAATTTGGTGACATCCATGGTGAATACCATTCTGCCTGCTTTGCACTCAGGGCGCAAAGAATCCTAGCAAGTGCACTGCATGTAATGGGAAAACACGGTAAAATAACAGACCTCCTGGGAACCTCAGCTCTGGACCGGAGAGGGCAGGCAAGTCCTATTTAGTAACATATTAATGGATTCTACTGAGTCTTTTTTTTTGTTTTGTATGAAAGACATTTTTACTCTCTGACAAGAGAGAAATACGTGGCTTTACAGGATTGCTCAGTGCAGAGAAACAAATGCAAAAACCAAGTGAACAGGGCAGACTGCTGGGCTGATAGGCTCTGCCCACTATGTCTGCAGGACTGATAGCTTACGTGGTATCCCCAGTGGAACTGGTTTTGGTGGTGCCAGAAGGACAGCCATGCCTGGAGTCTCTCCCAGCAGCACGGGGCAGGAGCAGTGAGAAGCTTGAGACCAAAAGCTCGGCTGAACTAATAGGAGGTTGGGTGGCATGAGATGGAGCTGCCCCAAGCCATCAGCCAAGCTGTTAAAAACACAGTAGTTTATTTTCTGAAGGTGTTAAAGACAGTTTATTCGGTATTTCCTAAACCAAGAGGAGTCGTACTGCAAGTATGCTTGATAAACCAGTCAGAACAGAAAAAGAGTATACATGAGAGTGTGGGGGGATTTGTGTGTATATGTATGTATGTATGTGTGCATGTGTGTAGAGTCAGAGCATTGCAAGCCTAAAAGCTATTAGCCACCTCTAGCACAGCCCCTCTGCTGAGAGTGCTCAGAATGTGCTGGATGCAGGGAAAAATCCAGTTTAAGCAATTCCACTGACTTTTTGCCTCCAGCCACTTATTCTTGCCTTTCTCCTTCAGAGCAGTTTCCCCTCCACTGTACCAGTGCAATAACTTGCAGAGCTGTGCTTAAACCAGCTCCCTGAACTGGTTGAGGTTAACATCTCTTCTGTGGGCTGCTGCTACCATGTCCATACTATCTGCATGGAACAACAGATCACCTTTGACATGTATAGCCTGGAGCAGTAAGAGGAGAAGCAGGCGCAAATCAGGTGCATCAGCGAAGCTGAGGTCAGGGTAACACAATGAGGAATAACAGTTTTTCTGCATCCTGTGCAATGTCAACACGCCAGCTGCTAGCAGTAGTTCAGATAAGCTCCACCAGTGCCTCGTAACAGATGAAAAATATTCAAATTCGGATACAGTTGAGCTGATAATGATAATTTGTTTTTACAGGAGCAATCCTGTACCCTTTGCAAATACAGAAGAGCTGCTGGGAGTCATCCACAGGGAACTTTGCAAAGGTGACGCTTGTATTGTATGAGTGTACTGGGATAAAGACTGGTCACCTACTTACTAGCTCCTCTGGGAAAACAACAGAGGATTTTCCAAACGAGACCAGAAGCTTATGTCCTGAATGGGACCCAGTCACGCTCTGTTCTGGGGGCTCTTTACAAAACTTGGCATGGAGAGGGTGAACAAAGGCTGAAAAGGAAAGAAAGTGGCCTAGAAAGTGGCAGGATCAAAAAGAAAGAGACAATTCACACATAGACTGAGGAGCTTATTTCCGTAGGACACTGTGGGTACTAAAGCATTGTAGGGGTTCAAGAACCTTTTGAACAAATACCAGGAAGGAAAGTCTGTCCAAGCTATTAAACACAGACACACCATCTCTAACTCGGGAAGTCCCTGAGCCACAAACCGCTGGGTCTGGTTGAGTATTTAGGAGAAATATGACTGTATACTTGACCTGTTTTTATACTGTCTCTAAGCTTTTGCAGTTGGCCTCTGTTGGAGGTAGATATCTTCTGCTCGGTGGATCTGTTATCTGACTCATCCAGCTCTTAGAGACATTCTGCAGGAGTCACAATTGTTTTGCTTATCCTGCTTATCTGATCTCTTTTAATAAATCTAAATTCATCCAGGCAATGCTCAGAAGGTGAAAAAAAATGTTCAAAGAGCAAAAATGCCCAAAATCTTCTTTGGTGAAACAGGACTGCCCACCCAGACCCTGTTGTTTGCTATCACAGACATCCAAATTTAGGAAACATATGGGTGTGGGCATATTTAGAGTCATTGACCACAGGCATGACATAGCACTGGTTACTAAAACTGATCTGAAGTTGTTTGCCTTGCAGGATATGGTAAGGAGGCTGGGATTGAATATCATTGACTAAGGTCACAAGAGTTAAGCTTGAAATAGCAGAACTTGAGAACATTTGGGATGTAAACAGGTGACTGGAGGGAGTCTGTCACAAGCTTTTTGCAAGGGATAATCATTGACCAGAACTGTTGGCATGTAGGATCTGATCTGAGAAAGGCTTTGCTGCCTGTGTAACAGTGCTGGCAACAAAAAGATTAGTGCTGCATTCACTGCAAGTTAATTATATTCCTAGTGATTTGTAACTCCATCTTGCTTGTCCTCATTGATTAAAAGAATGATTATAAATGCTGCAAGAGAGAGGCTCATCTTAGGGCTCACAAGCCAGAACAAGAGACAGAGACCCCCTCTCTCAGGCTTTGCATTTCAAGTTCAGTCGTTGTAACTAAAATTGCTGTTACGTTTCCCTTTTAACCTTCTTTCCCAGGGGAAGAAATTTTACACACTCATATTGTCTATGTATCTATCTCCTTCCCATTCGAATCTGCAGGCTGAGTTCCTGTAGATTTTATAAAACACAGTTTCTAGGTAGAGGGGAAAGATCTGGAATCACGTCCCTTCTTACAAAAAGAAACAAGAATGTGCTCAGCAATTCCCTACACTGTTTGAAGTGTTCTAGGCGATCAGCACAGATGTACTGGCCAGCCAGTGCAGGCTGCTTATGGGACACAGGGGATAGATGGTGTGTGGTGGGGGGGGAATAGGGGAGCCAGCAGCATTACAAGGTCCTCAGGAGGACAAGATGAGACAGAGGTTATTGTGGAAAGGAAGGGAAATGGAACACAGGAGCCTAGGAAACTGTGCTCTGTTCCACTGCTCAAAGAGCAACTTCAACATGAAGGATCTCCAGTTTCTGTCTGAGGTCCCATTTAAAAAAAAGGGTTCTTGAACCCTCAAATCTGTCTTCAAACAAATCCCTTAGGTTTGATGTGATTATTTGCTGCTGCAGGATTTCCCAGAAAAATGCAGGCAGCCTGAGCTCCAGGGTAAGAATTCAAGTAACTGGAAAGCAGCGGGGTGCACCCTCTGCATATCAATTTTTCAGTTGGCATCAGACTTAGTGTTCTGGTTCCAAGAACTGCCACTGAAAACAAACTCCTTTTTTTGAAGAGATGGGAACTCAGATATTCCCAGGGAAAAAACGGTCTGGGGGCATAAATACAATATAGGTAAAGTTTGCTTTTGCATGTGAATCACTAATGCTTTCTGCACTAATTTTTAACATCTCTGTCCTTACCCACTGCTTCAGTCAAGACAGGTCTGTGTTGCAGCTTTGCTGTGGCTTTTACTTTAGGAATGTTAAAAAAAAAAAGAAAGAAAAGAAAGAAACCAAAAAAAAGATCATACCATGACCAATAAAGTTATGTTGGGAAAACCCCAGTATAAATTTAATTAATAATGAAAAATGAGTCCCTTTGCTAAGGGTTCTTACTCTGTTTGAAGTAGTAATTCCTCCAAACTAACTAGGAACATTTTTTGGCAGTATAAGCTGGATCTCTCTGTAAGTGCTTTTTAATAGTTTGAAGGTAAATCAAGCGCTTAAGGGATCATCTCTGCTGAGCAATGGCTTCTGAAATTGGGCAAAGATGGTGATTGGGCTCCAGCTCTTCCAGGACCTCCAAGCCTCTCTGCAAGCAACTTTCAAATGCCCTTGGCTAGATAACCAAGATCAAATCCAAGACACCTTCTCTGCCAAGCAATGCTATTGCTAAGGCAACCCCTCCTGTCATTCCTGTACAGTTTGGGGGTGATTATACTGAAATCAGCAGTCCTCGAGAGCATGTCTTCCCTAACCAAAGGTCTTGCCACTCATGAAGCAGCAGATTTAACTAGCGCTGCTGAATCTGGTTCTGCCCCATCTGCTCGCCCTTCTGCTGTCATGGGTGGCCGAAGAGGACACGCAAGATCTGAAATCAGAAGCAGATTGTATTCCCATAGTAGAATATATATATTCCCATAGTGGACCGTAAACTGTGCTCTCTTTCCAAGTAGGAACCCCTTTTCCCTTACTGCAGATTGCTGCCTGTCAGAGGCTTGTTTCACTTTCTAGTCTGGGAGCTGGTTGAGACAGACACCACATCTGGTTGTAATGATCTGAAACTTTCTTGCCCTTCTCCAGGCAGCCTTACTGAAGGCAAGTTATGTGTGTCCAGTGTGCACATCAATGTTGCTTTAGTCAGAATATGGATCCCTTTTGGCTTCACGTTAAGATGCATCGTCACGTGGGAGAAACAGAATTTTGACTGGAAAGATAGGAACACAGAGCCAATGTAAATATTCACTGAAAAAATAAGAATTGCTTTCAAAATAGCTAAGCTCCCAATTTATTTCTTTCTACTTCCTGAAAATTCATCACATTTGCTTAGCCGATGGCTTTTTCCTACTTATCTCTGTTTTCTCTCTGCTGACATATTTCTGAAAGTGCAGCAGGAGCTGTGTCTTGCTACATTTTGTGGGCTGTGGTAGTTATGTCAATGAAAACTTGCAGTTGTGTCTTCAGTGGGATTTTGGGTTAGCCAGTTCTACTCTTAACAAATTTGTAGTGATACAGGGTAGCCAAAGATACTTTGGAGTAAGTCAGAATTCCTGCATTCCTCCTTGCATAAATAAAATGACCAGAGTTGGGGTTTGGGGTTTTCTTTTTTGGTCTGAGCTGCTGGAGAATTCCTCTGCATGTCTACAGAGAAAAAAAAAACAATGTTGAAAACTGTCTTAATACAGCCAACATACTTGGTTCACTTTTCTGTCCACCTTTCTGGACAGTATGCCAACCAGTACAAGAGAAACAAGGACAGAATGGAGTGCCCACTGAAGGGCTGCTGCGATGGCTGAGAGAGTGGCTTTGGTCACCCTGGAGGAGGTGACAGAGGGAGATCAAATCACACCTTGTGCTGCTTGTAGGGGTTACAAGGACCCTGTAAGGGCAGGAAGCCACAGGTAGTGACAAGGGAGGCTGTGGTTCCCGTGCAGCATGACAGTGGTGCAGCCCTGGGACAGTACCCAGAAAGGTGGTGGGACCTCCATCCTTGGAGATTTTCAAAACTCAGCTGGGCAAGGTGCTGATCAACTTTCTCTAGCTTTGCAGCCAGACCTGCTCGAAGCAGGAGGTTGAACTGGAGACCTCCAGAGGTCCTGTTCCACCAAAATCCTTCAGTAATTTTTTTTCTATGACTTAAGGACCAAGCAGTCCATTGCTGCTGTCAGACACAATCACTGCTTTTCCCAGCTCAAAGCACACAAATTTGCAGGCCTTTTGCTGCAAAAATCCCAATAACAATGGCTTCCTTCATCATTTCACTGAAAAGATAACTGCTGCTCTAGCAGAAATGTTCGTCTTTCACAAGCCTGATGAGTATGGATTTCTTAACAAAGAATGCAGAGAAAATCTGCTTTTTCTGTCCACTGCTCAAAGAGCCGTTGCCTGTTCCCTGGGGGACTACTCTAAGCCTTTCTTTGTGAACCTGTTCCTTAAAGGAGGTCTTCCTACCCTTTGCCTTTCTGCTTTTTGTCCAGCTTCTGAGACGCTGAGAGACCCACAGATAGAACCTCCATCCGCCATGCCCCTCTATAAGCCACTTTGCCTGCAGTCTCATCTCTTGAGAAGTCTAAAACCCCAAAATACCATGGAGGGGGTATTTCAGATGTACTTTTGTCTTGGCAGAAAAGGCTACAAAGGATGAAATGATGGAAGAGGACTAGGGTGGCTTAACAAGGATGTGGGAGTGGAGAGCAGAGAGGGGCACTAGAGAGATGTTGACTAAATGTGGGGAGTCAGATTTCAGAGAGTGCCTTTTTTCAGAAACTCTCTCTGGCCAGTGTCACATCTCCCCTGGGGGGCCCTTCAGTATAACAAGGTTTCTTGCCTGTTTTTGCATTAGGAAACTATTGACAGGCACTATATCACTTATTGACTTGCATCTGAAAGCCCATTAATTTTGTTCTGTCACTACACTTTAATTTCCATAGCATATCCCATATTTGGCCTGCTGATGTGTAGCATTTCTGCAACATCACTTTTCCAGATGTCAGCTTCAAACTGGAGATTGAAACATCTGGGGAGGAAAAAAAAAGGCTGAGGATTTGCCAGCTGGGGTGGTGTGTGTGATGACAGGTTTGTAGGGGAAGCATAATAGCTTGATGTGTTTGCTTCAGTGACCTGCAGCCAAATAGCTAAGGTGTTATTTACACATGCTATTTACGCACCTCACACAGGCATCACTAAATTCATTACAAGCCAGTTCCTATTGGAATTGAGTTTATTTTTTTCAACTAAGAGGGTTAGAAATTAAATGTTGTATAATAGATTTTGGAGTCAGTGCTGTCTGTCTGGAGCAATTTCTATGGGTTAGATGAGCCCTCGCAAATGCTTTCAACAAGCAGTTAGCTGGACAGTTAGAAGAACTGCCATACTATTTTCCCAGGCTGACTGATTAAAGTTAAAAAAAAACCCCTGTTCTAATCAAAGATAAACTGAGTGATCATGAGAAAGGAAATGCTTCTGTGAGTAACTCCTCTGTCCTGCCCTGTCATCCTGCAGTGTGCTGTTTGTCTGCCCTTTCCCAGGACAAGACCATGCACGTGGCTGATCCCACTATTTTGGGATAATGTATATACCCGGGATTCAGTGTGACCAGGAACAAGAGAAGCTGAGCTCCCATGCCAGCATGCTCCCATGGTCTCGTTTGAGACGAATTTTCTCCCATGGCATGGCGAGGTTCTCCCAGGGTCTAGCTTCATCCTGGCTTTGGCACCTGGGTCTCTGCTGCCAGGAGAAACTGTCCCCGCAATGGGTTTCAAGCCTGGTTGGCCTCTAAAAATGGAAAGAAGGCAAACTATTTTTGAGACCACTGGAAGGAAGGTCAAGGGTGTTTCAGAGCTATGGGGAGAAGGGAGGACACTGGTAGAGGGAGGCGTGGGACCAGCGACATGGGATTGCAGCCGCAGACCTGGGATATGGAGATGTTGCACAGTGAGAAAGAAATGAGCCACTGGCACTGGCGTAGTGGGCTACAGTAGCCAGAAACAGGGGGGATTAAATAAACTGTCTGTTGAGCAGCATTTTACCTAGCTGGTGTCTGTGGGACTGGTGTTTCCAAAGCTCAGGACAGATACCGAAGTGGCACCGCATTTGCAGACCACAGGAAACTAAGCAAAACAAAAAAAAAAAACCCAAAAGCTCCAAACTTTGTCTTTAACCATCCCAGCGCTGTCAAAATTGCTTGGTCCTCACTGTGATGTGTGCGAGAAAAACCCTTATGTCAGGGACCCCCTACGGGCTGCGCACGCAGCAGGCCAAGGCTGGGGACTTCCCAGATGTGATCTTGGATTAGCTAGCAGATATTTTCTGAGAGGTGTATGGAAAACGTGCACTGCAGGCCAAACGGCTGTGCAGTCACCGCCCATACAGCCCTGAGATCAAAACCTGTCACTCGCCTTGAAAGAGAGTGTTACCCTGCGCAAATGAGGGTAACTTGTCTGGACAAAAATTTTTTAAAAATTCCCAGTTTTGTGCAGAGACCTGTGCTTAAGGTGAAGCAAGTTTCAGCCCAGTGAAATGCGTGGGACCCTGGAACCTGACTGCTGTGGGCTTTTGCAGCTGAGCATCCCCAGGGGTTTCTCAAGGAGCCTCTGTGCCCAAGCAGCGCTGGAAACCCACGTGCAAAGGCTCCCCAATGCCAGGGAGCTGTCCTGGGGTGCCCTCAGAGAGCAGAATGGGCACGTACTCACCGCTCAGTCCAGAAAATTCATCTAACATCACAAACTGGATGCAGGGATTCAGCTGGCGTGGTGTCATTGCTCAACTGACTGCAGGGAGAAGGCATCTCTGTGCCCCCTGGGGAGGACCAGGCCCCCACCTGAAAAGGGGCAGGATGGAGGGCATTGTAAGGACCTTGGGGGACAGCACACAGGTTTTAAACTGAGCGGGGATTCTATGGCTGTAAAATAAGCTCTAAACTCTGCATGTGGTTGGAGCTAAGTTTAACACAGACCCTTCCAAACCTGTGCTCACGTAATTGGAGGTCTGCCAGACTAGCCCGCTGTAGAAGACGTGTGATATTTCGGGAACAAGAAGGGTTTTTTTTCCCCAGAGCTTTTGCCAAACCTCAGATTCTGAGTGTGAGGACGTAGCTCAGTCAGCAGGGTCCTGGTGCAGGGTCCTGGTACAGGGTCCCGCTACATGGCCCAGGAAAAATAAACCTGGATCAAGCCCACTGATTTTGGATGCTTTGCAGGCCCACAGCTCTCATGGGCTTGCCAAGCTGCTCAGCTTCGTGGCAGTGTGGGACCGTGGTCAGGCAGGACTTGGCGCAGCTCCTTCCTGGTCCCAGTGCAAGTTGCGAGGGAGCCCAGGATTCCCAAGCTACTCTGGGCACTAAGCCACTGGCCTCCTTCCCGTTAGCCATAATCACTGGTTTGCTGGAAAATTTATGAGACCTGCTGTAGTGATATTCATGAATATAAAAGCTGTTGTAAATGTAATTTGTTCCTAGCATTTGACAGTGTTTATCTGAGCGACTTCAGCCATCCATCATTCGCAGTGACTACGACAGTGCTTCTGCTGACGGACTCAGATAGCAATGAGCTTCTGTCAAGGGTTGCAGATTCATCCCTGGCTCTCCTGGTGTTCAGCTTGTGCCAAGAAGCATGGCAGTTAGTCCCTCTGGTTTAGCTTTATTGCTGGAAATGTTGTTGTTAGCCATTAAATTCGCTAACCCTATTTTCAAGGTTATTACAGTATTTAACTTGGCTGCTCCAGTGTGGTTTTAAAGTTGTAGTTCCAACATATGATATGGGGTAAAAATAGCCAGTGTCTAATTAGAATAATCCCTGGAGAAACTCAGATTCCTCAATTTCACAATGAGTTGTTCTCCTCGCAAGATGGCAGGCACATTTCAGCTCTGTGACAGATCTTTCTCCACCAACGTGGGTCAACCTAGACCTCCATCAGCTGGGGAGAGGCTGTGATCAGAGAGGCCAGGAGAAAGTTCCTGAGAAAAGCCCTGAGAGCATTTCACATCTTAGGAGACAGCAGCTTCTCCAGGCTGCACACTTAGGTAGGGCTAAGGTGACCACCACCAATAGCTTCTGCATGTGTATTTAGCTTTTCCTTTTCTAAGTTCCTGTGTGGGTGTGTGTGAGAAAAATCCCCTGCTGGAATTTCTGGGAATTGGGCAGACTTGGGCTGTAGCATTATGGTTTGGGGTTTAGGTTGGCGATGGTGCCAGAAATGGTATTTTGCAAGCAGCAGCGCGCAGCAGTCCGACGGGCAGTCAGATTCCATGGGGCTATCATTATCCCATGGAGCATTCCTGGGGTCTGCAGCGGGCACGGGAGCTGAGGGCTGGCAGTGGCCTTTAGGCTACCCACCATCCCCGCTCCATCCCGCAGAGGGAGATGAGTCAGGCCCTTGGCTCCACCGCTCCAGCAGCTAGAGAGTGGTTCAGGCCTTCCCACGCTGCCCAAACGGCAGCCAGGGGCTGTGCTCCAGGGAGTACAGGTGATGAAGTCTAAGAGGTCTGGATGGGCTGCTGGCGCTGCTGCGCAGCCCTCTGCTCCATGCGTGGCTCCCGAAGTTCTGCTAAACCCCGTGTCTGTGTCCTGAGGGGCTCCGGGAACATTTTGTTGGGTAAGATGGAGAGGCTGGGGAGTGGCTTAGCTTTTCCCTTCAAAGCCTGCCAAGCCAGGCTTACCATGGCTTTGCCCAGACACACTGAGCAAGTGCTCTCCAAGGCTTGGTCTTGTTTCATTTTTTTGTTCAAGACTGAAATGAGTTATGCAAACAAAAATGTGAGGTGGATGATACCAAATCACCGGGAAGTTGTCCTTGGGCTGATGGGACATCTCCTCCATGTGCTCCCCAGAGCACTGGGAGGTGTCCTCGGCTGGCCAGGACCCCCTGTCCTCCATGCGCATCGTGAAACCCCTGTGCTCAGAGCCGTGCTGGGGATAGTGCTCTGTGTTGTACACGTATTGCCTCCCTCCCCCAAACGGATGGAAATATTTCTGTTTTCCAAAATTAGTTTCCAAATGTGTTGGAATTTCCTTTCCATAGGAATTCTTCAAAATCTGGTCCTCATTGTGAAACCAAATGGCAACTTTTTCCAAACCCCTTCCTCTGGAATTCCTCACCCAAAGTGGACGGCAGATTTCAAGCATTTCTGTTCACAGGGCAGCTCTCAGGTTTACCTTGCTGAAAGGTTGAGGCAGGGGCTCTCTGTTTGCCATGTGGCTGATTGGATTTTCATTCTAACAGTGCTTTAGCTGTTAGAATGGACAGCTGAAAATCATGGGGCTGGTTTAGAAGATGCTTCTCAGCTCCTCCAGTGAGACTGGACTGTTTGGGGATCTGGCTGTGTTCAAACCCATGGACACATGAAACCCCGCACGAGTCCCTCATGCTTAGCACAACACCCTCTCTTCGCAAAGGACTATAGACATATGGGTCACGCTCCCAAACTACACTAATACAATGAGAGTACTTTACAGCAAGGCAGCGTGTCAATAATCTTATTTAAGAATGACATATCTTATTTTCCATGTCTTCTGGTACCATCTGGGCCTCTGGGGAAATATCTGGAGCAGCCTGGCAAATTTCCAATCGCACATCTGAAAAGAGTTATTTTCAAAAGGCCAGAAAAACAACAGTTTGTGAGGCCTGATTTCAGAGTCTGACTTCACTTTGAGCAGTGACTCCTCATCGGTTTGGTTACCAGGGTCATGCTTTTTTAAAATTTATGACAAAACTCAAGCTCTAGACAGAAAACACAACAGCCTTTCAATATTAAGATGGAGTCTTTAGCCCTAAACAACAAGGCAGATAATTTTATTTGAAGTTCTGGTTATAGAAACTCTTTGTTTTAAATTCTTCCAGAGAAGCATTATCTCATTGCATGAACCAAACAGCTTCAGAGGGCACCAAGGAAGCATCTCTGCCCAGGCCTGTTTTGGGAGTCTGATCCCACTGACTCTTTTGCTCAAAAGTAGGTCAGATTTTATTCTTTTTCCAGCAGGAAAATTAAAAGCAAGCTAAAATACAAGATTTCCAGGAAACCAGAAGAAATTGCTGCTTCTATTTCTAGAAGACCTGCCAGAGACAAGCTCCTTTTTACTCAGGCTAACTCCTCTCCTAACTTTACTATATGATTGATGACTCAAATTATGAGGTTTTGTTTCCCATTTCTACCTGAGATTTCCTGTGTAGGCTCTTCCCAGATGCAATGAGAAAGGTTACCACAAAGATATTTATGGACATATAACTCTAGCTGCTAAATTTGTAATTGCCCAGCCCCAGGGTGGAACATCCTTTTAGCTGAATCAGTGGCTGTAAGAATACAGCATATACTGTGGAAAACTGGTCTCACTTGCAACACCACTCACCTACCGTGCTGGCTCCTTTGGTGTGATGATGTGCAACAAAATTGTATTAGACTTTGTGATTGCTGAGTCAGCAGAAATGAATGCCGCGGTCTGTCTGTCTTCCCTGGTCCCCGGTATGCCCAGCACTGTGCTGGCACCCTCCTGTCCTTCAAACACTTCTTCCGGTGAGATTTAAACGTTTGGTTTTGATCCTTCTGGGGATCGCTGAGAATTTACATTGCCAAAGGCATTTTTCCTTAGAAATATCCATTTAGAATCGGTACCAGCAGTCCCTGCACATAGCACAGCCTAAATACGAGCCAGGGGGTTATAGATGATCAGTGTGTAAGATGCTGAAGGTGAATCTCAGCTCAGCACCCAGGCTGAAGAGCTGGCTTATGCTGGAGATGTGTCTGGTCAAGGAGCTCTGCCCCAGCAGCCCCGGGATCCCTCCCACACATTCCAGCCATGCCACCGTTTGGATGCCAGTGGGGCTGTTGCAATGAGCCCAAAGGATGTGTGCAGACCTGGGACTCAGAGCATTGCCCTGTGGATCAGCCAAGCAAGATATCGAGTCACCTTTGCTGAGCAACTCCAGTTGCAGCTAGATCCAAACTTCAACTCAGTGATGGCACAAAACCATCTGTGTTCTCCACGGCTACCACATGGAATGAAGGGATGATGGTGGGGATAGGTCCGTTTCCAGAAAGGAGGGATTCACACTTTCCAACCTAGCAAGGCTGGGATGGCTCCCCTCTTCTGGCGCAGCAGGCCTGGTCCAGGAGACGTGAGCACCGACACGCCTCGGCTCCCCGCCTGCAGCGCCCGTGTCCTTTGTCTCTGGTGTCTGAGCCGTCAAATCCTTTCACATTCCTGCCCTGATCCACCCTTGGCAGCACTTGCTGCTCCTGCCAGAGGCGTTTCTGACCCTCGTCTCAGTAGCGCAGTGTGGCAAAGCATGATGCAGCCGTGCAGCTGTCCCGCTCCCATGGCCAGTGCGGGGGGCGCAGCGCAGGTGGCTGCAGCTCCAGTCTCCTCCACCACCATCGCTGCTGTAATAAGACCATGTTTATAGCCTGGAGCCAAGGTCAGGTGTGAACACTTTTGCTCATGTACAAATAGTCACAGCTGAAAGAGCAAACTCTCAGTGAACAGAAAGGGTCCCCTTGCTGCCAGGAAACCACATCTGAGCTCATTTACCACTGACCTGCCATGAATGATCATCTGTGCAGTCATTAGGCAGCTTTGGTGGTCAGCATATCAGTGCGTTGCTGATTAAATAATTCCAGCTGAGCACAGTCTGAACCTACCAGTGTGGTGTGTGCAACTGTGAAAGAGCATGGGGCCACTGGAACGAAATCCTGCTGTCTCGTACCCCCAGCCTGGTGGGAAAGGCTGTGAGGACCCAGCTTGCTCAGTTATATCACATGAGTTGAAGTGATGTGGCACTGTGAAAGAAATATGCCTATATCTATTAGCACAGGGATCCTTCCCCATAGGTTGTGGCATGCTCTTGGGAAGGCTGTCTCTTGTACGAGGCAAGTCATTTCACTGGAGACATCATGGACATGAACATGTTCTTGGTTCTTCCCTGTGAGCTGAGCAGCAAGCGTGGCCGCAAGGATTGCAGGCACTCCATGGGCGGTTTCCGGCAAAAGGCCGTGTAGGAGGCTAAGAGGAGAAACCATACTGCTGGCAGTCATGCTGAAGCCACAGGTGGTGAAGAAACCACATAACCAAAGGCCGGCCTTGAGAAAACATCCTGATCACCTCCCCCTGCAACTGGGAGCCACCACGACCCGCTCACAGCACACACTGTTTTTTCCATGAGCTTGCACAGACCCAGGGGTTTCTTCTCCTTGGTTAACCTATGATGCCCCCAGCAGGGACACCCTGCCACCCCAAAGCGCTCCTGGGAGCTCAGCTCCCAGCTGAAAAGCACCTGGACAGTCCCTGGTCTTTCCTACACTTCCCAAAAGCGTGATGGAGCTGAGGGCATACCAGGAAGGATCTGCGGGTGTCGGTATGAAGTTGGCACTGTGTTGAGCAAAGTTTGTCCATTTTGCCTGATTTCCCTGCTATAAATTAACCTAAGAGCTGAAGGGCAGCTTTGTCTCTGTTCCCCCGATGTCTTCCTGTAGATTTTTAGACAAGACATTGCGTCTCTTGATCCCAGGGAGGATAATCGCTTCCATGGCTGTTGGCAAGAGTAGGAGCTGGCTGCCCTTAATGCTCAGTAGCTTGAGGCTGAATATTTGCTCCATTCCCTTGCAGAGAGCAGGAATTATTTACTGAGGAAAAGATCCTCATTACAGCTGGAACATGTCCCAGGGACCAGCGATCTCGATAAAAAGCAAATTTGGTGATGAAACCAAAAGCAGAAGTGAAAAGGCCAGCCTGGTGATGGGGTCTTTGCCCAAGCTGAGCCCCATCAGTAATGGTTGATACGCTGCCAGGCTCGGGACCGCTGGAAGAGCAGGGTCTCCCCACGGCAGCACGCACAGTGGGGGGGCTCGTGCCCAGGCTCCAGCCCTGCCGCTCTGCAAACAGGAAGCTGGCGAGCAGCTGCTGAATAAGTCATTTTGGGGAGTTTGTACCAAACTGGCTTTCAACTCTTGAATGTGTAGGAAGGAAAAAGCCGTGAATACGTCTTTGTGACCAAGTTTGGCACCAGCCACACTCTGCGAGCAGGACAAGAATGTGGCCATTTAGAGGGGAGTCAGCTGCCCTTTAAGAAATGAAATGATCCCTTCCCTTTCCTGCGAGGCTTTATTCAGGGGAGAATAGGAATGAGACAGTGAGCGGCTTCTTTCTCTTGCTGGCACCGAGGGCTGTGATCCAAACCATGGATGTCGGAGTGCGGGAGAGACCTCACGCCAGGGAAGCTGCACAGCCCAGCCATGAGCCCGTCCAGCTTGTCCCTCTTGCTGCAGCCTGTCTGCTTCAGGAGGAATCGGACTGGGGCAGCGAAGTTCCAGATCTGCCCTTTCCTGGATGATCATGCACACCCTGCGGTGATTTCGCTGGGACTTCAGCAAAACATCTGTCCGTCTCCTCCACAGGGCTCAGAGGGGTTTTGGAAGCAAGCAGTTTGGAAGGTTTCACCCTTTTCTGAAACAATTCTCCACCCAGTTTTTGAGAAGTTTCTGTACGTTACATTAAAAATGGACTGTGTCCAAACATTTGTGGGCTTTTTTTTTGGAAAGGCTTAGATATTTTGTACAGATCCTTCCTTTGTGGACAACTTGAAATCCAGGGGCTTTGTAGCAATCTGGAATGAAGACATGCTCTGTTTTATCAAATCCTTCGGGAGACTGGCCTTCTGCTTTCTGTCTAGTTGAAGCTTTGACCATATTCACTGGTGCAATTGTCACGCCCAGTGAAAGAGGGAACAGGTCTCTGGGGCAGACAGTCTGCCTTAGCCGAGGCTCTGAGAGGACAAATTGGTCATGTGTATACCCAAAAGTTTTCCAAAGAGTGACTTAGGAGTTTTCGGAATGACTGGCATTGGGACTTCACAAGTCCTGAAGCAGTAGGAAGCTCCAGATGATTTCAAAATGCTTCATGTTCCAGAAAAAAAGGAAAAACAAGCAAGGCAGATATTTGTAGGTTGGCTAGTGCTAAACCGTATCGCTCCGCTGGGATAATTTGCTCCAAGTGTAGACTTTTGGTAATAAATGCTTGTAATAAAATGTAATACATGCAGGGGTCTTGGGTGGGAGTCAAGTTTAACAGTTGCTTTCTTCTTGGGTTTAAGAATTATTCCTTTCTTGCCTTCCCCTGGTTTGGCATCTAATGACAAGCATAAACAGAAAATCGGTTAAAAACTTGGCTGGCAGCTTCCTCTTTCTACCATGTCCAAGGTCTGGAAAGACAGAGACAGCCCCACCAGTGCTTCTTTGTTTAAGGTCAGCAGTGACTTCTTTAGTTCCTGCACCAAAAAATCTGCTGGAAAGTGGGGAGTCTTTACAGCATAGGGAGTTTTGACAGATGTTTGTAGGCTCACTGTTGATGGGGTTTAATGACAAATAATCCTCTGTTCGTGTTTGCACAGCACCAGTATTTCAGTGTACATGCATCGCGGTGCCCGTTTTTGGATGCTCAGTAGAGGGGAGAGGCAGAGAAACTGGAGAGGCTGGTGGAGGGCCACTGGGATGGCTGGGGCTGGGGAGGAGAGGATGAGAGAGCACCTTTGCTCAGCCTGGAGGAGGAGGTGGAGGGGATCGATATGCACCTCGCACGGCCCATGGGGGTTAGAGGGACCCTGCAAAGGCAGGAGGCCACAGCAGTGACAAGGGAAACGGGCTGCGCAGAAAGACGGGGCTCTTCCCCGTGAGAGCGGCGCAGCCCTGGGACAGGACCTGAAGAGGTGGTGGGACCTCCTTCCTTGGAGATCTTCAAAACTCAACAGCAAGGCCACAGACTAGACATGCCAGAGACAGAGCTCATAAAACCTTTGGAAGCTGGTGACCCCCTCCCCTTCCTCAGCTCCTGTTTCAACCTGAAAAATCAGGAATAGCATAGAAGGACCAAACCAACAGAGCAATGGCAGACCGGGAAGAGGAGCCACCTTTCCAGTCATACCTTTTCCTATTGACTGGGCAGCACAGGGGGACTGATAAAGTTTAGACCAGAACCCATGAAATCAGATTGTTTGGAATAGTTTTTACATTAAATATTATTGTTCCTTAAGTCTAACTAACTACAGTATGACGTGGTTAAATTATTTGTTGGTGGAGAGTGGATCTATGTTACTGAAACAGGGAGAGTGAATTTTACTTCGAAATTTCAGCCCCTTACTTTGTATCTTATTTGCCTATGCCAAAACTATTCTTAAAGATTTGTTTAAAGATTTACGGGATTTACACAAAGCCCTGCTATTTTAGCTGAGCAAGTTCTTTACAAGGTTGTTGTCAGTAACTAAATTAATTTTTTCTCCAATTACTGAGTTAATATTTTTACATCAAGGTAGCATATCTCTGCTCTTTCCTTAAAAATGTGGTTTATTTCTGACAGACCAACCAAAATTCCTCGGCTCTTTTATGAACTCTTTCAGTTCATTTATGAATAACTGAACTGGAAATACTACTTTTTAAAAAAAATTCAATTCCCTTTTAGTTAATATGGGGACTTATGAGATGCTGAACTTCATTGTGGCTAATGCTGGGTTTGAGGCCCTTTCCGTGATGCTCTCCTTTCTGAACTGAACTAGATCACTCGTTATTGCCAATTTTGAATATTCTCCTTCAGGGCTTGTTCCCAGCAGCAGGTTAGAAGCTACCTGGGCTAACCTGGAGGGATGCACTTACTGGCTGCAGGCTACCAAACCTTGCTTCTCCACCTGGTGTCATTTCTCGCAGTGCTTTGGGGATGGGCTTCCTTGGCATCTGTCAAGCTGATGTGCTGTGTTCCTACCTCTCATGCACCTCTTCTTCATCAACATGAATAACTCTGAGTACTGGAAGCAAGTGTGACACCAGTGGCTGCTAACGATCCCTGGCTGGGGGACCAGCAAGGATCCCAAACACCACTACGATGCTCAACTCCTGGTCACAGAGCTCACACTCCTTGTGGCTCATCTTTCCCTCCCAGCATCCATTCCCCAATAGCAGAAATTGGACATTTAAATGAGAGTCACTGTTCAAAACTCGGGCACCCCAGAATTACAAATCACCAACTAAAAGGTAATGTGCGCAATTTGAATTCAGCCTTTTCCGTGTCTGCATTCTGATAGCAAGGTTTGATCACACGCTTGGCGACTACGCTCCGTATTTGACTGCTTTATAAGAGTTCTCGTGTGCCTCTTGGAAATAAATCTGTCTAGTTTTGAAATTCTGAAGCAATATTATTTCATCTCTTGCCAATAGTGGATTGGAAAATGATAAGAGTCTTTCAGGCTACATGACAAATATTTTGGGAGTTTCATCTTACTTATTCCATGACATTTTTATTCCTTCCATATGAAACATACATATATGTATATGTTATATATATATGTTAAAAGCTCCTTTTTTTGTTGGATTAAACTGGGGAGAAGGAAGCTATTTTGCTAAGCGACATTTCCTAAGTATTTTGGAAATAATAGCCTTCTTTACACATGCTTTTTTCCCTCTTTTTTTTTTTTTTTTTGTCAGTTCCCCCAATGGGTAGACCAAGATGAAAACTGCCATTTTGATCTGAATGGATTTTCTGGGTGAAATACAGTTGAAAATAAATATTTCTGTAAGGGCTGGCTATGAAACCCTAGTTTTATGTTATTTCCACTCCTCCACCTCCCCCTGGCACCGCAAACACACACATTCCCTGCGGCTAGAGCTAGGAATGATCAATTGCAATTAATCTGGGCAGAAAATGAAGGGGTTGAGTTTTGATGTGATTTCCTCATGCTCTGCTGGGCAGCAGCTCCTGTGGCTGTGACCGGTCTGGGGTACCACCACCTTCCCAGACCCCTCCCGCCTCGTCTCCTGGTTTTGGTCCCCAGCCCCACAGGGACTCACTGACCATGCCTGTGTTTGGGCTGAATAAGCTACAGACTAGGACGGTGCGGCTTGGTTTTATTTTTGGGCCTCTTCCCTGGGCTTTAAGTCCGGGCTTAACACCCTGTCCCTGCTCTGCGTGCAGCCCTGCAGGCCTGCTCCCAGCTCAGCCCACAGTACATCCAGCACCTCGCCAGACGCACGAAATTGCCAGGCTAAAGTCACCTCTGTGTCCCTTATTGCCACTGCGTGATCCCGCATAATAATGTCTGCAATGTCTGCTGGTGCCTGAGGGGGACAGAGGCTTCAAAAGACTTTCTGCCCAGTGTTACGTTTTTGAACTTAATGTAAATTGAGTGGATTATAAGAAATTCAAGTTGCAACATAGCTGCTTGTTAGTAGAGTCTTTTTTTTTTTTTTTTGAAAGCAAAAGGTATTTCATTTGCTCTCCAAAAAGTGTCAATATTTTTTTGCAGGTCAGCAGCACCTGCATTCTCAGCTTGGCATCTGATCTGGAGGGGAGGCATCTGTACTCCAAGCATGTTGTGCTGACACTCAGATCAATGGGCCGTTAGCACCCACAGCGCGGGAGAAAGGGCACTGCTGGGGCTGGGTGCTCAGAGCAGCCAGCGCTGCTCTTCCTGGCGTGAGGCTGGGGCAGAGAGCAGCAATGCCAGCTGTACACCCCGGGGCTGCAGGGTAGCAAGGAAGAATAACAACAGAATAACAGAATCATTAAGGTTGGTAAGATCATCAAGTCCAACCATCAGAAGAGGAGACTATTTCTGTAGCAGCTCCGGCGAACAGATCCCACAGTACCAACCCCACTTCTCCTGTCAGCAGGATCCCCGCCGCCACGGAACTGGGGGTGTGAATCTGACCTGCCGCTGGTACCCGGGTAGCTGGTTTGTTCCCCGGTGAGGGGATGCAGGTGATCTCTGATCCGCCCTGGAAATGCATTCCTCAAGGGGAATCCCATCCTCTCGCTCCTGGCAGTTCCCTCTCTGGCTCCTGGCCAGGCCACCTGCATTTGAAACTCTGTGGGACTTTGCTTGGGTTTCTCTGTTACTAATCCTCCCCAGAAGAAATCCCAGGCCTTTCTGGACCTCTTCCCTGTTTGCTAGGACAGCTGCCAGGGCTGTGCCACTGCTTCATGTCAGCACAGGAGGCACTGCAAAGCCTGTGTATTTCCAGAAGGCAAAGGGAGCTCTGCTTTCCCTCCGAAGGCTGCAGTCTGATGCTCTCCGCTGTGCTTGCTGGACACTGGGATGTTTTCTTGGCCTAAACCCTGAACAAAGCAGGTCAAAATCAAATAATCTGTCTAGATAACTGGCGATCCGGATAAAAATACACCTCTGTGCTCCTGGTGTGTCCCAGCTGTCCTCACATAACTGTTTAGGCAATGCACGCAGGCTGTAAGACAGTAAGGGAAAAGGGGCTGCGCTGGCTCGGAGCAGTGCACGGCTCCCTGGTGCCACGTGTCCAGCGGTGGCCATAAGCACATGCCAACACCACCATTCGCCTACTTGGATGTATAATCAATATACAGTGCAGCCTGATTTAATACTTGATGACACAGGATCAGTGCTCCAGGGAGCATTGCATACAAATGTGCATGCAGGAGGGAGAACCATGGGGTGCTGATGAAGATGAGGTATTGAACAAGCGTGTGAAGTACCCACGGGCCGTTCTGCCCCACTCCTGGCCGGTGCAGACCCTCCAGTGCCTGGCTGTAAGCGGGCAGGTGTGTGGCTCGCCTGGCTTTGAAGGAGCAGCTTAAGTGAGCTGCGGCAGTAAAAGTGCTGCAATTCACATGCTGATGGATATCTACTTCACTGGGTCTTAACCATGTCTTGTGGCAAGATCACAGTTTCTCATGGGTTTCAAGCAGAAGGGAGGAAATTCCAGTTTCCAGCAGAGAAGAACGAAGCAAATTCATGTAATCACATGTTCATGTTAAACGTAACAAGCACCAGAAGAGAGCTGTCCTTCAGCTGGTCCTTGGAGACCACGTTTCCAGCAGAAGTACTCCCTGCAAGCATTCATGAGGGAGAAAACAAACAAGGCTGTCGGGCTGGATGACCTGCTCAGGACCAGGGCTGGTGGGTGACACTTGACTCTACTTCCCCCTTTCACAGCCTATAAATGTCCCCTCAGCACCAAACTGCTGCTGTGCAGCAGCTCGTGCTCGAGAGAGCAGCAGTCGGAAGCTGGCCTTAAGTCACCCTACCCCACGTATTTTAGGCTGATAGGACTCAGTGCACTGAAGGAGAAACACCCTGGGTGGCGATGGGAGCAAGGAGGGCGTATTCCTGACCAAGAGGGTAGCTCTTATCCGACTAAGCGCAGGTGCCTGCAGTTGGGTGAAAGAATCCCACCTCACAGACGCAGGGGCAGGGAAGCACTGGGGGAATGAGAGCTTGTGGGACGGGGTTAGCAGTGCTGTCTGCAAGAGTGTTAGAAATCACATTTCGGTGAAAAAGCTTTGTTTTTCTTGCAAAATGCACGTACTGTTGGCAGGAGGCTAAGAAAGAGCAGGGGTGGGTCAGAGTCACACTCCGGCTCCAGAGCGTTCCTCCTGGGAGATGCTGAAGGGCCTGCGAGTTCATCTCTGCTCCGTTACATTACTGGACGCTTCTTTTCCTTGTTTATGTGGTCGAAACATCTGAAAATAATTTGTGCCTGTTAAGCTTTGCGGACGGTCAGGGTTTCTGCGTGCAGTTTGATCTCTACCTCGGCCAGGACTAGCTGAGGCTGATCTGTGTTTGCTCATTAGCTAACGAGACGCGATGTAGTTAGCAAGGCTCTCTGGGGGGCTGCCCTCGAAGCGTGGTTGCCGTTGCCGTGCGTGGGCACGTGCAGGGGCGGGTGCGGTACCGATGAGCTCACCCTTCGCAGGGAGCGCCGGCCCCCGTGACGGCGGCTCCCGCTCCTCTCAATTGCTCTCGCACGCAGGTCGGCAAGGAAGACACAGTAAGATGGCAGGGAATACGCGGCCCCCCCCGTTATTACTAATACAAAAAGCATCTGCAGCTGCGGGTTGGGGACCCGCTGAAGAGGGATGTGCGTGCTGCAGGCCTTGCTAGAGCTCCAGCAACCCTCTGCGTGAGCAATACATGCTGACCAATGCTCCAGAGAGGACGGATGGAGAAATCTTCGGCAATGATCCCAGGACAAAGGCGAGGAGGGCTGGGCGATCGAGGTGGGAGGATGCCATCTAGAAGGGGGAAATGTTTAAGCTGGAGGAAAGAAGCAGCTTAGGGAAGGGATGATACACTAACCACATGGCTGGAGGAGGAGGTGTGAAGAACTTGATGGGAAACACAGGACTAAGGGGGGGGATGAGGCAAGGAGCAGGTAAAGGGCAGTGACACAGCAAGAAGGAGCGAGGTGACTGGGAGCAACCAAGCTGTTCTGTGCGAGGGCAGCGCACGTCACCCCTGTGAGAGACTGGGAGGCGAGGGCTCCCCATGGGTGGCAACGGGGCCGGGGCAGGCCTGGCCGGGGCCTGGCGGCTCAGCCGGGCCCTCCCCTCCCCTGAGCGCCTGCCAGCAGTGCCCCGAGTGACTGCCGGCCCCGGGGCTCCCCGGGCGGGGATCCCCAGCTCCCCCCGGGCACGGCTGCTGGCGGAGCCGGGCGCTCCGGGGAAGCAGAGCTTCCAGCAGCCGCGGGAGCACCCCGCGGGCCCGGGGCTAACGGGACCTGGAGTTAAGCGGTGTCACCGCGGCTCGGCTGGGGGTCGGCGGCTGCACGCCTGAAGGGCGATGCCCACCCCCGAGGCGGACCCCAAAACGGCGGCGGGGAGGCGGGGGCTCCAGGCCGGGACCACGGGGGCCGCGCTGCGGGGGCTGCGGGCGGGCCGGTGGCTTCCGCCCGGCGCGGCGCATTCCTACACCGTGAGTCAGGGCGGCGGCGCGGCGGGATGCGTCGTCCCGCGGCCCCGGGCGCTGGCAGCTCCCCGGCGGGACTCACGCCGCCGAACCCGGCTCGGTTCCCGTCTCCCATTTGCATGCAGCGGCTGTGAATGGCGTGCCCGGCCGGCCGGCCCCTGGCACGGGGGAGGAGTCTCCGCGCCCTACGCGGGCCGAGCTCGGCGGCGCCGGTCCCTTAAGCCGCACTGGGGGGCGGCCCGACCCGAGCGGCGGCTCGCCGCTGCGCTTCACCCGCCTTCACGGTGAGTGCGGACCGCGGGGCCGGGCCGGGCCTGGGGGGGGGGGGGAGCGGGGTCGGGGGGGGGCGCTGCGCGGGGCCGGGCGGGGGCTGCCCCGGCGCACGGCGCGCACGTGAGTTGCGGGCTCCGTCCCGTCCCGTCCCGTCCCGTCCCGCGGCCCGGCCTCAGCCGCGGCTCGGCAGCCCCCTGCTGGCGGCCCGACCGTGAGGGGCAGCCCCGCCGCCCGCCGGAGGGCCGTTCCCTGACCGGCTGAGGCGGCGCGGGCCGCGCCGCCTCAGCCGGTCAGGGAGCGGCCCTCCGGCGGACGGCGGGGCAGGGCCGGCGCCCTGAGGTGGCGGCCGCGGAGCCGGAGGCGGGGACCCTCAGAAAGCGGCCCCGCAGCCGGCACTTCCTCCAGCTCCGTCAGGCGAGGCGCAGCGGGGGCGGCCTTCGGTGCCTCAGGTGGGAGCCCGGCCCTGTCAGCGGCAGGCAGAGGTAGCAGCCTTGGACCTGTGCGGTCTCGCGGCCCCGGAGAGCCGGGGTCCGGGTCGGCCACGGGTGCTGGGAGCTTGGTGACCCGGGCGCTGTCGGCCGTAGGTGCAGGTGCGCGTTCATGGCCCATTTCAGTCGCTCCCAAGTCCACGCTGGAGCTGAAGGGGCCCTCCACCCCCACCTCTTGCCACGCGTTGCCACCCGTCCCTCCCCTGATGCTGGCACCCGTGTTTTGGCAGCCACCTTGTGAGCTGATCCTGCTGGAAAACGTATCGCTTTTTACATGTAAAAGATTCGTTTTCCTCTGGATAGAGTCCCTGAACTGACTTTTCACACCGTGCGCTGCTGGCGTGAAGCAGGGGATCGCAGCAGCCCAACGCGAGCCTGAGTAAAGCTTTTGCAGGATTGCACCCTCAGTGCTGAGTCCTTTCGGGCTCCCCGGAGCGCGACCTGTCCTTCCCCCCATCGCAGTGTGCGCACAGAGCTAGCCCTGCCGTGCCAAAGTGCCCCTTGTGCCTATTTTGACTTGTGCTTTTCTCTCGTGTAACTCAGGAGAGGGGGCCGGCAGCACAAAATGAGTTTTGTCTGGTGCTGGAGCATTGGTTCTTGATGCTGATTCTCATGCAGGTTGGCTTCGTGTTGGGGTGCGCGGTGTTGGTCAGGGATGTCTCCAGGCCGGGTCTCAGAGCGAGCAGGAAGTTGTTTCCTTTCTTCCTGTTTTTGTCCCCATGGCTGCTAATTTCCTCTGGGAAGAAAGCTGTGCATTCTGCAGTAAAGGAAAAAATAGTCACACGTAACGGTAAGGGACAAGGCAGCAAAGCTGAAGGTGCTTCTGAACGAAGCATGGGGCGAGGAAGGAGCACAGGGTGTTAACAGCAGTAACGCTGACAGAGCAGCCAAGACAAGTAGCTCCCTTCGTGCTGCGACCACAGGGGTAAAAAGGGCCCACTTGGGACAAGCTGGAAAGCAGACCCTTGGAAGGAGAATTGCATCTCCACTCCAGTGGGTAGATATATGTTGCTCTCCAGCTCTTCTATCTCGATGGTGCAGGGTTTGCAAGAGGAGGTGATAACTCATGTTAGATTGGTTGATATAGTTGGAAGAAACAGATGAACTTTCAGATACTTACTTCCTTCCTTCAAGTTTTGATTGTTAAAAGGACTTTAGGAAAGGCCTTGTGTGCCTGAAAGCTTGTCTGCTTTTTTTAACCCTCTGTTGCTCTAATAACAGCTATCCTCCCTCCCTCTTCCTGCATCCCTCTTGTGTCCTTAGATCCTCGTGCCTACTGCTGGGCAGCCCAGGTCTCCACTGTCTGTGTGCAGGCTCATGGGGAGACAATGCTATTCCTGAGCCAGCCTCCTGAGAGGTGCTGTGGATTTGGAACAGGGGAACGAGCTTCGTTATGGTCTCTGTGCTCATCGGTCCTGAACCCCCTGGAAGGCAGTGGCTCTCACGTGTGGTCATGTGTCAGTGGTGTGCCTGCTCCTGTGCGTTCCCATGAAAGGAGGTTAATGCTCCGCAGTGTAAAAGCAACTCCCACAAAACTAGTTCTGCTCTGGGACTTCCCATGACAGGCCTTTTTTTTTTTTTTTTTTTTTTTATGCAATACACTCGCAAGAGATCTGCCTACAAACTGGCTTTTCAGGTTCTGGGGAAAGCTATGGGCTGGCCTCGGTCTCAGGAATGTCTTGGTCTGTGCTGGGTAGGCTTCAGCCAGGGTGATGAGCTTTGGATGCGGAGAGCGCTGCTTGCCTGCAGAGCAGAGCAGGCACCTCTTCTCTAGCAAGCTCATCCTTCCCATGGCTTGGTGCTGAGAGTGCGTGGCCCTGACGTGTCGCCTCAGTCAGGAGTTACATCCCTTGCAGAGGGCCAGCGCCTCGTCACTGGACTTGGCAGATGGCTCGTTTCACTTTCGTGGTGGGGACTGCAACAAGTCTGCAGCCGAGCGAGGTCATGAGGCAGGAATAGGAATTCCTTTTGGGGTCATCAGTCCTGTTCCTCTGGAATCCAGCCCCGGAGAGTAGCCAGCAAGTCCCAGCATGTTCCCCTGAAAGAGGCAGGGTCTGCTGAGTGTGGCATGATAGGACAGTTTATTCTGGGCACAGAGCCCACATGCTCCGATATAATTAGTAAAGATTTGATTCCATTCAGTGTGTTGGATCTCTCTGCAGTGCAAACACAGCCTGGTTAGTGCTGAGGCCTGAGATGGGCAACAGGACCAGGAGTCTTGGGTTGTTTTCCTCTTCCATTCAGTGCATCCAGCAAAAAGGTTGGCAGAGCACCCTGTGTGCTGCAGGGGATGCTGCCTGCTGAGTGGGACTGGCTGTGAGCTGAGATCCTGACGTTTCTCTATCTGTATCTCCAGAGCTTTTATCCAGCAGAACAGTCTTTGATAAGATTTTTCCCTTGTGGTTGCTGCCTGTCTTCCCTAGTTATCTCTGGAGGCTTTGGCATCCCATGGAGACCATGCGCCCTCGTCGGAGGTTCCAGCATTAATCGTGACCCAACATGACACTTCTGTTAATTGCTGTTCCTTCAGCCACCTGCCTGTTGCCAGTATATGACCCATTTCAGTAGAAATACTTCAAACTCGGGTATGGGTTCCTTCCTTCACATTTTCCTTGAGCTTAGGTGTGGATTAGTTTCTTTTCAGCTGAAGAGGTGCTGGGCCCCAAGTCTAACTTTATCATCATCTAGTTGTAACGAAACAGACAAGAAATGTGCAGATCTGGCACCATTTTTGTAAGGTTGCCTCCCTGCTGCTGGGTATGTACCTGCTGTAGTTTTAAGTAAATCACAGAACGTATGTGTTGCCTGCCTGCTGAGAGAGCTGTGTTGCATCCTCTCTGCTGAGAGTGTGACAGCATCTCAACTTGCGCTGTGGGAGCTGCAACCTGAATTTAGAGGGACTTGTGCTTGGGTCATGGGTAGAATGTCCCAGTGCTTCTGGAAAGTAGAGTGAAGATAGTTTTTCTTCAGAGGAGGGGAAGCCCTGGTGTCTGGCATCTTGCAGGTAGTTGTCTCCCTGGTGGTGGGAGACAAATTTTGGCCTTTTTTTTTTTTTTTTTAGCTTTGTGGTTGGTTGTTTTGGTTTTTTGGGGGGTTTTTTGGTCTTTTGTTTATTTTTTTGCCTTGTTCAGAACTAGCAGATGAACCGGTTGAACTGAATGGACATCAGGACCTGTTGCTTACTCTGTTAGTGTCCAGTGACTCCCCTCTGAGGTCAGCACAACCAAAATATTTAGGGAGGGGCAATCCGAGCCTTGCAGCTATTAGTCCCAAGAGATTAGAGAGGCAACAGGCAAGATTTAACCTTGGAAGGAAATGGATCTATTAGACAGCATTTCCTGTGGTCATGGTGGTAGCCCTATTTCTGTGTCCTTGAAAGACCCCAAACCAATTTGGTGTGTGGTGTGTGCTCTTGCCAGCCAGGCTTGCTTGCACAGAGTCCTAAAGACCCTCACTGCAGCACAGCGTGGGGACGGCAAGGCTTGCCTGCCAACCTCTCTGTTTTCACAGCCAGGCTTGACTGTGCCATTGGGAAGGTCTAGGAGCAGCCCTGAGAGTGTGAAGTTTCTACAGGGAGCAGTGGAAATTGTGTTTGCGCTGAGACAGCCTATGGTTGTGTCCTTGTTAGTTGAACTTCAGGGGTTTCCAATTGCTCGCTTCTTTTTTTGGTCCTGCTCATTCAGCTGCTGTCCAGGACTGGATGAAGCCCACTTAAGATCACACCTCTCATACTTGTAGTTTCAGTCCATGCTGCTGTAGGAATGAGGAAGTGTTGCTGTTTGTTTTTTTTTTTTAATGTGTGTTGGGATGATGCCACAACGAGTAAATTAGTAGCTAAATTTTTCAACAAATCATCCGAACTATGGTCAAATCCTTTTGAATAATAAACAGTGGCTGTTTGCTACTTGTTGAAGGCAGAGAGCTTATTCTTCATGTTAACCATAACTGTTAAATCTCCTAAAGCTATAGAGTGCAAGTTTCATTGATTGTGTGCTCTGTTTGCTGCAGAGACAGCAAATGTCAGATTGACATAAGGCTTGTTCTTGCTGAAATTTCTTTTGGGTGCACTTTTCAACTATGTAGATACACCATTTGTTTCAAATATAATTAAAGCTACTTTTTGCATACTATAGAAGTGTTAGAACTATCACGATACAGACCTGAGTAGCGGGCATGTTCTCAAATTCTGGGGCCTTTAGCAACAAACAGACCTTGCCTTAGTAATCAGAGCATCTCTAAAACACAGTGATTATTAAAGGAAATGTAATTTCTTCTCAGTGAACTAAGAAGTATCATTGCAAAATATTTCCCTGGCACAGTACAGTCTTCCCAGGGGGAGAAGAGATATCAAGACATGCCTGATCTTGCCTTTTCTGGAAAGCCTACCTTTGCCGCCTCCTCCCCTTCCTGTTTCCACTTGGCTGAGAGACAGCCCCTTGCTCTGCTGGTCAGCAGCAATCCCTGCTTTGAAGATGTTTTTTTTTTTTCTTTAAAAAGGAACAATCCGTATGAGGTCATCCTGAAGCTGTGCAGGATGCTGCTTTTACTGTTCTACAGGTCCAGCACTTACATGGCTTTGACTCAGTGAAAGTTATAACAGCTTGAATTTTAAGATCTTGAGGGCTCAGATGCCTGGGTTGATGAATACAGCTTCCATATTTCAGCAGTTACTGTCCTGTAGTAATCAGCACATGGGAGGTATGTTTCTCTGTCACTTGAATTCAAAGCCCAGTGCTTTAAAGTGAACTGTAGAAGACAGCAGGCTGTGAGTTGTTTTGCCAAAAAGTGTGAGTGTACCTTCCTTTTCTGTGACTGCTCTGGGACTGTAATTTCAGGGAGAACACTGAGAGAGAATGTGCTATTAACTCAGATTGAAGAAGTATGGTTCACTTAGATTTTAATTTTTTTTTGCTAAAACAAAGGTAGCATTATGATTATTTCTATTTACGTTATAAATGAGTTGGTGCATTGGGCACATGTGAACGTACACATGTGTACACACACTTGCAGAGCAAGACGAGCTCTTCCTGCAACTGCTTTCCAATTAGACAATGTA
The DNA here is from genome assembly GCF_030936135.1 of Gavia stellata. Lineage (NCBI taxonomy): Eukaryota > Metazoa > Chordata > Aves > Gaviiformes > Gaviidae > Gavia > Gavia stellata. The sequence continues at coordinate 16,503,692 of NC_082611.1, read as the reverse complement.
GGAGATGGTGTGTGGCCAGCTGTTGAGCACTAGCAAGAGTAGCAATTGGAGCATCAGAATGGCAGGCTAGCTCTTCTGTGTCCCTGGCTAAATCAGCTAATGCTTAGGAAGAGCAGTTCCAGCTGAACTAGCTCTGCTCCGAGTCCTTGGCTGTGTAACTGTTCTTTTGAAGGCTCTCCAGTGGGCCTCATTGCTGTGGGCACTGCTGGTGGGTGCAGCCTTGTTCTCTATCTTGTATCCAGGTGAACAGAGCTATGGTTGTGTTGGAGAAAGCGGGTGTGTGATAGTGAGTGAGTATGCTCTGAGTTTCAAAGGAACAGGCAAAGAGAGCTGGCCTGAATGGCTCAGATGCTGCGGCTTCCATCCTTCCTGAATATAAAGTCTATCTTCTGGTGGCTCCAGCATTTGTTATTGTTATTTCCTCTAAGATTTTTTTAGATTGCTATTCACCGTGGTTTTATGTAACTTTCCATAGGAAATGTTGTCATCTGCGGCAGTTTTGATCTCATTTGCCAGTGAGGCATTTTTATTTAGCACAACAAACAGTGATTCTTAGCTGCTTTTAGTACCAAGAGTCTTTGCCATAGAGGTTGGGTGGCTTTTGGTCTAACATAATTTTTGGTTTGGGGTCCTGTAATCTTTCTAGGGGAGGTTGCTAGTTTTGGCAGTTGCTTTTCCATCAATTGTTTATTGATGTCATGTTTTTTAAATGAACAATGTTGTAATCACTAAGAAGCATTACCAAGAAAATTGCTCTTGAGGTGGGTGCACAGGCAGCAGCTATTCCAAAACCAACCAGAGCCAGTGTTTACTGCTGTCTTGAGGGTCATATACCAGTGCTGTGTTCCTAGCTTTCCTTGTGTCCCGAACCCTTACGGTACTTGTGATGAATATGAGAGCTGGTAGAAAAAACTTACAAATGCAGAATTTTAATGAAAAATTATACCTTTGTTAAAATACAGTGGTAGGATTTTGTTGGTTTTGTCTTTTGTTTTCTAATGCGGGGTCATGGCTGCGCTGACAAAAACATTTTTGTGAATCTTACCTTGCTGTATAATTGAGGCAATGACTGTGTCCATGGTACTTGTGGATCAGCCAGTACTTTACAGTGCATCTATTTTATTAGCAATGAAAATAAATCTGGAACAGGGTCTTCTGGAGCCCCGTTGAATTGTTGTAATGAGCTAAATGTGTACTAAAATAGTTTCTGTGATCATTCTTTCCTGCTTCTTTGTTAACGAGGAGCTCTAGTGACACTGAAGAACTTGTAGACCCAGGCAGGGTACTGAGACAACTGTGCTTTGAGGCTGCTGGGGACCCCAGAGTGAAGAGCTCTGCCAGCTCAGTGCCGGCACCGCTAACCCAACGGGCAGCTGTGGTTACCTTTGAGAAGGGTGCCAGAATGAGGCTTGCATAGATGATCCTTCTTCTGGATACACTTCCACTGTTGGCAGTCTGTTGTTTATAATTGGAATTGTTAATATTTGAGTTGTTAATGTGATTATACTTGTTATCCATTTTGGCTATGTTCGCTGTGGCACTGGACCAGCGGTAGTATCTTGGCTTCCTGCATAGGCATGCTGAGATGCATCAGCCATCAGGTAGCTGGTAACGGATCTAGGTGGAAACCAGCTCCTTTTGAGGACCAAGCAGTGCTGACTCTACTGGCTTCCCTAAGGAATGGGAGTGCTGGTCAGTGCTGGCTTCTCGTCCCCTATGCTTGATGTACTGTCGCTGGAGCTATTAGCAGGTATCGTCATCAGTCCATGCCCAGATGTAGTCTATAAGTGGTGTGCTATGACCAGAGGATTAGGATGTGGCTACTGGAAATGTGGCTATTGCATGGGGTGGCAGGCTGGTGTTCTCTCTGCAAAGCTGCAGGGTGTGTTCATGGAGAAACACAAACAGGATGAAGATGCTAAAGTACTCCAGAAGGTTTCCCAGTGCTCCCCCCTCTTTGTTGGTTATGTTTTATGCTCAGACTGTTCCCTTTGCTGGTACCTAGGTAGGTTGTAGATGGCTGTGTATTGGGTTTACTCTAGAAGGTGGAGTTGGATACTGCTTGCTCATCGCCTGGGCCCTGTGTGGGCTCTGGGGTGCAGGCATGCTGGCTCATGCTGTGAATCTGCTTCTGTCATCTGGGTCACACGTGCTTAGGAGATGGAAAAGGCAGCCCCTCTGCCCAGTCTGCTCTACTTGATTCCCTTCCACCTAGTTGCTTTGCGGGTGCCACAGGCCATAGGTGAGCAGGGGAAACTCATCCCTTGGGAACCTTTCTATGGAAGCTGCCCATGTGTGAGGCTTGGCTGTCAGCTCTAGGGAAATCCGTGGATGGTTTGGCTGTTTTCCCATCTAATGACCCCACCACTCTGCCTGTGGTGATACAGTAGTATTTTATTCTTGCTACACTCGACACCTGCACTAAGGGTACTTCTCAGAAGATTATTTAAGTCCCAAGAGATGCAGAACCCACCCCCTCCATTGTGGTAATTGTTAGCTTCCCACAGTGCTACAAGTGTGAGTTTTTGGCTGTGTTTTCATGATCGCTTTAAACTGTGCTGCCTTGAGAAGCAGTCCAGTCATCTGGCTCCAGCTGATCTTTTTGTTCCTGCTTCTTTCCCTTTCCTTCTGCTGGCACAAGTGTTTGTGGAGCCGTGTGGTGACTTGGATCTGGGAAGGGGCTTGGGCTGGAACAAACCGTTTTCTTTGCTGAGCTAACGTGGGTCAGTTCCCAGTGTGGATCACCCAACAGCTGCGGGGATGCTCTGCCAGCACGAGGAAGAGGGGCAACACAGAGGGCTGGGGACACTGCTTCTTCTGTTGCCTTTCATCTCTTTCAAGTGGCCGTGACATCTTTATAGCTTGAATTTTGAGTGTTGGCTTCTGTGTTCTTGTTACTATTCTGCCTTTTGTCTGCTGCAACAAAAGGACCTTGAAGATCAGAGTCTGTTGCCTCTGTGAGTGTTTGCAGGTTGCAGTTAGGGGTCATCTTTTAACCTGTATTTGGAGAAGTTCAACTACAGATTTGAGGACTAACAGGAATCAGAAAAGTTTTTTGAGCTCCCTGTTTTTCCTCTCTCTTCTATATGAGGGGACCAGACCTGGATACCCTTCAAGTCCCATGTGAAGCTGCTTGAAAGCTTTTAATGCTGCCATTCCAATAGGATCTCATTTATGGTTGATTTCCATCATGACCCGCATCTTTTTCTGAAAATCAAGAAAACCAGTTGCTCAAAGGGACCTCAGATCTGCTTTCCTGATCATGGGATTGGCTCACATACATTCAGACTTTACTGGCAGGTGTTTTTATTACCTATATTTAAAACCCTCTGACTCTGTATGTAGCTGAGCCTTCTCCAAGTTCAGCGGGTCCCAGTTGAAGCTTTGCACTCTTGGTGTGCCTCTTGCATACCAGTATCATTCTACTAGGCTTTGCATGAAATCCAAACCCTTGGTTTTTTACAATGTAGCTTCCCGTTTCCTGCCTAGGGGTCTGCCTGGCCTCTTCCAAGCCAGGAAGTTTCCACTGGTATTTCTCAGCAAATTAAATTAAGTGGTTCACAGTGAGATCCCTCAGCACTGCCTTGGTTGCTTGGGTAGCCGCAGAAGTTAAAGACCTTCCCCACAGCATTCACCCCACCTTGCTGGGTTTCTGCTGGCGCAGCTCTGTCGTGGTGCTTGTGTGCTGCTTTTCCATGATCTACTTGCATGCTGGTTTTTATGGCCACCTGCTCAAGCGTGTAGCTCCTGTTCTAGCTTTTTCTAGAGCACTGATTGAAAACAAAACTCTTCAGGAGGAAGATTGTGTGCCTTTTAATTCACTCTCTACAGGGCGAAGGCCTCTGTTCCATCGGAGCCTGCCCAAAGGCTTTTGCTACCCCAGATCCATTTCTTCCATGTTTTATTTCGAAATAAAGTTTAAATGACAGTTTGGGTAGGCACAGGCCTTTCCAATGTGCCCCACTGGCCTGCAGAAAAGCTATGTCTTTTAGTCAGAGGTCATCTACTACCCAGTCCTCCTGCCTGGTCCCTCTCCAGAGGAGAGTGCAGGGGCTCGGTGTGCTGCATGCGAGTTGGCGGGGGCAAATGCAGTTCCCTGAGCGCTGATCTGTTAGGCTGGGGATGGAGGAGTGCTGTTTCACATAGGCAGGGGACAAAGGCTTGGGCTGTAGTTTGATGTTTCAGCTAAGCTGCTGTCGTGTTGAGCTATCACTGAATAGGCTGGTGCTACCCTTCATCTCTCAGGTTGCACAGGGCTTATCTGAAATTGTCTGAGCGTCTTCAGGATGCCAGATTAACAGGAAATAATTTACTAGGGTTAGTATTGTGCTGGTAAAACACCTTGAAGTGGCTTACTGGAGTAAGGCAAGACTGCTCTTTGGGCAGCACCTAGCTGTCAGATTGGTTTGCTTGCAAGCGGAAGGCAGGGCCTTGGGGAACTGTCGCCTGCGTAATTTGGTGCAGGCTGTTGTAGGCAGCGTCAGTCCCTACCAGCACTCAAGCAGAGCTTGTGCATGGCAGAGGGCAGTGAAAGCGGCGTGGGTAGTGGGTGGGAGTAGTAATCCTGCCAGCTCCCTGCTGTGCAGGGCTAAAAGGGCAGTGTGTCTGCCTAGCTCGCTGCCAGGCTCGTGCTCAGAGGTGCCTGGGTTGCTCAGACCCTAGCTTCTGCTTGGCAGCCTGTGGGTCTGCAAAGCCTTACGGCATCTCCTGCAAGCTTGACAGCAAGGGTTGGGAAAGCAGGAGAGAGCCCTGCACGGGGCCGCTGCCAGGGCAGTGCTGATGGCCTTGTTTCATTTCCAAGGTAGTTTCTTAGGGTGGGACGTGGTGGTGGTCTCAGACGAAGCCTGGGTATTGCTGTGCCCTCAACAGCTTTCCCCAAGAGTGCAGGGTCACAGGCCTGTTCCACTTTCCCTGTCCCTGCCTGCCCTCAGCCCCTCCATCTGGCTTGTTTTAAAGGTCTGGCTCACTCCTGGTATTTGAGATATTATTTGTAATTTGTTGGGTCTGATCCATGCTAGATGGTTTTATTGGCAGCCACGAGACTGAAACCCCACTGCTCCTCTTCTCCTTGGACTTCCTGCCTTTTCCCTGCTGTGCCAGCAGAAATCCTGGAGAGAGAGGCAAAGCCAGCAGCCCGCTGTCTCCCCTGGCTCACTCTGTCTGGACAACAAATTTAGGATCCGGGTTTCTTTGCCGTCTCTCCACCCGGATGCCTGCTGGTGTGCCTCAACCAGAATAGCTGCATGGGCAGACCTCTTCAGGCGCACGGGACTTGGCTGGGACTCTGCATAGCAGGCACTGCGAATACAGCTGTTACAGGGATGGGGGTTTGAAAAATGGAGGAAAACAGCTGGAGGCTGACCATGGGATGTGGTGATCGGATTGCAGCGGATTAGCCCCGGTGTCTGTTACCTCCTGGGGGTGTCTGTAAGAACATGCACACGCTGTGCTGAAGAGGAGCAGTGTTGTTGGAAAAAGCAGATGATGTGTGTTTGTGTGGTAGGGTTGAATGAAGTTCGGTTTTTGTTTTGGTTTGGTTTTTCATTTGGAATATTTTTAGGAAGAAAACAGCTTTATTTTAAATGGGAATGCTGGTAAAATGGAAGTTTTGGAAGAAAAAAATCAACATGGGAATAGCTTCAGTTGTCTGTTTAAATGGAAGGATGGTCTGTCTTTGAAATGACTTTGCAAATCTCTGAATGTATTTGAGATGCCTGCCAGTTTTAGGAGCATGCTCAGGCTTCTGTACAAGGCTTTTCCTTCTCTGTTTGGGTCGGTGGATTTCACTAAGCAGCTTTTCTTGATCATGTGCCAACTTTGGAATTTAATGCGCTCTCCCTCTTTCTCAGCCTGACCCACAGCACAGTGGATTTGGCTTTTGTTCTGGTACTGTGACCTTGCTTTGGCATGGAGCTTTGAAGATGACTTTCCCAGAGTACGTGCAATACACAAGTTCTTTCTTTTGTTTGTTTATTTTAACTGAAATGGACTTTATTAATAATTTTTGTGCTGCTACCACAGTTGCACATGCACCTGATCAGTTAGAATCTATGGGGCAAATGCCGTGCGTTCAGCCTGTGTGCTGGAGAAGAGTTTCTATTTCTGCATTCCTCAGTTTTGTGATGCTGAGGGAACAGCTTCTGAGCTGGCTGAGCAGTGCAGATGGTGGCACTAGGACTGGGACTGTGCCAGCACTGGGAGGAGAAGTCCAGGCAGGTATTGGGCCCTTCCACCTCTTCCCAGTCTCTTCAGACAGCCTCCTTACCCACATCTCCAATGGCTCTTGCATGTTTTTGGTATTAGTGGAGACTTCTCTTTTGATGCCACTTGTTGGAATTTCTATCCTGATGGTTTACAAAAGCTGAGTTTCACGCCCCAATGACAGTTCACAAAAGCTTGAAAGCATGAACATTTCCACCTACCCAGGATGAAGATACTTAGCTGATGTCTAGGTTGGTGGAGAATTTTCTGGACTTCAGGAGATGCTGCAAACCACAAGCACAGGTGAGAGGTCTGGAACAGCTCCTGTCCAAGGACTGAGCAGCTGGATGTGGATCCCACTGTGTGTGTCTGAGGATGGTAGGAAGGGCATGGAAGAGATCTGTAGAGTCGGGATTGGCGTGGAGAAAGAATATAGGGAAAAGCTGTTCGCTTTTCTAGCCCAAGAACTACGGGGCATCAAGTGAATCCAGGAAATAGCAGGTTTAGAGACAAGCTGAAGAAGATGGCTTGTCACACAGCACATGTTTCAATTGTGGAGCTCTTTGTCACGTGCAGTTATGAATACTAAAAGTTTGCTTAGATTAAAAAATTAGTTGGATAAATTCTGGAAGAAAAATCATTGGATGGATACGGAGATGGATCAGAACCATTAAATGCAAAGACATCTCTGGCACAAGAAGCCTCCAAGTTATTCATAGCACATGCCATGACTCTGTCCTGGGAGATATGACTGTCAAGTGATCCTGTACTCTGTACCCATTGCCAGGCATCCTCTGTTGGAAATGAGATACTGGCTTTAGACAGACGCTTGGCCTGACCTTGCATGGCTGTGCTGTGTGTGTTCCTATCCTGCTGCTGTCAGTGACCTGAAAACACTCGTTAGGACAGTACTGAGAAATTGGGATTGAGGATATGGGACCATTCAAATGAAATGTGTCAATGCAGTCAACTTTCAAACAAAGCCCATTGGCCTGATCAAACTGTATCCTGGACACCGTATGGACACTGTATCCTGAAACGCTAACCCCTAAAAATAATCAAGGGGTTACTGTGAAACTCAGAATGTGCTTTTAGTGCAGTGCTGAGACAGAAATTAGTGACTGCAGCACTTCGAGTGAGGAGCAGGTGTAATAAGGGGTATTACCTGCCTTGCAAAGACGTATGTTCAACCATCCAGCTGTACATCTGTCTACACAGCTATACATCTAGGTACATCTAGTCTATACGTCTATGTATACAGCTGGATTCACATTCAGTCTCACTGTTAACCTCCTGGAAACCTGCCTCTTGTGTCGAGACCCCAGTCTCTTTTGTGCCCTGGGTCAGAGGTAGTTGGCTGACATATGCTGTGGCCGTGTATTCACAGTGTGCAGAGGATCGGGCCTTGCTAGGGCAAGTGCTGCAAGTTTCATCTCATGTGTTTGTAAGGTTTATTCTTGTCCACTCCAAATGCACATATGGAATTGGGAATGCTGAACAGCTCTGCCTTCACTGCACTCTTTTACTGGGAAATGAACATTTTGGTAAGTAAAAAAGGTCAAACTGGTAGAAGAATTTGCTCCTGAGTTAAGTACTCTAGTCGCAGTCACCCTTGAAACTTCCCTGGTTTTTAAACACTGAGTGCATTTACACAATTATTATACATGAATTTTGATGCTTTGCTATTCAAAGAACTCTTTAACTGCTGAAGTTGGGAGAAAGCAGTCCATTGGTGTCAGCTACATGAGTTTTGTCTTGAGATCTTCTTCTTGCCTGAAGTACAAAGCTGAGTCAACTTTGGGGATAATCATAACACCATGGGCTTGACCCCACGTGTGTGCATGCTCTGTCCTCTTCTTTGCATGTGGTGTGTGTGCACGCTGCTGGAGATCCCCATGTGCTAGTCTGCAAGGGTCGCGATGAAGCCAGCGTGATGGATACGTGGACATTCCTGTCTGTGGCAATTTAGGAAGGGGGACTGAAAACAGATTTCATTGGAAGGTCTTCCATGGAGTGCAGCGTTGTGGCAGCAGCTTTTGGGCGGTACAGGAGTGATTCATTCATTGCCTTCCTGGTTTGGCCTCCCTGTTTGATAAAGCTGCAAATCTTACACGTTTGTATGTTTTACATACATTACAAAGGCAGCTCTGTAGGTGGACAGGAAGGAAGTTGAGTGATGTCTGCTCATTGAAGAGGTACTGGAAAAAGAAGAGTTGCCAATTCAGAGATTCTGAATTTGCCCTTGAAGTCACAGAAAGGAGGCTCTTGAGTTGTGTCATGAGGGGCATGTGTGAAATAAGTTGTGTTTGCTCATGCCAGAGTGGTGGCTCTGTCCCTCTTGGCTGGTCTCTGCTTAGAGCATCTCAGGAAGACCCGTTGTTTGTGATCCTCATGGGCAAATGCTGGAGCTCTTTGCATTGCACCAGGGGAGTTTTTCAGTTAGGAGAAATCTGTGTTGCTTTCTGACCTCACCATGAAGACAAGTTTGCCCATTTTGTATGCAAGACCGAAAGCTGTCTCATAGTGGATTTACCCTTACCAAGAGCAGGTGGGAGTTCCCCTAATACTCTCACTATTCTCATCTTATAGGAAGTTAGAACAGATGCATTTAGTCACCCCTGTGGCTAGGGATGGAGGGAAGGAAGGAATTGTGTCCCTCTAATGTACGGCACTGTATCTGTGCACACAGGACTGTGGTGCATGTATGAAGGGCGTGTCTGTACAGGCTAGATCATGAATTCCCAGACTTTTGGGGGCCTGTGGTATTTGCTGAAACCCAACCTTCATCCACCTACAGCTGAGTCCTCCCTTTCTGTCGTTCCGGCTCAGCTGAGCGCAGCGCTCCTGGCAGCCAGCCCAGCTTGGGCGACTGAGCTAGCAGCTGGTCTTCAGCTCCGTTTATAAGATTCTCTTCTTCTAACCCAATCCAGATCCCCCCCCACTCCCTTTTGTTGCCCTATTTCCACCCCCGCCCCCAATGTATCTTTTGCGGTGGTGTCACCGTTTGTGCAGCTCCCTTTCCCAGAGCAGCTGCAGTGAGCTGTGGGAATATGGTGGAAATGCTGTGAAAGGCAGCACGTGTTTCAGAGAACCAGTGTCTAATTTAGGTTGGGAGGGACCTTTGCAGGTTGTCTGGTTCAGCTGCTGTGCAAGGCAGGGATGATTCAGGCTGCTCAGGGCCTCGTTTGGTTGAGTGCCAAATGTCTCCAAGGATGGAGGTCCCTCTGCCTGTGGTCCTGTCCTAGGACTTGGCCACTCTCAAGGAAGAATCCTTGCATATTAAACTCATTGTGCATTTAAAATAAATTGACTGTGTTAACATTGTAAGAGCACTGAGTTTTTATCCAAACAGAGAGCTTTTCTCCTACTCCCTTTCAAATCATGTGTGTCTGCTAAGTTAACTGGATGCTTATTCCATCTGTCCACCACGGTGGAGGAAGAGGCTGGGGCTCTTGATTTTTATTTTTTTTTTGTCCCCTGTGGGATCTGTGGCCTAGGACAACGCAAGGAGGGAGCTGGGAGGGAACTGGATCTGTTGTCTCATTCAGCACACGTGCTTCCCACTGCTAGCTTGCAGTTGTGTGTGTGCTAAGAGAGGAAGAAATATGGGCTTGTAGAATAACTTACATTGGAAGGTACCTGTGGAGGTCTCTGAGCTGATCTCCCTCCAATGAAATCTATTTCCTTAATTGTTTCTCTGAGCGTGCACAGTAAAGTAGGTGCTCTGCCAGCCTGAAAGAGTCGCATGGTCCCTGTCCCACTGCATGCAACCTAAACAGGAGGAGAAAGTTGCAGTGCAGTAGAGTGGGCAAGATGAGAGTGAGTCACTCTGGTTACTTTGGCGTTTTGGTAACACGGCGGTTTTTATTTAAATACCATATCATTATTATTTATGTATGAAACCCACTCTTAGTTCAGGATTGGTGCCAGTTCTCTAATGTTCATGCTGTACTTGTATTACTCTGTGCGCAATGTCGTGTTTCTAGAAAATGACTACATTTAAAAGAGATTAGAACCAGCAATGAGAAATGGCCACTTGCTAATTGCTAAGTAGTAGTTAGGTAGGAAAGTGTGGTGCTTGGCTTTGGGTGGGCAAGGCTGTCTGTGTGAGTCAGAAGCTGTTTTTAGAGGGAGGTCAGTGGCTTTTGGTACTGTAGTTACTTAGCTGGTTGGACTGGATCCAGATCTCATTAAGATTTAATTCATGACTGGTTCTTAAGGAATCTGGATCTCACAGTAGTCTCAGCAAAAATCTTAATGGGAGGTGACTCTCAAACTTGTGACTGCGGTCTCTGGCACCTGCCTTGAGGTCCTGCAGGCCTTAGAAACGCACCATGTCCTCTGAGTGCCTGGTCCTGGCTGACCAGCACGGACACAAGCTGTGACACTGGAACCCTCACGAGGAGTTTGGGAAGTCGTCCAACGTGGGGCTTGGGTCCCATCAGTCACAGCCTGGAGGACGGCACTCTGCTCGGCCCTGCCGGCACGTACGGTGTCAGGGATGAGCCTGGCCCCCTCCTGACTGTGATTTCTCCCCTCTCCTAGGCCTGAGGACAAACGTGGGATGATGTCGGAGGTGCGACACGACAGCACGAGCAGTTTACAGCGGAAGAAGCCACCATGGTTAAAACTGGACATCCCGGTGCCGGTGCCTGTGTCAGTGCCCGAAGAGCCCCAGCCTGTGCAGGTACAGAGGCTGGGGGCAGGAGGGAGGGGGTGTGCAGAGCCCCACTGCGCTGAGAGCATGCCTGTGCCCTTGGTCTCCAGCAGTCCTGGCTGAGAGAAAGGCAGCGTGTGATGGCAGTTCATGAGGCCACATGAGAAGGGGCAGAGTCATTGGGTAAATTTATGATCAGTAATTAACTCCCCCTTGAAGGGTATGTGGGAGGGATGAGGGTGGGTTGCTGATGTGCTCAGATCAGTGGATGTGACTGGATGTGGGGATTGTGAAAAGTGTCCTGGCTGGGGGATATGGAGTGAGGTATTCAAACAAGCATTTCTTAAGGGGACTGGAGGAGTGAAGGGCTCCTAGACAAACGTGAGGGCCTGGAAGTGCTGGAGCTTGTGCTGAAATGAGCAGGGAATAAATCTGACTTATGAATAGCCAAGATAATGACAGGGTCTCATCAGTAACAGCAGAGAAAGAACAGTTACTGGCAACACAAAGCTGTTACCAGCATGAGGAACATACGAAAATCATGTGGGATGAGAAATAAGTAACATTGAAGAGTGGTGAAGTAGAGATGGGGTGATAGGGTAATAACTGTGTGAAGTATGAGAGCAAAACATCCATATTTGTGCTGGGAACAGGAAGAGTAACAGGAATTTCTGCTACAAGGTGGCAAAAACTCATGTACAAGTAAGACCTGGGTAGGATGATTGCTGGCTGCTCGTGTGACCTTACTGCAGGAACAGAGACTACCTGCACCAAAGGCAGAGCCGGAGGGTTGTTACTACCAGCTCCGTGGGTGGGGTGCAGTGCCTGGGTTCAGCTGCTTATGTGAAAGAACGGTTTAGCCATCAGAGAAATGGAGGGTTATACAGCTTCCCTGGAGGGGAATTGAGGACAAGCTTGTCTTAAGAGGGAACTTATGTTGCACTTGGAATAGCAAGGACTGACCTCTTTGCCATTCCTTGATCCAGGGACTAAAATGCACTTCAGTTATGTGACAGCTTCTGGCAGATAAATCTTGGTCCTGGTCTTCCCTTGGAAGGAAAGTGATCGGGGTTCAGTCTGCAGGGATTAGAAGTGGAATGCAGGGTTTTAACAGTGCAGGTTGAAACCTTCCAAATCACTTATTTAAGGCTTTGATGGATGTTCTCTTACCTGAAATCTCTAAATCCAGCTGGGCACCTTCTGGAGAGACACTCTGTACTTATGATTGAAGCTGGCAGAGGTGATGTTCTTTGGAGGTCAGGTGTGCACAGCACAGGCTGTCAGGATAAGAGTGCATAATGGGCTCCTTTGGCTTATAACCTGAGTATCTATGCTTTGTTTTCACAGAAAACATAACAAAAATGTTAAGATTAGTGGAAATTATTAGCTTTCTGGGCTAGAGGGGCTGGAGTAGCAAATAGTCTTGATGCAGAGACAATGCCTGACCAGAGAAACAGTTGATCAGGGCTTCACTTGGCAGAGGGACAGCCTGCTCAGCCTACATTTTACAAATGGGAGATGGTGTCTCTGCCAAGCTGATGAAAAATTAATCCAGAGCAGCCCTGGGGAGGCAGTTGTATGAGCTGAGAACAGTCTGGTGAGTTGTGTCATATTTGGTAGGTGACTTTCAGACCTGCGTGTGTCCAGACAATTAGGTTATGAACAAAACCAGTGTGGCTTTCTCAGCTTGCTTAGCCTGCACCAGGCACAGCCACAGCACAGACCCACCCACAGCTCTCGCAGGCTTTTAATGCAGATCCAGAGTCACTTATGAAACAACTGTCACTGTGCTTCTCTTCACCTTGTGGAGAGGTCTAGGAGTGTGTGATCTGGGTTCTTCTGGCTATAAAAAAGCCAGGAGGATATGTTGCAGGAGCTCATGTAATACACCCCGTCTACAAATGGACATCAGTCCATGGGCCAGGCTAGAGCCAGTCTGAACTGAGACCCACCGCAACACACAGATGCTGCGTCCTTGATGCTAACTGTTCTGTTCTGCAGAGCCATTCCTGGCTAACATGAACACAGCCCTTGTTAGCCTGATTTTGCTGCCCAGCTGCATGCACCCAGCTTGTGGTTGGGGTGTTGGGCAGCTGTTGAATCGCTAACTAGATGTTTCACAACCTGACTGGCCTTGTAGAGCATCACTCTGAGAACACTGACTCCCCTCCTGGTTTTCTTCGCAGCCAACGAGACGTCAGGCCTTTCTGCGAAGCGTGAGCATGCCCGCTGACAACAGCCGTGTGCCCTCCCTGCCTAATGAAGTGAGGAGACCGGTGCTACAACGACAGACCTCAATCACCCAGACCATCAAGAGGTAAGACACTGAGTTCGTGGAGCCTGCTTTAGTGGACTCTGCCATCCATTGCCATCCTTTATTTGTGGATTTATGGTCCTCTGCTTGTCCCATTGCCTGGCACTTAAGTGGCACGCTATCACAGCGGGATTAGGTGGTCTCCCTTGTTATCTATCATGAGGTTGTGGAAGAGGGTGGGTGCAGATAGGTCCCCAATATATAAGCCCAGTGCTGCTATATTGCCTGTCTTTAGTAAGTGAGGTGACAAGTCCTGGGAGGAAGATTGTGGTAATCAGGACAATGAATGGTTCTTGCCACCTAGAGACAAATTTTGACTGTCCCCATGTCCCAGGGAGCTGGTTGTTTCTGAGTAACAGGATGCCTCAGGTCCTGATGTTTAGCTGAGACTCTATGATGTGGTGTGCTGGGCTTGCTTTGGTGCAGTATCTGAGAGCATGTGATTGCTGGGGGAGGCAGAAGCCCATCCTGAGCAGTCCAGGGCTCTCAGCAGCTTGGCTCCTAGCACTAGCTCATTGGCAGGTTCTTGAGATGGCTATGGGGGGTAATGGAGAGTAGGGAGAGGCTGCTCCGATCCTGTCCCCCACGCTTGCACAGAGGAGGGTTATAATTTGTCTCAACAACTCAGGGGTCTCTGAGACACGGCCACACAGCTGGATGCTCCTTCCCTCCCCGTGGCAAAGGCTTATCCCAGTTTGTCCAAAGGGAGTGGCTCTCCCAGCTGCTCTCCTGAGATGCCTGGCTTGTATCCCTGGCAGTGTGTCAGGCCTGCCTGGATCCCAGGAGCATCCCTGGAGCTCCACAGGTCAGGGGCACTTTCAGCCAGCCAGGCTTCGCCCACTCACAAAGGAGCAACTTTCCAGCTACGGGAGAGACTGACCTCCTACGCACTGTTTTCCTTTGCCTCAGACGTTCCCCAGCTGCGTTGGTGGTGAAGCTCTCCCGCAGCAGCTCTCTGTGATCTTGCTTCTTGCGAGGTTGGGAGGGCTGAGCCATGAAGCAGTGTCTGTTGTTTTCAGGGCTGTGGGCAACTTCTGTGTCTGCCTGAGGCTATCCTTGCACACCTAGACTGCCTCTTCCCTCACCTCCCTGCCCTTGTCCCGCTCCTTGCCAGGACAATTAGGCAAGAGCATGTCAAAGATGAGGGAATGTCCTGGGAAGGCGCTGCGGAGGCCCTGACAAGAAGCATTGTGCGGGAGGGCCAGGGTAACCTTCTCCCCCAGAGGTCCTCACAACATGCAGCTTGTGTGTAGGGTGGAGAGGTTGGGGAACTGTGAGCCACTTTGGTGCTGGGGCAACAAATTTGCCCCAAGTGCTACTACACTGTAAGACAGACAAGGCATATGGAGCTACAGTGAGCAAGCAAGGAGTGCTGGATAATGGTGGTGAAGCTCCTGCACGCTGAGGGAGATGCTAATGTCCTGCCTAGCATTAGGGTGGTGGGCAGACACGTGTGGCTGTTGCACCAGCAGACCCTGTGACATGTCTTCCTCTTGCCTGCCCAGGCTGTAATGGCAGTGCTGGGACTCAGGTTGGTGACTGCATTCCTGCCTGTGCTTGGCATTTTGTACTCTGGGAGTACATGCAGTCCTACCGGGAGTGGCCTAGAGGTACAGAAATGGTTTTGGAAGTCCTGGGAGCCTCCTGCTCAGAGTATGTATGTGGGGGGTTCAATGCTATTTTGCAGTGCTGAATTGTCTCATGCAGGCTGTTGTGCAGCACAGGGGTGACCAAGTCTTCCTCCTGGAGGACTCGCAGCTTGTGGGCGACTTCTACAGAGTGCTGTGGGATGTGGGTAGGAGAGCCGGTGCAGCAATGGGAAGGACTTTCCAAGGGGCAGAACTGCAGGAAATGCACACATGACATGACACTAGCAATAAAAGCATGAAATAAGTGGATCAGAAACAAGGACAGGGAACTGGAAAGTACGAAGGAAAGGCCTAAAAACCTGTGCTCTGTTTAGCAGAGCTAGGGGTGCAATGGAGAGTTGCAGACCATGCATCCGTAAAGGTGTCTTGGGGATTTGTTTTGTGAGTCCAGGGAGGCTGATTACCAGGCCTTCTGCTTAACACAGCCCCCAGGATGCACAGAATGTGAAACTGTTCTGGAAGCAGGACTCCATACCATCCTGTTCCCTGGGGTGATACAGATCAACTGTGAGCCTAAGGTCAAGCCTGTGTGGTCCAGAACATGGCATGGGAGTGATTCATGTGTCTGAGTTTAGGCATCTAACACCACTTCCAGTCTCCCAGGGTGTCCAAGATGTCCATGCAAGGCACAGATGTGGCACAGATGTGGCACAGATACCTGTGCACCGGGCAAGATCCTGCCAGGGTCAACCAGAATGGGTCCAGGGCACTTCCAGTAGCATCAAACACCTGTGTCTAAGCAGATCCTATCTCAGCCTGCTGACACCTCCGTGGTTTCACACTCCGGTGTCCAAAGTCAGGCAGTGGGATCTGTAGCTGGGCGTCTGGGCAGAAGAAGGCAGATCACAGAGGTCTATGTGTTAAGGGGGACTGAAGTATCCCTGGTATCTTCAAGAGCAATGGGAGACATACATCAGAGGTGCAGATGGACCAAAAGGCTTCAGCAGCCTCCTGGGTTCAAAGATGGTGTTCTGTGGCTTGAGTTTGGTTGTTTCTCTTAGGTCATGCTCTCAGATGGAGGCCACTGTCACGTGCAGTGTGGCACAACTGCTGCCAATGGGGCTATGGAGGGAGATGGGGAGGTGTTGGATGCAGGTCGCTGCTCCTCCACAGCCCTGCAGGCTCCTTCCCTTCAGCTCTCTTTTCTTTGCAGCAGACAGGTACGGTTTCAAAGGAGTCAGACCATGCCCATTCATGGGCACCGGGTGGGCAGGAGTTCCCTGAGAAAGCGGCAGTCCCTGCCCCGATCGTTTTTCAGGTACTGGTAGCACTGAGTGTGAAACCCACCCCTGCATGTGTGTGCAAGGGCTGTTGTGAACTGCACAGATTCTGGCTGTTGCTGGGACCACGTTGCCTTCCCAGGGCTGGCCAGGAGGCCTACAAACAGGTGGGAGTGAGAAAGTTCAAGTGTGCTTCTAACAAAAAACAATTGTCACTCCTACTAAATACGTAGGTTGCTGTCAGTAAGTAGCATGGACTAACAAGCTGTCCACCTGCCAGCCTCACTCCCTCCTGCCTTTCCTAACAAGCTGTCAACCTCCTGGTGTTCACCGTAGCTGGAATATTTCCCCAGGGCAGCCGTAGCGCAGCCTGCCTTTGCTAGCATCAACGCAACATGTGGCGTATGCATATGTTGGCCCCAAAGCCTCCTTGGAGCAGAAGGGGAAGGAGAGGAAGCAGCACTGAACAGATGCTAGTCATGTTGGTCCAGACGGGGCTCAGAAGCTGGTGAATGGAATAGAGCATCCACTCTTTCCCTGTTGACATCATGGCTTTTTCTAATCCAAATGTGACTGTCTTCTTTTTGAGGTGGAGGTCTTCGTTTACTTAGCACCAAGGAGATGAGCCACTCCAGGAGTCCAGGGCGCAAGGGCCCATCAACAACCACCCCGAGGCTGGAGCTCAGTAAACTTTAAAATCAGACAGACAATGTGCCTTTGTGCATGGCAAGGACTGGACCTAATGCCCAGGAGTCCATTCCCATCCTGCCTTCCTCACTGCTACCCTTGGCCAGATGCCACTCTGGCACTGTGACCGCCTTTGGCGACGGCTTGCGTTTGGTCTTGGGCTTTCAGAGCTGGTTAGCTCAATGTGGTAGAAGAGTGAGAGCTGGCTGCTGATGTTGGTTCATTGCTTGTTACAGTGCTTCATGGAGTCTGTAGGACGTGATGGGGCTCCCCAGCTGGATGGGGGTGTCCAGCATCTTCCCAGGGTGTTCCAGATACCCTAAACTCTGTAGTTGGGTCTCCTGGACTATCTTGACTATGATCAGAGAGTAGGACAGCTCTTTACCCTGGTCCATGGACCAGCAGTGGTCTCTGGCAGTTCAGGAGTGGTCCTCATGATGCAAAGCAGGACCTTCCAGCGTAGCAGGAGCACAGTTTCAGAGGGCTCTGAGGCTGCTGTTGGTGCAATGGACCTTTCATCAACAGACTCACAGGGGCACAAACAACCCTCAGTCCTCTCCCTTTGAGGAGTGGCCCCATGTACGGGCTTGTCACCCAAGGCCACCTGGGTGTTGAAATATTGGTTATGGCAGTCTATGAGAAGCCCTCTGAGTTGTAAGACTGTTTTGTGGCGTGTGTTGTGCCTGTGCATCTGCACGGCCAGAGCATTACCTCTGTGCTATAGCCTTGGTTCGGGTCTGTCATGCCAGATGCTGATGCTAGGCCCTTCTGCTCTGAACGGGGACAAAGATTGCTCTGATGAGGTGTGGGTCCGTGGGAGCAGAGCAGTGCTCTGAGTTCTGCACACAGCCCTGTCTCTGAGGTCCAGACCCTCTTGACTTGCTGGAGGCATTTGGAGACATTTGGGTCAGTGAGGTCAGGTGAGATCTAGCAATGGCCCACTTGATCTTCTGCCCACTGAAGGGTCTGTTCTGGATTGTTGGGAGAATGGGGAGGGCTGAGGGCAATGCGTGGTGGTCTGCATCTGGAGGCTTTAGCTGGAGATGCTGTGCGTTTTGAATTCACCTCTTTTTACATGGTGGCAGGACACCTTCATCTGTTGGTTGATGGTATTTTTGCTCAGTAGGGTACAAAACACAGGACTGGTTTCCTGTCTCCAGTGCACTGACTCAGTTTCCCTGTGTGACCTAATTCTAGATTTAACCCAGCCTTTACTCCAGTGTACGTTTTAATACTCCCTTTGTGATCTGTGAGGTCTTGTTTCTCAGCAGCTGGAAATCCTGCCCCTGAGCAGGGGGCCTGAGGCCAGGGTTTCAGGTTTGGCTTGGAAGGACTTTCAGGTTCTGACACCTGGGCCAAACAACTGTAAGCTGACACAGCTTGTCATCTCCTGAGGAAGGATTAACTACAGTGGGAAAGGCTTGGCAGGGCTGTGATGATCTTTGTAGGGTACCAGCTGTCCTGCAGTATTTGAAGTAGGTTGTTAGTCTGACTTATCCCAATCCCTCTCTGCTTTCCTTGGGATTTTGCTTCTGATCCAGTGCTCTTCCGTGACAGCAGCCACTTGGCGGCAAACCTACCTCGCGGCTGCAACCTTGCGCTCCTACTTCTGCAGCCAGCAGCTGTGTGTGTCTGCCTCAGCAGAGATCAGGACCACAGCAAACATTTGCCATTAAGGTTACCTTTGAGGAGGATGGAAACCCTGCAGCGCGAGATGGAGAAGTTAGAGATATCCTGGGAGTGGTGGTGGGGGAGGCTGGGAGAGAACCGTGAATTCTGGTGGCTCTTGGGAGAAGCTACAGAGTCATGAAACAGTACAGTCCCACAATGGGGACCTAGAGCTGGCCTGCAGACGGTAAGTGTTTTCAATAGACGGATTTTAAAGAAAAAAAACCCTTTCACCAAGTTCTTTTCTGAATTTCTGTTCCATCTCTTTTTCTTTCTTTTTAGAAAAACACAGAACAAACTGTCCTTTACACACAGTGAATCTTTCCTGTCATTTTTCCTGTCTTAAGAGACAGAATGTTCAATGTTGGTGGTTGAACATTTCTGGCCAGCATCTGTCAGGGTGCTAAAACCAGCTGAGGACAGGCCTCGAGATGCTCATGGGGAAGAGTTCTGCCTGCCTTTGAACTGGGGTGGGCTAGAAGGATTTTGTCTTTTCATATGCATTGTCCAAGCAAACATAATGCTTCTTTGCACTTGTATGCTGGCATCTTTCAGAGGCACAGCGGACTGGTTTGGGGTGAGCAAAGACAGCGACGCTACTCAGAAATGGCAGAGAAAGAGCCTCCGCCACTGCAGTCTGCGGTATGGGAAGCTGAAACCTCAGGTCATCCGGGAAATGGACTTGCCCAGTCAGGACAATATTTCTCTAACAAGCACAGAGACTCCCCCTCCACTCTATGTTGGGCCCTGCCAGCTGGGCATGCAAAAGGTGAGTAACCTTGGACAGAGTCAAGGCCATTGTGAGCTTCCTGCACAGTGTCTTTACCACTTTGGCAGCTGTGACCTATCTGTGGGCTTAGTTCTGCCTGAACATGTCTGGGCTCCATGCTCTGACGCTTCCCAAGTCTCAGATACAGTTTGGCAGACTCCCTCCTTCAGAGGGGAGACCCTCCTGGTCTCATTGGCTGAGATCCCTCAGCTGTTGGTGACAGAGCTGTGTTTGTCACGTTGTGACTATGGTTCTGATTAGATGTGTGCAGCATGTCCAAGAGCTCTCAGCTCAGGCTTTTTGCTGCCATTTTGCAAGGACAAAATTCTGTTGTACACAGAGTGGCCAGTATCCTGGACCCCAATATATGGTAACAAGCCTGGTATCACTCAGGACACTTGCCTAGTGGATCCTTGTCCCAAGCAGAATGTAGGCAGTAGCACAGCTACTGTCCTTATAGAAATCTGGTTATGTTTTAGGACTTTGAAAAGTGTTTCTTGCATCAGTGGTACTACAGCTCTGCTCATGGGTCCTCAGAAATGGGTTTGGGTGCCTGCAAAGGGCATCTGGTAGCCCCCTACTCGCTACCTTCAAGTGTGACCCTAGGGGACAGGACGCAGTCAAGCACATCCAGTCGCCAGCACTTCAGAACTAACCCACATTATCCCAGCTTGTCCCTTTGCTCTAGTCAGCGATAGTAGTCAACGTGGTTGATTACCGGGCATTAGTGAGCCCCACTGCAACCTGGGCAAGTGGGGAAACAAATTCCTTCCGAAGCAGGTTAGTCTGTGACCCGAAGCCTGGCTGCATCACTGAAGCAGAGGAGAATATTGTGCATCTTTCAATCAAGTTTCACCTTGTTGTGCTCTTTCCTGCTTTCTTACTAGCTGAAGTGTCTTGCTGTTAGCCTTTGGTCACAGGAGACTCAGAAATATTGTTGGGCTCTATGTGGGCTACATTAAATCAGAACATGGTATCAGTAGGTGTAAGCCCATAAAGCTTCCTGTTGAGTGTGCAACTGTGGATTAAAAAAAAACCTCATAAAACATTAGGATAAAGCATAGAAGTCTTATGGCAACCACAGCTGTGATGATGTAAGGACAGAGGCAAGGTTTGTAGCTGAAGGCAGTATTTTCATTGGGTTAATTCGTATGTTTGGAAGAAGTGGGAGCTTTGGCCTGAAGAGTCCCAAAGAAGGGCTTGCAGCTTCCGGAAGCTTGCCTGCTTTTTCCAGCTGTTATAACTTAGTTAATGGAAACAGATGTAAATATACAGTTAAGCTTCAACAGGATACTGCTTAAGTCCTGGGCTGTCCAGTACCAGAAAGGAAACTAGCTGGAGGAAGAGCATGGCTGTTTTCAGGGATTTCTCAAACTCCTGTTCAGACAGTGCATTCTCTGACTGTTGAGCTCACTGGCACAGGAGATGAATGAAACCAAGAGCTTAGGAAGGGCTGAAGGAGGTTTGGAGTCTCTGTGAACATCAGGAACATTCTGGGTGAAAATAGTCAATACTAACAAAAGAAAAAAAAAAAGAAAAGAAAAAAGGGCAGGGGGGGAGGTTTGAGGACTTAGGTTTGAGGCTTACAACTAGGGCTTAGCTTGCAACAGGTTATTCTGTATCTCACTATTGTAGAATTGCTTGTTGGTCTGTCCGGCCTTGTTCTTGGTCAGTCCCAGGAGCCCGGCCACTGTCATTGTCTCAAGATGTTTCCTTGGAGGGAGGAGGGCTTGGTAGGTAAGTGTTTGGGGGTGAATGGGCTGATGGGCTTCTTCTCTCGGCAGATCATAGACCCCTTGGCCCGTGGCCGAGCTTTCCGTATGGCTGATGACAATGATGGCTGCAGCATCCCTCACACACCGATCACGCCAGGTGCCACGTCACTCTGCTCCTTCACCAGCTCGCGCTCAGGGTTCAATCGTCTCCCGCGACGGCGGAAACGGGAGTCTGTTGCCAAAATGAGTTTCCGAGCAGCTGCGGCTTTGGTGAAGGTATTGTCTGTGGGAGGGCAGGGACCAGTCTGGCAGCAGAATGGGGCTCTGCCCTGAGAGAAGGGTGAGATGGAAGGAGCTGCTGAGCAGAGAGGATGGGGAGAACAGTAGTGGAGGGGAAGAAACAAAGCCATCTCCTGTTCTATTTCAGCCATGTGTCTAGGAGGCAGGATTTGCAAGAAGCAGGGATGATGGCTAAGTTTTGGTACAGGTCTTGCTTTCCCTTTATTGGCCTGGGGCCTTTGATTCCCACATCCAGCAGCCTCAGAGCGTTCCAGCAGGTCCAGTTCAGCCTGCCTGGACCTCTGGGCAGTCCATCCACACCTGGTCAGCAGGCATGGAAGAACAGAAGTACCCGAGGCTCTTACAATGCAAGCCTTTTCATCCTGCCACGTGTTTGCTTTCCTGGGCCCAGTGACCTTTTTGCTGTGACCAGTACCACCCATCTCCGTGGTTTGGTCAGAGACATTGTACGATATATAGTAGAGGAGCATGTTGCAAGCCTCACCCGCATGGGAGATGGGTACTGTGGATTGAGAAGTGGGGTAACACCTGTGAGTCTCACCAGGGAGGTGTCGCACATCAGCAGGTCTGCTGTGCTCCACACACAATTGTGAACCAGCTTAGCACTTGGGCTCCCTGTGCGCTGGCTGGGGTGGCCCTGCATGTGCTTGGGGTTCAGGTTTCTGGGAGGTTTCTGACTTGATGCCACTTTCTCTGGCTACAGGGGCGCTCTGTGAAGGACAGCACCCTGAGGAGAGCTCAGCGGCGCAGCTTCACCCCAGCAAGTTTCCTAGAGGAGGACACGGTGGATTTTCCAGATGAGCTTGACACTTCTTTCTTCGCTCGGGTGAGGGGCAGGGCTCTAGCGTGGTGCTGGCCCCTGAGGCAGTGGAAGACTCTAGGTCTGGCAGGACTGTGTGTGTTGCAGCACCACTTGCTGGCACGGCTGGTGTCTCAAATGTGATGCTGGCTTCTTCTGATGGGACTTCTGTTCCTCTGCCCAGGAAGGAGTCCTTCATGAGGAGCTCTCTACTTACCCGGATGAAGTGTTCGAGTCGCCATCAGAAGCTGCAATCAAAGATGCTGAGGTGAAGCCTCTGGATCAGGCAGATCTCACAGGAGGTGCCTTGGACAAAAATGAGCTTGAAAGAAGCCACTTGCTACTGTGAGTACTTCCTGGAAGCTGCTAAAGCCTAACATGGGGTGGCCAACCCATTCAGAGTGGGACCTCCTGCATGGAGGAAGCCAGGATCTGAGTGCTGTGGGTGCTTGGTGCAGAACTCAAAGAGCAGTGCAGTGATGGGTTTTCTTTAAACCCAGCTTAAGACCTCCTGCCTCAGCTGCCCGTGCATGTGAAAGGTGACTCTGAGGCCACCTCTGCAGTCTCTCCAGCAACTTCCAGCCTCACATGATGTGTTTCAGAGACTATCATGCTTTGAGGAAACAAAAGACACTTTAAATCAGCTGTGAGGATGCTGGAGGCCCAGCCTTTGGCTATGGAGAACATAGCAAAGACAAGAAGGCAGTTGCCCTTGCCACAGTCACCAGGAACTGCTGTCTCGCTCCAAGGAGCAGTGTGAAGCATTGCTGAGTGTCGAGCTGGGCTACATTCCTCACTCGAAACGAGAGAAAGGTGTGGCACTGATGCTGAGAGCCCTACAAATATGTGGGTGGTACTCTACTGTATACCTAGATTTTTTCCACCTGAGTAACTGGTACTGAGTAAGTGCTCTGTGTCGTTTCCGAGTCAGCTCTAGCTTAGCTGGCAGCTCACCCCAGCAGAGAGCTCCACTGGGTGTGAATGTGGAGCAGACAGGGAGGTCCTTGTTGTGGTTCTGCTGCTCACGGCCCATCTTGCTGTGTTGGTGCTTTCCCTTCAAGTGTTTCCAAGAACTTGACTCAGTGTTAACATAAGTGGAAGCAGCAAATGGTGGGAATTTGTTGTCACTCTCTGAGATGGTCTCAGTCTTCTTGTCTCCTTTTGGTTCTCCTTAAATAGTTTTATTTATCGAGGAAAATACATTTCTTTCACACTTCAGAGAACTGTTATCAGAATCAGTCGGGTGTCCTTTTAGGTGGCCAGGTGTTTATTTTGGCATAGGCTGATAGCCCAGCACCGGAAATATTGGGAAACAGCATATCCGTAATACAGAAACCACTTGAACTCTTGGGGCAAGAGCAGGCTGCAGTGGAATCTGCACTTTCTGTTGGAGAAGGACTTCCCAAGGGAGAAGTCGTGGAAAGGTTAACATAGTTGGGACTTTCAGCTTTATAAAAATGCATCTTCTGCAAGGTGTAATGTTGAAAATAGCTGAAGTTTCACAGTAGTGTTTTTGGCTAAGGAGGTTCAGATTCTCCTTCATCCTGTTGTTTGTCCATACTTCAGAGCTGTCGTGATCTCTCCAAGATGCTCTGGTGATTTTTCAGAAAAATGTTTGTCAGCTGATTTCTCTGGCTGCTTCTGACAACCATTGTCTTTGCGCACAGGGGGTCTTTTAGGAAGCCAGAGGAGGTAAACTAGACTAGAGCGCATGTCAGGGACGTGCCTACTACAGTGCTAGGCAGTGAGCGAGGGTGAAATGGTAGGTAGATTTTTTTTTTTTGGTCTGTGCTTGAATGCTGCAGACCTGGCCTCCAGACTGCTGTTTAAGAGCAAAAAAAATACAAAACCAGCTGAATATGATGGAGACTTACAAAGCAGGTACTATTCAGAAGTAGCTTGTGCAACATTCATTGCATACTCTATTTTTTAGCTTTCTTTAGACAGTGATGCTTGAGATTTTTATTGTGTTGTTGAAGCCTGCTTTTGTTGTTCTCCTGAAAAATGCATGCATTGGTGCAAATAAAGAGAGGAGTGGAAGACAGATTGCGAGAGGTAACTGGCACAGCTTGCAGCATGTGACAGTATGACTTTCTTGGTCTGGAAAGCTGCTTGGATTCCTGCTCTTCTCCTCTGTCTGATTTGGTGGGCAGGAGGGGTTGACTTGCCAGTCCCATCACAGTAAAGTGTTTCAAGGCTGGGGATTTCCACTGCTGGGCTAAACTACGCTTCCATTTCATAGCAGAGAGCAGAGTAAGAGGAATGAAGTAGAGGAGGAAATAGATGTGCTTGAGGCTGCAGATGTGCCTGGCTGCAGCCTCCCCATTTTAGCCTGTTGCTGAAACACTTTTTTAAAGCCTTGAGAGCTCCTTGTTGGTGGGGCTTAGTTTGGCACAGCTGCCTTGTGCCACCTTCTGCATGTAGTCCTGCACTTTCATCAGCTGGCGCTGCGTAACCCTTTGAAATACAATGTCCATGTCAGGGCACCTTGTCTGCCATCAGGTGCTGGTCAGCCGAGCTGTGGTGGGACAGACAGAGGGTCTGCTGCCACCAAAGACCGGGGAAGGGCTGATCCCTATTGCTGCGCCATGGAGAAGGAAACCATTGCTGTCCCACTTTTTATTTCAGACCACTGGAGCGAGGCTGGAGGAAGCAAAAGGATGGGGCCCTGGCACAGCCCAAGGTCCGCTTGCGGCAGGAGGTGGTGAGTGTCAGCCCACAGAAGCGTGGCCAGCGCATCGCCGTCCCCGTCAGGAAGCTCTTCGCCAAGGAGAAGAGGCCATATGGCCTGGGAATGGTGGGGAAGCTGACAAACCGTACATACCGCAAGCGCATTGACAGCTATGTCAAGCGGCAGATTGAGGACATGGATGATCACAGGTGAGAGCTGCAGTCGTAGAAGGGGTCCCAATAAAACTAGCCAGTGAGTGATTGCTGTTGCCCCTTGGTGACTCAGGTCACTGCCTCGGGGTGGTTGGGTGAAACCTGCTGCTAAGACCCTCCCAGTGTGTATCCCCGAAGTATGGTGCAGACTGCAGCAGATCAGCATGTTAGCATCACCGTGCCCTGGCAGCTCAGCCTGCTCCTTGCATTGCTTTCGATGTCTGTATCTCTGCTACCTGGAGGGACTGTGGATCTCTGCCCCACCACCATTGTCCTCTGATGAACAGGAAGGCTTGGGTATCCTTGCCTTTGATTGTTCCCCTAAAGTCATTATTGACACATAGCACACTTTGGCATCAGGCTTATGTGTTCTCATGGATGTTTTTTTGGGAAAGGGTGGCTTGCCCAGTGTAATGGGGGAGTCAGAGTAAACAGGGTCTGTCTGCCAGCAAGACCTTAGGTCATTGCCTCCAGTCTTGTGCATCCCTAGGTGATCCTGGCCCTGTACCCCAGATTCTGCCAAGGTCCCTGGGGAAAAAGAGCAGCTTTTCTCCCTTGTTCTGTGAGTAGATGTAATATGCCTGGGTTCCTGCCTCTAATCTTTTCCCTTTCCCTCCATCCAGGCCTTTCTTCACTTACTGGGTCACCTTTGTGCATTCACTCATCACCATCCTCGCTGTGTGCATCTATGGCATCGCCCCTGTGGGGTTCTCACAACATGAAACTGTTGATTCAGTAAGTAAATCCCCCCGACTTGCCTGGAGCGTGATTGTGGCTCAGCCTTCAGCTGCTGGCTCTTGTGTCGTAGTCTTCAGCACATTGGCTACTTGCCTGAGGGCCTTGACAGCTGGACGCTGGGTGTCCAATCTTGTGGGGCTGCCTGCAGCATCTCTGTGAGCCCCCACGCCACCTTCTCTCCCTCCTGCAGCCACATTGCTCTTGACATCAAATTATATCTGGCACAAAGCGTGGTGGGCTCTTTGCAGACTCTTGTGTCAGCGCTGGGAGCCCTTTCAAACAACTTGTTCCCCTCCTGGTGGAAACCAGAAGGATGCTCATGGCAGGGAAATATTTCAAACCTGAGTTAAGTTTTCGCAACAGTTGCAGGATTTTGCTTCTGCTAGGAGCAAAACTGACCTGTCTGACTTCAAGAGCTGATCTTGAAGCTGTTTGTAGCCTTCCCACGTGCTGTTAAAGGTCTCTGGGGTGCATATCTCTATAGCTATATCCCTGCTCCATGCAGGGGATGCCCTGGGGAGCTTCTCACCTATGTGTCTGACAGCTTTCAGAGCACTGGCACCAGCACCTGAGCCCATGCTGCTGGCAGGTGCTGCTTATGCTTCTGAGCTGTGTGAAGCTTTCTGCAGGCTCTGACGCCACTTTCTGGTCTCCAGGCCCTGGGATTTTTTGAAAGTTGAAGTAGCTGGAGATAGACATTTTAAATGAAATCTAAGATGAAGGTGCCCATGCCTTGATGGGACTTTACCTGTGATCCTGCAAAAGAGCAGTTTGAGAGAACTGCATGCCCAGTTACTGTCTGTGGGGATTTCTATTCATCCTGCGTGCTGTTGTCACAAGCCCCTGTCACTTCCCTTGCTGACCCTGTGGGCAGGAGCTCATGGGGCTCTTGCTTTCTCTCCTTGCAGGTCTTGCGAAACAGAGGGGTTTATGAAAATGTCAAATACGTTCAGCAGGAAAACTTCTGGATCGGCCCCAGCTCAGTGAGTGGCTGTTGGTGGGCTAATGGGGGGCTACGTGCTGCAGCCATGCCACCCCAGGGACGGGGGCCCTCCGCTGCTTGGAGCTTGGTGCTAGCAGCTGCTGTTGGTTGGACACCCCATGGGGCCCTGCTGTCACTGGCAGGGTGCAGCGGTGCTCCCGGCCCCAACCCCCCTGCAATACAGGCTACCAGGAGGCTGGGATGGACCTTGGCACTCCTGTTTTTCACCCTGTTCCTGTGAAGCCGAGCATGGGGCCAGAGAAAATGCAGGAGTTGTGTGGTATGCAACAGCTTTCCTGATGCCATTCCCCCTGGGAAAGGCTGTCGTGTCCCAAAGTGGCCTTTCTGGGGCCACAGGCAAGGAAATCCCTGAACTTTTGTTCTGGGCTTGCCTTCTTCAAAGCAAATATTGAGAGTATGCCTGATGTGTGTTGGGCTTCATCATGTAGGACTTGTCCCTGGTCCCTTGAGTCCTGATAGGGGTACCCCTCGCAGTTCCCCCAGCCTGCTCTGCCCCTTGGCTGAGCTGAGTGTTTCCATCTCTGCCAGGAGGCCCTGATCCACCTAGGGGCCAAGTTCTCACCGTGCATGAGGCAGGACCAGCAAGTGCACAGCTTCATCAGCGCCAAGCGGGAGAAGGAGAAGCACTCGGCTTGCTGTGTGCGGAATGACAAGTCGGGCTGCGTGCAGACCTCGGAGGAGGAGTGCTCAGTGAGTGCGGTGGCCCCTTTCCTGCTGCCCCTGCAGGCTCAGGGCCACTTCTGGTGATGCTTTTCCCACCCTGGGCTTCATGGTGACATCTCTCCTCTCTCCCACAGTCCACGTTGGCCGTGTGGGTGAAGTGGCCCCACCACCCCAGCACACCAATGCTGGCAGGAAGCAAGAGGCAATTTGGGTCTGTTTGTCATCAGGACCCCAGGTAGGTTCTGCCTAGCCCAGCTGCCATCCTGGGGGGGCCAGGCCTGCTGTGACAGAGTCAGAGAGGCATGGTGTCCCAGGCCAGTTGATTGCTGGATGGGACAGCAGCTGCTCTGGAGACCAAGGGACGTGGGGGCTGTGATGTCCCTACCTGTCCCAATGGCTGCAAGGGAGGCAGAGTGTGGTGATATTCCTGCTCCCCCTAGTCTCCGCTGTTGGCTGCCCACCTGCACAGGGGTTGTTGTGAGCTGTGGGTGCCTTCCTCATCCCTCTCCCCCTCCTCACCTGCTCCCCGCACAGGCTCCCTTCTTGGGGTACAGCAGTCATGTTCCCAGCACACTTCCGCCCCAAAGCCCTGCCAGCCTCTGGGTGCCACGGCACACCTTTACCCTTGGTCGCCATGGGCTGATGTAGGGCTGGGACTAGCTGAAGGCCCACCTCTGGGGTTGTGTCCACCTGGAAAGGAGCCAGCGAGTTGCGGGGCAGCTGCATGCTCTTGGACGGCTGCCTTTTTGCTGAAGCTGTGATCTCTGCTCACTGGAAGGAGGCTGTGGCTTTGATCAGCATAGCCTTGGCTGATCTGATGTAGCATGTCACCAGCCCCTTGCCAGGGACAGAGGGGACCCTGTGGGACCACAGCCTGCGGGCAGGGACAGCGTAGTGGCTCCCTGGGGGATCCTGCCTGCTGCTGGTGCTTGGGAAAGTTATTTCAGGGTGATTTCTGCTTTCTGTTGCTGCAGGGTGTGTGAGCAGCCAGCCTCGATGGAGCCGCATGAGTGGCCAGATGACATCACCAAATGGCCGGTGAGCATCACCGGTGGCACAGAGCCTGTATGAGCAGCTGGAATATGGCATTTGCATCCCGCTGTGCAGAGCCACAGCTGTGTTGGTGGAAGGGGTCTCTGGTGCAGCCTCCTGCTCGTCACAAACGCCAGATCAGGGCAGCCATGGTTTTGTCTAGCCAAGGCTCAAAGCTCTCCAACACCAGAAGTTCCCCTGTGCCACCTAAAGCCCTGCTAAAGTCCTGGGCCCTGCCAGTGTAACAGGGGGATGGAGACTGAGTCAGCCTCGGGGCCTCTTTCATCCCTCTGCAGAGAGGAGGTGTTGATTGAGGCTCAGGCAGATGAGGTGCCAGGCACCATGCTGCTGTCAGAGGTTGGCCTTGGGAGGCCCGTGTCTGTGGGAGTGGCTTCTTCCCAAGGGCCTGTTTCAACTTTACCCAGGCAGCAAGCAAAGCCATAGCTGTCTTGACTGCAGCCTGTTGTCATTTTTCAGATCTGCACAAAAAACAGCGCTGGGAATTACACCAACCACCTTCACATGGACTGCGTGATTACAGGCCGGCCCTGCTGCATTGGGACCAAAGGAAGGTAATGACTTTTACCTGTATGGAGAGGGGCTGGGTGTTGGGGTGAGACACAGGGGGCCCTTTTCAGGTTGTAGACACAGCCGTTTGTCCTCCTTGTCCTTCCCACATGCAGTCCAGAGTCCTGCTAGGAAGGGGAGTTGGACAGGGAGCCCTGATGGGTCTCCCATACAGAGCAGGACTCTTGGGATGAGGAGCTAACAGCCAGCCTGAGTCTTTAGTGTGGCAGGGTACCTTGCTCAACTGGTCCTGCAGCTCGGATCCCACAGAATTAAATACTTCTGCTGGGGAGTTCTGTGCTTTTCCTTGGGAATGGTCAGCTTGGTCCTGACAGGGTACATTGTCCCCAGCCTGGCATCCCTGAGCACTCAAGGAGATGTCAGGAAATGACCTGCTCTGGGTTTGCCAAGGAGGAAGATGCTGTTCTTCCTCATGTTGCTCCTCAGCCTGAGAAGTTACCCAGTGCTTGGGCCTGGCTTTCCCTGCTAGGGAGAAAAATCAGTGCTGGCCCCAAGGAGTTTCTCTGTCCCTGAAAGTCATGACCAGGATGCTCTTGGCCTAGCCCCCTCCTTTCCACTCTTGGCTACCGAGGCAGAAGACTCCCCCAGCCCCAGAGACACAGCTTCCCCAAGCTCTGGTGGTTCTTTCTCAGCGGGAAATAGCTCAGCTTCAGCACTTACTTTGGAGCCCGTGTATGCAGGACGTTAGTCTGTGGAGGTGACTCAGGCTTGCCTGTGGGAGAGAAGCAGGACGGGTGTATGGAGAGTGGCTCTGGGCTCAGGTGAGAATGTAGTAGTGCACCTGTTGCAGAGACACTGCAGTGTGTCAGGGGCAGCTGAAGGCGTCAATTCTCATAGGCAGACTTGGGATGAGACAAAGGGGGAGTGGGTGGCCTGGGATGGCATAGGATGGTCCATTGTGCCTTCCGCATGTGGCTTGTTCCTCATTTCGATAACTGTGCCTCCTCCAGGTGTGAAATAACCTCCCGGGAGTATTGTGAATTTATGCGGGGCTATTTCCATGAGGAGGCAACGCTCTGCTCTCAGGTAAGCATGCAGTTGGGGGCTCATATGGCCACCCTTCTCCCTCCTGTTCCCCTTAGGAGCTTGGCAAGATCTGGGGGCAGCTGTGCTGCAGTGTAGGTGGGAGTCCCATGTCCTGTCCCACCCTGAGCCCAAGGGAAGTTGCTGATCCAGGCTGTAGTGGCAGTGCTGGCTGCATGTGTCCCTCTTTGGCGATCAGTTTAGGACTTGGGCTGGCAGCTGCAAAAGCCCAACACAGGGCCACTGTGGAAGCAGCAGGAGAATGCAACCTTCCCACTCCCTTGGCGAGCAAATGTGGATGTCTCGGTTGTGCATGTGTTGCGGTGAAGAATGAGGACATACAGCTGCCATAGGGAATGTGACTTGGTGTTGGATACAGCAGAGAAGAGCAAGGAAAACCCTTTTCTCAGAGCTACCTGCAGTCTCTGCTCTGGCCTTAGTAACCAGCCATGCTGGCTGGCACTCACTCCCCACAACCCCACTTCTGCTGCCCTAGGTACACTGCATGGATGATGTCTGTGGACTTCTCCCTTTCCTAAATCCAGAAGTCCCTGACCAGTTCTACCGCCTTTGGCTCTCGCTTTTCCTCCATGCTGGGTAAGCATAGGTGTCAAACTCCCACTATCTGGGCGGGGGAACCCTGAACCTTGGGATTGCTCTTGGGGGTTATTCTGGCAGTTCCTTCCCTGGGGGACACGGCGGGGCTGAGCTGTTGTCCCTGCTGAGGTTTACCATGCTGCATTTGCTGGGTGGGATATTAGAGGTGTGGGCAAGGCCAGACCAGGAGCTCTCAGCAAGGCTTGGCAAAGAACACCAGCACAGGGGTGACTTTCAGTGGCTGCTGCTTCAGCTCCTGTACTCTGAACTTGGCAGGATCCTGCACTGTCTGGTTTCAATCTGTTTCCAAATGACGATCCTGCGGGACCTAGAGAAGCTGGCAGGATGGCATCGCATCTCTATCATCTACCTGCTCAGTGGCATCACTGGGAACCTTGCCAGTGCAATATTTCTACCCTACAGAGCAGAGGTGGGTCTCCTGCAGACTAGGGTCCTGGTAACGTGCCCTGAACACAAGCCTTCTCTACATGCCTGTGCCTCTCTGGCAGAGAGACCAGAGCTGGGCTCATTTATGCAGCATGTGGCTCGTGCAGATGTGTGGCTAGAAGATAGTACCACACTGTCATGTCGCTGCAGTAACATCCCCCGGAGTACCCTGGGCTTTCCAAGTGACTGGCCCGGTCTGGCTGCAGTAAAAAGGCTGCCTCTCATAATGAATGGGGGGGTTTGTCCAACCACAGGATAAGAGAGGCCCCTGGCAGGCTGGGAATTGAGATCTGTACCTGGTGCCAAAGACCTTCCGCGTGTGAGTGGCAGGCAGGAGTGGGGCAAAGAGCAGAGCTCACCTTTCCCAGACCGTCCAGGACTGTGCCTGTCCACACACCACAACTGGAGAAGTCTGATGTGACTGTCCAGCTTCACTTTAGAAGGCTGCATGGCAGGACCTGTAGGACTATCTTCGAGGTCCTTCAATAAAGAAAAGTGCATGATGGGTGGGGGGAGCGAGGAGATGGCCTTCAAGGTCTTCTCCACTC
This sequence comes from Gavia stellata, assembly GCF_030936135.1. Taxonomy (NCBI): domain Eukaryota; kingdom Metazoa; phylum Chordata; class Aves; order Gaviiformes; family Gaviidae; genus Gavia; species Gavia stellata. The sequence goes on along the minus strand of NC_082611.1, from coordinate 16,472,191 downwards.
TGATGACTGAGACCAGACCTGCCCTCCTTAAATACAGTCTGTTCTGGTGATTGCTGGCCTCACACCTACCTCGATCCTAAGGTCAAACCAGGCCCCTTTACTCCTTGAACCCCATTATAAGGATGAAGTTGCAGGCTGCGGCATCTCTCTCCCAAGAAACACTAAACAAGGAGTTGAATGATAAATAATTGTAATGCCTGGAGCTGGCTGCAGAAGCCGGGCAGATGGCATGTGTCTGACGTTACCTGTAATGCTCTTCTTCTGCAGGTTGGCCCTGCAGGATCCCAGTTTGGGATTCTGGCCTGTCTCTTTGTGGAGCTCTTCCAGAGTTGGCAAATCCTGGCACGCCCATGGAGGGCTTTCTTCAAGCTGCTGGCTGTGGTGCTCTTTCTTTTTGCCTTTGGCCTCCTGCCTTGGATTGATAATTTTGCTCACATTTCAGGATTTATCAGTGGTTTCTTCCTCTCCTTTGCCTTCCTGCCCTACATTAGCTTTGGGAAGTTTGATTTATATAGGAAGCGATGCCAAATTATAGTTTTCCAGCTCATCTTCATTGCACTCTTCTCAGGACTTGTGATTCTGTTCTATTTCTACCCCATCAAGTGCGAGTGGTGCGAGTTCCTTACTTGTATACCATTCACAGACAAATTCTGCGAGAAATATGACCTGGATGCACAGCTCCACTGAAAGGCAAAGACTGGCTTCTCGAGCAGGCACTGGAGATGGACTGTCTTTGCGTTTGCTGTGCCAGTTCCCTGGGGACAAAGCCTCTAATCCAATGACACTTCTAACCCTGCCCGTGGTTAATTTAAACTGTCTCCTTAGCACTTGGCAGGCATGTTTTGCCTTATCTCAGAAGACTCTGAAAAACGGAATGTTTGTGCCTTGTTCAATTGTATTGAACCTCTTCTGCTGCCATTATTTTTATTACACTAGTTTCAATACTACATTTTTAACCAGAGTTGTTTACTACTGCTAAGGTGGTGATTAAACGGTAAGGTAGCGTTTTAGCTACTGTTAATTGTTCTGCATAGTCTGTGGCTACGTTTGTTACTTTATCTCACCTATGCTGTTTTGGGTGCTAGAAAAGGATTGGTTCTACTTGTACACAAAACAAGTCAGACACAGATCTGCAGCTGGAAATAAGGGCCTTAAAAGCCTCAGAAAACTAAAGAGTCTCTTTAATTGCTGAAAGTGCGTTCCTCATGCAGCTTGGGGGCAGACGCTTCAAACTGCAAAAACCACGTGAGAATGTCCGTTCAGCTGCAGTTTCTTTCTCTTTGAAATGTTACAACCTTTTCCTCCAGGGAAGCGCCGAATCCACAGTCTGGTCCTGGTAAGGCTGCATCCTCTGCTCTCTCTGTTAAAGAAAGAAGATACTTGGCAGTGACAATAGTTGCTGTGTGCTGAGCTCTCTTATCACCATGCTACCATGCCTGGACAATCCGGGGGGGCATCAGCCAGTGCCATAGGTGACTGCTGGTAATAGGCACCGTGGGGCAGATGGCTTCTGTCATGGCACACATTTTATTACACTGGATGTTGCAAATGTGGCAGCATTCAAAGAAGAAAAAAAAGTTACTGTGGTCACAAAGCAACAGCTTCTAACCCAGCTAGCTGGAGCTGCAAAAGAAAAAAACCCAAGCATTTGGAAAAGCTGCTCTTACCACTCGTTCTTCTGACACTGTGATTGTGTTTTTAGATGTGGAGGGGAAGCAGACATAATTTTAAACTTACTAAGCTTGAGAGTCTTGGCCACATCTTGTGTTTGTGCACAACTTTCTAAAAATAGCAGTATCATACCAGAATTATGTCTACATAGGTTACAAACAGGTAAATATACATGCTACTAGTGCTTCCTGTGCTGAAGTGTTCTTACACACATCAGTTGCACAGAAATACCATGACCAAAAGTTGTCTAGTGGTGTGTCCTGTCTTCTGAGAACAATGAATCCACTGAACTCAAGTTTCTATAAACCAGAAAATGGAGAAACTGGGAGTAAAAAACTACAGGATATGTAAGCTGACGTTCCTTTTCCCAATTCCTTATAGCAATTGAGAAAAAAATGGCTCAAAATACACCCGCTGAGAAGCAGCAAAGAACAGGCTGTGTTTGCTTGTTGCATTTGCTCCCGTGCACCCATGGAACGTTTCTGTTACTCTGAATGGTGCAGGAGCACTGGGAACAGGGTAGGCGAACAGTCACTCGGGTAGGAGAGTCTGAGGCACACAGAAGGACCAAATGACCTGGGTGATGGCAATCGCCTGTAGCACAGACCTCCATCCTCCTAGGGGTTAGTTAGCACCCAGCCACATTCCTGACAGTGATTTCCAGTCACTCAAGAAGCCTAAAAGAACACAAGGTCCTAGAAGCAATCACGTGGGCAAACAGAGGAATACTGCATTTAATGAGCCTCAGGACATTGTGGGAGCAGATTCGGAGTCTAAACACAAAGTAGGCTTAGAGATACACCACTGCCAGCACTAAAATATTGCTGCTTCTCCTGATGTATGTTAACTGAAGTAGTTGAATTATCATTCCTTGCCCCGAGAGAAAAACAAGCAACATGACCGGGATACGGAGATAAAGCAGAGCCAGGGCACAAGCTTAACGCAGACACAGGTGTGCAGAAATGCTCTGCTATGCAGCGGAGAGCAGCAGCACAGCTACTGTGAGCCTGAACGCTAAGGCCCGGGGAAGATGAAGAATGGGTAGCTCTTAACGGATCTTCAGGACTTACCTGACAGGTTACTTTCGAAGCTTCTTTATGAAGCTGACCTCATCCCGGTTTCTGATGCCATACCTGAACGGAGAGTTACACCGTTATACGCCAGTTTTGCAGGAGCCGCAACCTTTGAAATCCTATAGCCTCTCCTCTTTCCCGTGGGAGGGGGACCCCCTACAATCCTGTGCTGTATGCTAATGCAGGACAAGTCTACTTGTCTACATAAAACACGCTGCCAACACTGAAGGATCCGATATCTTTCTTTTTAACTGCCACACTCCCTTAAATGCAACATCTGTCACCCCGTGGCTCAGTCTTTCGAGGACAGCTTTGATTAGGGCCGTCTTGCTAACTTTTTAATACTTCAGACAAGCTTTTTTTGCTGGTCTGCAGGCAGGCTGGCATACCCAGCACTGCTGAATGCACCAGCTAGAGCGCTCAGAAGCACCTCCTGCCGCCTTGCCCTGAGAGTGGGCATGGAAACATGGGAGTGGTTTCTCAGTGTTGGTACTAGATGGTCTCTGATATGTAGCTGAGCAGGTCCAGAGCCCAACACTCTTATCCTTGGTTTGCTCTTTGCTTGCCATCCTTCCATCCTCCTTCCTACCTTTCTACCTCAGCAGCTCTGCCAAGCCCTCTGTGAGGGTGACTGAGCGCCAGAACAGGTTGTCCAGAGAGGTAGTGGAGGCCCCATTGTTGGAGATACCCCAACTAGATGCAGCCCTGAGCAACCAGCTCTACCTGACCCTGCTTGTGCAGAGGCTTGGGCTAGATGACTTCCAGAGGTCCCTTCTATCCTGGATCCCCTCCACCACATACATGACCCCATCCTCTGCTGAGTAGCTCCCTGCTTCCCTGGGGATGAACTAATGTGCTTCACGTGCATGACGCCATCTCTAGCCTTCTCTGTGTTCTGCTCCCCTCACACTTTTTCTCACTAATCTTGTTTCTGCAGGATACCTCAGGCGTAACCTTAGCAAGCATAGCCTGTTCTGCAGGAGTTTGGCATAGACAGCCACAGGGCAACGCGTCCCAGTGCCTTGCTGTGGTCTGAACTGGATGCACGCACGCACTCAGCACAGGACGGTTGTGGCTGAGGAACTACTCGAGGCCTTCCTGCCCCGCGGATGGCCGCCCAGTCTGTCAGGGCCAGGCCTGTCCCACCGCTGCGTGCAGCGCTGGTCCCATCGTCCAGTCAGTTTGAGGCGCAGGAGCTACCTGGGCCAGGGCACGAAGTCCCACGTTAGCCCTGCCTGTGCAGATGCTGTGTGGCCTCCAGCCAGGCCTCTGCACCCCCCAGACGCCAGAAGAGACTCGATTACTCACTCCCTCAGCTTCTTTCTGTCATCCGCCAGTTTCTCTCCGGCATAGGTTAAGTGGTACGTCCTCCATATGTACTTCCTAGGGGAAAAACACTTAGGGGCAGCGGCAGGAGGAACCGCCGGCCCCGGGGAGGTGGGGGTGAGCAGAGCCACCCACCAGCCCCGGGTCGGTGGTGGAGGTGGGGTGAGCAGAGCCACCCCCCAGCCCCGGGGAGGGGGTGGAGGTGGGGTGAGCAGAGCCACCCCCCAGCCCCGGGGAGGGGGTGGAGGTGGGGTGAGCAGAGCCACCCCCCAGCCCCGGGGAGGGGGTGGAGGTGGGGTGAGCAGAGCCACCCCCCAGCCCCGGGGAGGGGGTGGAGGTGGGGGTCAGCAGAGCCACCCCCCAGCCCCAGGGAGGGGGTGGAGGTGGGGTGAGCAGAGCCACCCCCCAGCCCCGGGTCCCACTCACCAGCTGAGGTGCTGGACGCCGCCCTGCCGTGCCTGCCGCAGCTGGACGTGCCGCCGCAGCGCCTTCTTCAGCTCCAGCACCGAGGCGTTCTGCACCACCACCACGGCTGGAGGCGGGGGGAGAGCCCCGTCAGCGCCCCGGCCCCCGGCCTGCCACCCCACGCCGCCCAGCCGGGCCTGCGGCCTGGTGCACCCCCGGCCCGGCCCGGCCCGCCGGACGGCTCCGCCCGGCCCCTCCGCAGGACGCACGCATGGTCTCGCCGTCCGCCTTGCAGACGCGCACCGTCATGGCCTGCCCGTACTCCAGCGCCACCTGCGAGCCGATCTCCTCCGCCGTCACCTGCGGGCGGCACGGCCGCGAACAGCGAGCGAGGCGGGCCTGAGCCCCGCCGCCGCCCCCCCCCCCCCCCGGCCCGGCCCGGCCCCCCGCCGCCCCCGGCCCCACCTGCGGCGGGAGGTCGCAGAGCAGCGGGTCCTGCACCAGCCGCGCCAGCGCCGCCTGGAAGAGCTCCAGCACCTCGGCGTGCGCCAGCTCCTCCTCGGCCTCCGCCATCGCTCTCGCCGCGCCGGAAGGGGCGGGTCGGCGCGGCGGCTCCGGAGATGCTGCTCTTCTGCCCGGCCTGCGGCAACGTGCTGGTGGCCGAGGAGGGGCCGCGCTGCCACCGCTTCGCCTGCACCACCTGCCCCTACGTGCGCAACGTCACGCGGAAGGTGCCGGGCGGCGCGGAGGGGGGGCGGGGGGCGCGGGGCCGGGGGGGAGCGTGAGGTGGGCGCGGGCCGCAGCCCGCGGCCCTGACCGGCGGCGTCCGCAGGTGACGAGCAGGAAATACCCGCGGCTGAAGGAGGTGGACGACGTGCTGGGCGGCGCCGCGGCCTGGGAGAACGTGGACTCCACCGCAGGTAGGGCCGGGCGGGGGCCGGGCGGGCGGGGGCCGCGCTGGGCCGGGCCGGGCCTCGCCTGACTGCGCCGCGCCCCGCCCCGCCCCGCAGAGCCGTGCCCCAAGTGCGAGCACCCCCGCGCCTACTTCATGCAGATCCAGACGCGCTCGGCCGACGAGCCCATGACCACCTTCTACAAGTGCTGCAACGCGCAGTGCGGGCACCGCTGGCGGGACTGAGGCCGCCCGGGGCCTGAGGGGCCGCGGCACGGGCCCAGCCTGCTCCCCCGCGGCAGCGCTGAGGAGAGGGGCTGGGCCCGGCCCCGGCCCCGGCCCCGGGAGCGCACGTCCCGCGGGGAGGGGGTCGGGGTGCGGGGAAGGGGGGTCGGGGTGTCTCCTCCTGCAATAAACATGTCACTGGGTGGAAGTAACCGTCTGCTGTCTGCGTGCTTTAAAACCCGACCTGGGATACGGCTGCCGGACACAACTGAAAACCAAAGTCTAGGGAAAAAACCATTGTGGCGTTAGGGAAGAGCGTGGGGCCCGTATTTCACACGGCGCGGCAGTTCTGCTAAAAGCACCCATGGTGAACTAACGCCCTGCACACCAGGAAAGCAGCAAAACCCGCTCTAGACAGGCCTTAAGGTGACTCCCCTAAAGAATAGTTACCGAACCTCAGCGCAGAGCCAGCTGCTGTGCAACAGAGCAGAAGGCAAAGCAAAGGTAAAATGTTACTGCTGTGGCCGTAGGGGAGGGGAAAAAAGAAAAAAAAGGAAAATGGGCCTTTGCTGTGCCTTGTGACAACCACATGAGATAAAGCAGAAACTGAACTAGATGCTCAACAAGCAGTTATTGGTAAGAAAAGAATATACTTGGAGTGGGATCAAATATTACCTTTGTCTTAACGTTAAGCTTTATTCTCAGTTTAAATACATTCAAAAGTAAAAAGGAAAAATAACTTAATAAAAACATGATGGAGCAGAAATTGTAACATTTAATGTGTATTAACACTCCCACAGGCTAAACCAACTTAACGTGACTCAGCTTTACCTCTTTCATACAGGGATAATCTGCACCCATTTGTTCCAGTTGACTTCACAGGGGAACACTCTTCCCAGCCTGAGAGTACAGTCTATTGTAGGCTCATAGTATATCGTCGGGGTTTCGCTCAGTTTGGGATTGTTTAGTTTTTCTTCCACAACTGGCTGAGAAAAGAGCGACACCAGGGATGGCTTTTTCATGTAGAATCGTCTGATGCAACCAAGAGTTTCCAGACCCTGCAGAAAAATTCACGTATTTTAGCTCGAGCAGTTGCAGCAAAAAAAATGCATTTAATGCTATTCTACCTGCAGTGTTCTCGGAAATGTTAGACAATTTATACTGAAAGTGGCTTCACTCCAGCCCCTTGGGAGACCATGGGGATGGCAAAGGTTACAGCACAACAAAGCAAGTTCCCCTAGCCGGGTATATCCTCATTTGTCACTTTCAGCGCAGGGGTTGACATCTGGATACTGACACAGAACACCTCTTCAACAACAGATCTCAACATTTAGGACCAGTTACAAATCATTTCATGGTGGTAGAGGTGTAAACCTTTGGGTCAGTTCTTGCTAATGGGTTAGCATTCATTCCCACAGCAACACCCCACAAGGCACTCTGCGCGCTGTACGTGCCGAAAACATCTGGTGTGCATTTAGTAACACGTCTAGATTTACTAATATTGGGTATATTACGGCTATAAGCTCTGTCTATGATTTCAAAACCAGTTCTTACCAAATTTATTGCTAGAGAAGTTAGATTCAAGCTCTCCAATCCATAAAACGTACAGGTAAATTCCTTGACTTTGTGGATTTGAATAAAAGTTGCCTAGGAATCTGTATTGCTCTCCCACATGTGCATGCCTCACCACTGCACACTGCGTACTGCAGCCTTAAACCTGGCGGCTGCTGCTGCTCTGCCTGCACCCTGGTCCCAGCCACCCTCCTGGCAGTGTTGCTGTGGCTTGGGACATACGGGCAAGCTGTGCTGGCACACCGAGGAGGCAGGATGGTTGCTCAGTGCATGCTCGGTAGCGTACACAACTTGCGTTGTTACCAAAATGCACGAGCCTTTGGACAGAAGTGTGGCATACATACACCGGAATATTAATTTCCAGCATTAGTAGGGGAAGTCTGCTTACAGGAAAGACTGCAATATTACTGCTATACTTAAAATGTTGAATCCTTATAGAAAAAAAATAATCAAGATTTCATTTACAAAGCAACAGTGGTGGCAATCAAACTTCAAGATGTGGGGGAAAAAAAAAATACGAGAAAGTCAAATTTTCTCACCATGTATTGTTTTACAATTAAGGATGTATGCCTTTAAGCAGGTCTGTCAGGACAGGTGGTCTTATTTACAGCACTGTCTAGCACAGACACATTTCAGTCTGATTCTTATGTCAAGGACTACCCCTCTGAAAGGTGTATAAGCAAAAAAAATAAAGATAAATTCTATGGCGATTAACGCTGCATTAAACAGCCCAACTTAGTATTTCACAGTGACAAGCCACCACTCTTCAGTAACCAACTAGAATTTCAACTGCATGTACATCCATTTCAGAAGCAAGCTCCAATTTTAAAATCAGTAATTTAAAATACAGTAATTCCAAGGACAGGTAAAGCAGGCTTCCTTCCATCCTCATTGTGAACCGTAACTTGCTCTGGCTTTGGTTGATTTGCACTGAAGGGAGAAGAGGATTGTTTTTCATGGTTCATTCACAGTTCCATTTTCCTGGGACTTCCAGCAAAGTAGCTGCTGACTCTTAAGTGCAGAAGCTGACCCAGATTAAAGTTCACACGGCTGATGATTGACATACCTGCAGTATCTCTAAGACGGCAACAGGCTGCAGTACCCCCAGGTAATGCTGTAACAGCACGCCTTCCGTTATGCCAGGTTTTGTCATGATGTGGTAGAGCACTGCTTCCATCATCCCCTTACACACAGGTTTATTCAGATTCCCATCCACGATCCTCCATGGCCTCCCAATGAAGCAGACGTTCTCACAGGCCCTGCAAAAGACAATTGAAGTTCAGCTCTGTCGGGAGTTACTCTAGCTCGACTTCCCATTATCATCGTTTCTGCGTAACAGAAATTCTTACTATATCCATTGCTGGTGTTTGCTCGTGTCCTAGGTGTAAACTCTGCAGCTGCTCTGAGAATGGGCAGAGACTGGCGCTCATCTACCAGACTGTTCCACAGACCTGAAGTATTTCACACTCGGTGCTCACCACCCAAGAAGCACTTTTAGCACCACTATACCACCCGACAATTACCTCGAGTCTTGATGACCGGAAAAGCTTTGTTTTGCTTGGTTGTTTGTTACTAGCTCTAATATCCTCCAAAAGTTATCCAAGACCTGCTTCAGTCTGCCACATGCAGCAACAGTGCTCAGCAGGAAACCAAATTCCTTATTTCTAGCATTCTGGCATCAAAAGACAGACCCTCCATGGAAATTCACACTTCCCATACTGCAGTTTCTCCAGGCCTTAGTGGGCCCATGGAAGCTGAGACTTTCTGGCATTGGACTTATTTGAGAAAGAAAATTAATTTTGCTCCTCTGATACTTGGAGCTCGTTGGTTTTGGGAAAAAAAACATGTATCAGAGGAATTTTTTCAGCATGAGCACGAGTAACGTGAACAAGAACAGTGGAGGAAAACATGGGGTTTCTCCATCACCAGCGCTCACTGCCCATCAGAGCATAAAAACGAAGGTTTCCAAATCATTTGCTTCCAGGTATTATTTTGGTAGTGCTAAGTGCTTAGTTATTCTGCAGACAGCTCTGTTACTCACCGGTCCCTGAGTGCCTGGGACACATCTGTCAGAGAACTTCCTGGAAAGAAAAGAACACACGGTTTTTCATTAACTCGAACTCTTTATCTAGGGGAAGGAAAGTAAAAGCTGGCTAAGCTGTAAAATGCAACAGCTTATGCTAGAGAATAACACAAACAAACTATGCCGCGTGTGGTTCTCAGTTGCGTGGGGAGCTCTAAGCTTCCGCTCTGACGGCCTCTACCCGTCTGCAGCATACTCTCTTTCCCACACCTCTTCTCACAACCACATCTGTCTACTCCAACCACACTTTTTGTGGTCCCATTCCCAAATCACAGCAAGAAGTTTTATTGCTAGAAGTCTGATGGCATGGCTGATCAACGAATAATTCTATGGACTGAAAGAGCTGAGTTTCACGCGGAGAGCTATGCAGGGCCTCAGCTTGCAGGCACTCGCGTGGGTTTAACTTCATGCTCCTGGTAATCATATGGGAGTTGAGCAGAAGACCGAGAAGCTGGAGACTTGAGAATGCAAACTCAAGATTTCAGCAGGGTTTGGTTTCAAAGTGAAGCTTGTTTCTACAACTCCCATTATACATTATATCATGGGGTTTAATTACACAATTACTTAACGTAGGTACTTCTACCACACCCAGAGGCGACAGCTTTGCCTTAAGCACATGTAAACCCTTCAGCTGGCCTTCAGCAGTAAGACCAGTAAGAACTCTATGCTTGCTAACGTAACTACTATTTTTTTCCCTCCTGTGTTACAAACAGAGGAAGTTAAATCCAAAACAGTACTTTAGTAGTTTCACGTTAAGAACTGCCAAAGTCTTTGCTGTTTAGACAGCCCCGAGTCTCTTTCCTGCAAGAAGGCTCCAACTAAACAAGACCAAGCTCTAAGACGTTACAGATCAGGCCGCGCTGATTCACACGGCAGTCTGCAGCTGTGAACGTGGGTAACAACAGGACTTGGCAAAATCCCACACAAGCAGTTAGCTTGTGATTCAATCTGAAATAAGAGCTGATAAAAACAAAAACAAAATAAAATCCCCAGCAACCTACTTAATGTAAAGCTTGGCAAGAACTACTAGCTATTAAAAAAGAAAACTGGCAGTAAAAAGGAAATGAAAATGAAGTCAAATTGGGTTACAAATGATGCTATTAATCTTCTTGCTGGCATGTGCTGCTTTCTGGTGAATGGTTTAATAACTTTACAACTTTCAGTCATGGGCATTCTAGCTAAATGTACACCAGTAGCACTGTGTTTTCTAGGTTTAGAGATGTCTAGCCTTTGGACTGAAGCCAGAGATAAGAAACTTCAGATCCAAATATGTTTTTGGAGAAGAGTAAGACATGGAAACGAGTTTAAGGAAAACACATTTCTGGACTGGTCGTGAACATTCCAGCAACAGGCATAGGAAGGAATCTTTGATGTATCTGAAACCTCCAAGACCTTCCACATCAAGTAGTGTGGTGCCACTTCAACTGTGAGAAATGAAAACCTCTATCACTGGTACGGCCTCATAAAGAATCTAGCATTTGCTTATAAAATGGAGCTACCCGTTTGGGATCCACTGATGATGAGCTAGTCTCTGTTTCTCGGACGTAGAGTGCTCCTACATACCTTTAGAGACTCCTGGGCTCTCCTGTAAATAGGAAAGATCATCATACTGCTCACTGGCTGATTGTTCAAGGATAGGGATCTGCTTGTTGTGCTCGGTGCTGAGCTCATCATTCTCTTCTTCAAGGTCTTTGTCTTCAGAACAAGATTCATCTTGTTCCTTGTAAGCGTCCACATTCACAGCATCTGGAGCACACACTGGGTGTTCAGCTAGATGTTCTGTCCGCCCTCCTAGGGAGCCTGTTTCTTCATCCGTGATTAAAGCTTCCTTCATTGTAACAGGATCAGTAACACCTGCATCAAAGTTATTTTCATTTGCACTTTTCAAACCACTCTGTGAACCCTGGCAGAGTTGATTGCCATCTTGAAGGACATCATTTTGAGTCTTACATCTCTTCCTTGGGGGTTCTTCATCACTGACAGATTGTGTGACTCCTCCCAGCCACTCCTCCTCTCTCAAACATTCCTCTCCCTTCTTTGGTTCTGATGGCAGGCAATCCTGTTGTACGTCTGGGAGAGTGGTTTCTGCACCTTGCTGATCAGAATTGTCTGGTTTGTTCTTTAGGCATACTGAATGTAATAGCCATGGCTTGGCAAATACTATTGCAACCAGTCTTACAGTATGGCCTCCTACTTCTAAAACCTGCTGCGTTTCAATAAGGTCCTATAAAAAAAAAAAACACCACAAAAATTGTCTCAGGAGCTTTCATTGGAAAAATGTCAGTTTAACCAAGTATCATGGAATTGCCACCTTTAATTAGCAGCATAGAAAGAGAAAGAGCTTAGTAGAATATTCAATTTCCTGTCCTGCTGCATTGAAGTTGAAAGGATGTTTTACTCCTTAAACTTTTCTGAAGTTACAGCACAAGACATTTTTTTTCAGCTTAAATTAAGTTAAAATGTAACTGGGAAAGAGTATTTTGCTTCCAACGGTGAATGTTGGTACCTCTAGGTTTCCAAAACAGTTCACTCCTATCTTTGAGTAAGTGCTGCTTTAATTTTTGGCCTTCCTAACTTTGAGGTGAGATTGCTATCAGGTATTGGTATGTGATCTCTTGCCTAATATACACAGCTTTGTTCAATTTATGTTTGCTTCCTACCCCCTGGAAGATCATTCTAGTCGAGGGGAATACTAAGCAGGCAAACATTAACGTATGGAAAGCAGCTGGCTGTAAAACCACCTGAATGTACTGCTGCAAGCTCCTGGTGCGTTCAGGTTCCACCTCTTCATAGCTGCAGAAACGTTTGCTCAGCTCAGCTTTGCAAATTCCGAAGTGCGAAGTTGCCTCTATTGCATTACGTATCTCCAAAACAGCAGCTACATCTCTGGGATTATAGCCATAACGTTCTGTACACTCATGAAGAAACTGATCAACCTCATAATTTTCTTCTTGGACTTTTATCAGCCTGGTAAAAGTTTCAGGGAGGCAGGAGACTCCCACAACCATGTTATCAAGCAGAGAAGAAACTGCAAAGCAAATAAAAAACAAGTGTATAAGCTGTGAAGCAGTTGTTACATGCAATACACTACAGAAAGATAAATATTCCAAGACAGACAGATCAGAGGTGTTCTAGATTATTCCAATTAAAAACAGAGCTCAGTTTTCCATCTTCTTTGCTGCAGTTTCCTTTTTTCTTTCTGCCTTACATATTTGTCTCTGAAAAGACCTGTGGAAGAAGAGCAAGCTGGTTTACAAGGGCTTACCCTCATATCAAAGTGAAGGATTGCTGAAAGACAGTGTAGACTTACTGGTATTCTCTCTAACACTGGGTCTGGTTAACTCTAAGTTAATGAGGAAGTCATCTCCTTTTTTCTTGAAGAAGGTTAAGGGAAACATCTAGGGCAAGGAAATCCTACAGAGGACCCTATTACTCGAGAATTGGAAGCAGCCGGTCCATGGCAGAAAGCTATTGGCCAAATACGGTATAAACTACAAGTTGACAACGTCTTAGTACAATGAGTATAACAAAGCACCTCTGTGTTCGGAGACAGGTCCATCACTGCACAAAACTGACCCCTGCTGTACAGAGTATTCAGAAGTTGAAGCAGCAAAACACCTTTTTCCAGTCCCAGATGATTAGAGGGTAGCTTTGGCACTGTGCTTACCAGCTCCCCACCCTTTTATCTGCAGGCTGCCTTTGCATCATGCCTCGTGGAACACTGGTATGACAGCTGCACTTTGACAGCCAAGGAAAAAAGAGAACAATTGTAATGAGCTGCCAGCTCAGCCGACCTGGAGGGCATGTGTGGCAGCAGAGATACGAGAAAGAATTTCTATTTCACTTCTACCGCAACAGCAATAGGAATGGGCAGGGACAGCACTAGACCTTCCAACTAAAGAGCTAAACAACGAAAGGCTTTCCTGGATACGTTTGCATTACAGCTGAAAGACAGATGCTCTTCAAGGGGGAGTGCTGATAAATTGCAAATATTCAAGCTCTAAATATTATAAAAATGTTTAAATTACTGTAGGTAAAAGGCCAGAGATTGGACACCTCTATTTCAGGCACTTGCGTGAGACAAGTAAATGTGAATTTCCATTCAAGGAGCTCTGAAAGATTTTCTTTTCTCCTTACAGAAGAGAAAGCCTGGGTGTGATCTAATATGGTATTTTTAGTTGCAGTTGGGACTGAAAAACCTCCCGGAGAAGGGATAAGAGAGCAGAGGACAGACTTCCTCTTTGGATTAATAGTTTCACACAACATGAAATACAGGCAAGGACTTGTTACCAAGAAAAGGTGGCTCTATAAGTCAACCACCTGCTTGTTTTCAGTCAGGAGAGAAAGCATTACAGGCAAACTGCATGTGTAATGAAAAAAGAATGTTCCTATCAAGAGGCTTTGCTGAAATTAGTTCCTCAGTTCATGTGATCGCTATCTTTCCTGCTCCAACGCACCTCTGTGAAAGTCAGTCCAAACAGAAACTAACCTGGAGAGCTGAGTCTTCCTGGAACTGGTGTACACCGCAGCTTAACCTTCACCTGGCAGGAATTGACCACAATATTGTCACTGGGACTCAGATTGCGTGTGCTGACAATTCCAGGGGCATAGTAGCCTCTCATCAGTAAGTAATTCGTATGAGATGCTTGACGAGCTTTTACTTCTATTCTCCGTTTGCCTCCAGAGCTGTCATCTAAGTCATCATCATCGTCATCATCATCTTCAAGGCCTTCTTTTCCTAAACTACAACAAACAGAGGTGTTTTGTTTGTTTGTTGGGTTTTTTTTCCAAAATAAGAAAGTGACTCATTACACTGAGCAGAGCAAGAACACGTGCTATTCTGCATTCTAGTATTTAGTCATGAACAGCTGTGGGTATGTCCATAGCAGGCTGATTTGAAGTGCTGAGAACAAGCAACTACAGAAAAGAAAATACACTAAAGGTCCCTGGAAAAGGAAACTCTCTTTTTTGCAAACATGTTGAAATGAACCCAAAATATCTCAGCTTACAGTGCTGAACCTCTTTCGTTCTGCAAACACTTCATCATGAGGGAACATCTGTTGGAGCACAAAGGCTGAGACCATAAAGGATACTGCAGTATAGGGCAGACAGTTTATTTTTAAGGGAGAAAAGGAGGAGAAAAAATTACTGACCAAACACTTTAGTTACTTTTTTAAAGAAAAAAAACACCAACCAACCAACATAAACCAAACTGCAGACAGCCTCAAAGTAAAGACAGAATAATAATAGCAGCCAGAATAGATTTCCCAGAAACAAACTTACTCAACCCAACACTATTTCTTTCCAGGACACCACAAGAGCCATTATGGATAAAGGTGAAGGCTCTGAACAACCTGATCTAACTCTGGAGTTGCCTCTTGTTTTAAGCAGGTTATGCCAAAGACAACCAAAGGTTCCTTCCAACCTTTTCTAAGGTAAGCTAGACCTTAAGTACCTTCTCTTAAAACATACTTAAACCAGAAGGGAACACATCAGTTAGAAAAAAATAGTGTGAGTACATAACCAGTTGGAAAACTGGACTCAGATGCCTGCACTCAGAAATGGGACTAGTCCAGGGTTCAGTGTATTTTTGCTAATGACCTGGGTGATAAAACAGCTTATTAAGTTTGCATGGGATCACCAAACTAGAGAGGCTGCAAGTTTATGAGAATACAGGATTTGTGTTCAGAACATTTCCAGCAAACTGGAGAAATAGTCTGGAAAAGAGGAGGAAGCAATTCCATACAGTCAGATGCACGTTATTTATATTACAGTACTATGCACCTGCCCCTCCACACTAAGAGGAAACGATTAACTAGGTAATGGAAAAGAAACTTGTCATAGTGAATCACAAGAATCATAAGCCATACATCAATCACCGCACTGGGGATTTTTGGCTACCTTTTTTTTTTTTGGCAAGACCATGGCCATTCATCATCTTGGGATGTATTAGCAGCATTTCACCTACATAACATGACGTAATTGGCACAGACCTGCCAGCCAGAGCATGGCATTTGTTTTTTTGACATCACCGTTCAGTGCAGAGGAAAACAATGAGAAGCACAGAGATCTGAATAACATGAATAACATAACAAAAACACAAGTAAAGGAACTGAGGCTGCTCATTTTAAAGAATAGCATATTATGGGAGGAGGACTATGATAACAATCTTCAAACAGGTAATATGCTGCTTTAAAAGAGAACAAAAGTATTTGCCAGGTATATATACAACAGGAAGCAACAGGTTAAACTACAGCAAGAGATTTTTAGTTGCACTGTAAGAAAACACATAATGATTGTAAGGATAACCATACATAGGATTAGACTGCCTAGGGAGCGAGTTTCAATTTCAATGGTATGCAATTACTGGAGGCTTAAAAAAAAAAAAAAAAAAGACAATATGCAGAACCAATATTGTGGAGACAGGTTTCACTGATAAAGCTGAAATCTTATTACTAATGTTTCTTAGTCCTTGAAATGGGAAGGAACAATGTTGATGAAAATGCTCATCTAGCACACACTGCTCTCCCTTCCACATTAGCTCTGATGGCAAGAAGTCCCTAGCAATTTAAGTGTGACATACGTGAAGACAAATGCAGCCCAAGGCTATAATGACAGGCACTAACTAAAGTGCCATTAAGTCTTCAGAATGCTCCCTCAGAAATAAAAATCTAAACAGTATCACAGTAAAACATGCCACAACACAGTGCAGAAAATGCTAATGCTTGCCCAATTTCATTCAAGTTAGCCCCAAACCGTATCTACTAATAGAAATAACAGTGTTTACCTTTTTATCACTTCATTTTCCACCATAGTGCTGTCCACCACAACTATCTGCTCTGGGATTCTCACATTCACAGATACAAGTCCCAGGGAGAACAGGGAAAGCATCGCCACGCACTGGCCACCAGGTCCATCCATAGGAAATGCAATCATTCCTTCTGATGCTTTGTTTTCTTGATCTTTAAATGAGAAGTTATCTGGCTGGTCTGATTTTTCAGCATTCTTGAGCTTCTCGAGGAACTGAAAGGACTCTGTACAAATCGTACTTGGAAACCGCCATGTAAAAACTCTGGACAAAAAGACAAATACAAAGAAGCACAAAACTTTCAGAATCTGTTCCTACTGTATATGACTTTTAGACCCATGGTAGCACAGAGCAGCCAAACAGTTGAGGTTCCATGCTAGAGACGGCGACCAAGTACCTTCCACATCTGCTTTCACAGTCCTTTTACTAGTTCCAGAACATCTGGTATTTATGCCCCATGTAAAGGTCAGGTACTATATAGCAAATACAAAGCAAAGATCTCATCTTCTGCTTGAGCACTGAATACATTTACAGTTAAACTCTCCTCCCCCACCCCTGACATCCAGGTACAGTGCAGCACAAAGTAACTGGACAGGAAAAGCAAGCAACCATCAGAATGACAACAGTACCAAAGAAATCTTTCCACCACATCTAGAACTTGGGTGTTACCTCTCCTCTCCTCTGCATACGTCTTTCTAAAGGCTTGCCCAGCAAACTTGGCTCTATTCCCTGTACGGCCCTAATTGCTAACTGAATAAAGGGCTAACGTACATAAACGTTACCTTCATCTCTTCAGCTTCAGTTGTGATGGTCAGGTTCTTTGCTCTAGATTTCTTGTGTATTCTCTTCTCTGTGCCATGCAGGCCTGGGTAGGTTCTTTTATTTGCTCAAACAGTGACCTTTCTGACACTCACCTGTAATAACTCTGAGACAGCTGATATGACATGGGTACAAAAGGCAAAGCCCGGCTTTTCTTTGGTCCCAGTGTGTGGTTTACTCGACGGCGATTGACCAAGCTTCTCTTCTGGCACTCCAGGAAAGCCTTCACAAGAATGTCATCCCGGTACTCCCGGTACAAACGGAATGTCTGCAAAAAAAAACCCATTCCGTGTAAAAGGCAGTGTGTTAGCGCTGAATCTGCTGTCAGACTCACCTTCTTGAGGTTTACATTAACTAAATGAATATGGAGCTACAAGCCAGAATGTAAATGATACATATAAATTCACTTAACTACACTATTCTATTCCTTTTATGGGATTCCAGGCTTTCCACAGTAGATGCCAATTAAATTAACTAAATACTACAGAACACTTGATATTCAAAATGGGATCAGGCTCCCACTAGAGTTAGATGTGTAAAAAAACGCTCAGCTGCAACACAGTTTGGTAGATTCTTCCCATCATTTTACCAGGAACATTTGCTTCCATGAGCTTAGCTTTCTAGGCTCCACTGTTCCCTGCTGATGAGATATTAAACTCCCTTTGAACTTCAATTTTACTTTTTTAAGTGCCTGACTCATAGATGATATATTTTTGCAGTCCCCAAAACTGAAGGAGAGGCTTCCCAACACCAGTGTCAGCTGGATACTAGGACTGTCTTTGTGGTACCTCTTCCAGAGCATAATTCGAACTGCTCAAGTAGACATTAAATCATGATACAGTTTGAACCAATGGAAGGGATGTGGAGTTTATTTCATATGGTTTTTAGGGATTGCTTCAACCTCACACCTTGCAATCTCATCCTCAGAGAGAAAAGCAACATACTGAAAATCTGTCTAGAAGATATAATTTCCTAAAAGCAGAACAGAATAATCCCCACAGAATGGATATAAATTTAAGTTTCTGGGTTTTTTTTTTCTCCCATTTGAAAAAGGCATATATCAAAGCAGGAAGGAGAAACTCTAGAGTTGTATGACCAGTAAAGGTTGGTCCAGATACTGTACCTGAAATGACTGGCAAGATTTCATCTGGTTATCTGAGAGTGCCAAAGTGCTCTGAATCAAATTCTGTAGCACTAGAAAATGAATATCATAGACACTGAAAGAAAAAAGGAAAAAAAAGAGAGTTTATTCATGAAGATTTTTGAACATGAGGTACCTATCTATTAAACTAGGACAAAAATATACAACTCAGTCACCTGCTTCTGAACTAGATGCATAAAGGCATGAGATCACTACAGCTGAGGATCATTCACGTGAAGGAGCCTGTTACATTTTCCCTGAACTTCCACCCTGAATTTTTTGGATCAGCCCAGATAATCCGACACAAAACAAAGTTCTTGTTGTTAACATCTCCTCTTAAGGTATAACACCCACACAGAAAACATACACTGTTGTCCTAATGATAACAGAGCACCATTTTGAGAAGGGCATTACCGCTGCCATTTTATTCATCATATCTATAATTTATGTCAGAGGTCCCTACAACTTTGTGAAAGTAATTTTTCTATTAATAAATTTATACAGTGCAACAAACGGATGAAAAAAATGTACTGAATTAGAAGACTACGTGTCTTTCACAGATGTGAGGGCTGACATGACCTTGGAGTCCTAATGGGACAAAAAAGGTTATACTGCTACTCACCTGCTTAGACTATCCTCTTTTGTATTTTGATTTGTGTCTTCTCCGATTGCCAAAACTCGAAATCTAGTTAAGGGAAAGGAAAACATTGAAACAAAAGTAACATTCTGTGATTTTATACCAACCATGAAACCCAGAGGCTGACAAGTGCAACTGCTAATAAGGCAAGTGTTGAAACAGCACCAGGGAACTACCTGCTCCAGCAGCCCTCAGCACAAGTGTCAAAAATTAAAAGAACTGTCCAGGTCAACCTCCTTCACTCCACTAAGCTATCTGCTGACAAGGAGATAAAACACATGGACAGGAGACAGTACAGAACTGTAGGGATTTGCTATTCTATTGAGGTTTTGGACTTCCAGTTACCATCAGCAGCACTTCTGCTGTAATGTACAGCTCTTCCCAAACTAAGAACATTTACAAAGGTGCTAAATTTGTTATCATAAAATGATTTGAGACCCAAATTTTCACACTTCAAGTGTTATTCATCACGAAAAAGCTTGACAATCTGGGGCTGGAGAATGCTATACAAGGCTGAGTGCTCTTCTGTATCAACAGTTTTAGCAGCACTGAGATGATTTAGCTGAGCAACCAGCTACAAATTATGATACAAAAACCAGGGCCAGGTAATTTACCGGAAAATGGGAAAGGGAAGTCTTCTATTGCATTAAAATGTTACACCAGAGTACCAACATCTCTAATAGCAAAGTTGAGGATTTGACAATTTATAAAAATCTGGCATTATGAATTTTTGTTTTACAAAAAGTCTTGTTTAGCAAAATGGGAATGGTTTAAAATAAGCAAGCTTGTGCGAATAAATGAAAATTAGTTATATGTATTTAGGAAGTATGGATTTGAAAGAAATGTTGGTTGTTGTATTTACTGAAACTTCTTTTGATACTAAGAGTACAAATAACAGAGCGTGTAAAGCATGCATAGCAGAGAAGAAGTCTACTCTGAATTGCTCTCCTCTCTCACTGCCTCAGCCCATGTGCAGAGTCAAAAGCACCACAACTAGAATACCTGGAAAAGAGTTCCTGCAAAGTATCAGGAATCTCAAGTTTGGGATTCCCCAGGGTTGAACTGAATTTCTCTTTCAGTCTTTCCACAAACTCCTTAAACTCCTTTGCACAAACCTTTGAAAACAAGAGATAGAAATGTTATCAACCTCAATTTCTTAGAGTGGGAAAAGACCCTCTACTTGTAAAGCGTTATGGAAAATTCTAGTAGAAATAGCTGGGTTTGAATTATGAAGTCAGAAACAGTACAACAGACAAGAGAATGCATCAAAAAAGCTCTGTGGAGGTTGTGTTTGCTGATTTACTTAACAGTTGCAGGTTCTGTCTGTAATCAAGCTCACAGCTACAAGCAACCCACCATGAACAATTACACTGAATTAACAGCATAAGATCT
Organism: Gavia stellata; assembly: GCF_030936135.1. Classification (NCBI taxonomy): domain Eukaryota; kingdom Metazoa; phylum Chordata; class Aves; order Gaviiformes; family Gaviidae; genus Gavia; species Gavia stellata. The sequence continues at coordinate 16,452,147 of NC_082611.1, read as the reverse complement.
CTTGCCAGAGCATTGTTTAAGCTTTTGCTTAAGTCTTTTTTTTGTCTTCATACCCATCAGGCCTCATCATGTTCTCCATTAAGTCTGTTTGTACAATCATGGCTTGGAGGACACCTGTTACACAAGAGGAACAGTCCTGTATCTCTCTGGAAACAAGATTCTATTTGCTTCCAAAGACAGGCTTTAGGGATGGGGACACGTGCATTTATTTCAGCAATGTCTCACCAGTGAATGACTATTCTTCATTTAAACAAAAATTAATCTAACAACAGAACTGGGTGGGATTTTCTAATATTGTGAATTGTCATTCCTGAACAAAACCAAAGAAAATCTTGCCATGACACTGTCCCAGTTGTGAAGAAGTTTTGAAATTCGAAATGGAATTGTTTGCACTGAAGGTGTAAGCAACTTTTCAATTTGAAACTGTGGTTCATTTAAGCCATAAAAAGCTCAAAAATTAAATAAAATCTTTTGACTGATCAAATCAAGGCTTCTCATGAAATTTGCTTCCATTCCTGCATTCATCCACAGAAGCCAAGGCAATATTTTGACACGCAACCAGAATAAAAAAAAAAAGAAATCACAGAGCAAAAATGTTGTCTTGCTCAGACAACAAGGAGGCTGAGAGGATAAAAAAATTAAAAAAAATCAGTGCATACGGATGCTCAGTCACGGATGTTGACAAACAAGGACATTGAAAAAACAAAATTTTTGTTGCACAGCAGTGCTGTGTACGGGCCTTTGGAAGGCTGCCTGCGTCCACTTTACTCTCAAAATAGCAACGATGCTGCATTTTTACAATGATGCTATTTCTAAACATAGCTAAGGGTACAAGGGAGAGATAAGATATGAAATCACAATAATCAAAACAGTGCAAGTACTCAGTAATCCAAACAGCGTGAAGTACTCTGTGACCTTTAGAATACTTCCCTCCTACCTGTGGATCTTCATAATTATTTTCTCTATTCATGAAATCTTCAGTGAGGGCTTTATCTTGGTAAACCTCAGCAAGGCAAACTCTGCAACAGATACAATTGAAGGTGGTGTACATAGTTGAAATTTTCACAATTCAATACAGATTTGATAGCACTAGGGTACAAAGAAGTTGAAATTTATATTCACATGAAATAAGACAAAAACATAGGAGGAGCATATCCCTTCACTTAATTTCAGGAGAATTTAGCCTATACCTAGAACATAGACAGAAACCTTCTTACTTATAATTAAGATAGGTCTGTGGATTTCTGACAATGTAACGAGCTCTTCGTCCAACAGAATGAGAAGTTTTATCGAGGGACTCCTCAAAGCTGGCATGCATGATATCCCGAACTACTTGCCATGGAACAAAGGGCCCTTTTACCTGTGTGAAGAACAAAAGTGTTCGGAGTTAAAGTTCAGCTTTTACGTACACAAATGATGGTTAGAACCAGGATGAATTCCTAGGACTGATGAAGTGTGTGTTCAGTATGTAGACCCCTTAAACAGAGGTCCTACTAATTACCTTTGCATTTAGCACATGACTAGCAATTCGGCACAGCATGAGCAGACTGTCTTCTTGCACTGTCCAGGTGACACGCAGACGTGTCATCCTCTGCAGGGCACTCTGGTCAGCTTCATCATGGTAGCGGAGTCTTTTGCTTTTTTCTACAGGATCCTCTTCTAACAAATCCAGAAAAAAAGAAAAACCAGTTAGTTATCTCAGCACTGCATATTCTGATTAATTCAAAGTCCTATCACAGGCAGTATCAGCACCAATTGGAGCTTGTAAGAATAAAAGACAAAAACAGAGAAGGAAGTAGCAGTTGAGAAAGTAAAATGCATTAATACCTCTCCCAGGAGTGAGAAAACAAGCACTTCAGTTAGCAAACTGACTGCCTACAGCATCATTCCATGAAGAATCTTTAAGCCAGCTATCAGAAGTTGATGATGAATTGCAAGGAGTTAATCTGGTGCAGATACAATTGGAATGTCTTTAGTTTGTACGGTACAGTAGTGCAATCGTGATTCACACACAGGGAACAGTTACAGCACACTGCTGTTTTTCTCCAGAGCTAGCACGCAGCCCCAGGACATCTGACCCTCTTCACTGAAAGAGGCAACCCGAAGAGATGGCCAGTAAGTTTCCATTTCCCACACTACGTGACAGTCACATCAACTTTTCTAAAGCAACTTAGAGCAGGCATATGCATTAAAAAGAATGCTTCTTTTTCCTGATGTGTTAGTTACTTACCTTTCTTTTTCTTCTTTGTCTTCTTTCCAATGTCTTTCCTGAGTCTCTTCCTCTTTTGGCTTTTTCCCCCTCTCACTCGTTTGGTTCGATCCTGGGTTGGTTCTTTATTTATTTCAATGCATTCCTCTTTCTGGACAAGTGACTCAGATCCTACCTTTCCTTCTCCCAAAATACTCATTTTGTTACCTAAAATGACACATACTTACAGTAGTGGAGCTTTATAGCAATTACATTCTACAATATTAAGGTATAAAGAGCAAATGCAAAAGTTTCCATATATTAAATGACAGATGCTTTCTCAGACTTGCCCTTTGTTAGTCATGTCATTTCATGCCACTTCTCAGCAGCTCACACAGAACGAAATCCCACATAAATGAGGAATCATCAAGTAATTACTAAGCGTAGCATACAGTGCACAAACACAAGGGAACTGAGTTGAGGTTTTATATTCAACCTGAAGCATTTCCTCCTCCTTAGCGTAAATGTTAGGCTAGGCAATTTTAACAGACCCTAGTTGTACAAACATTGGTCCCTCTAGACTTTCTGCAAACTGCACATCAGAAGTTACAAAGGGTAAAAATTATTGTTCTATAGGAAAGGAAGTTATTTACATATCTATTTTACTGCCCCAGAAGCATCCTAGATTATTGTAAGTGAGACAGGAACAACCCATGTCATTAATACTGGATAAAAAATGATTGTTCCATATATCCAGAAATAGGGAAGGAAATTATTTATCTATTTTACTGCCCCAGAAGCATCCTCGATTGCCATAAGGAGACAGGAATCACCCACATCATCCATACTGGGTTGGACAAAGACAGTAACAACTATAATACAGTTACAGACCCCACCACCAGCACCACCACCTTACCTCCAGTACTGAGTGGAAGGGGGTGTTTTGTTAAGAAGCTTTGGAGTCTCACTGTCAGTCCGTTTTCAGAAACAGTACTTTCCTAAGATAACACAGCTTTCAAAAGGTGATATGCAAAAGGAGTGCACTGGTTTTAACATCACTATACATGATATCCTTTGAGTAGTGTCAGAAATAAGTTTGCAGTATAAAGGAAAAGATCCCTGGCTACAATGAAGAATTCCTTTGTTTTATTACTACCACATATTTGAATGTCTCTAGAGCTTTTCTTAAATCATACTGTAATGACCACTACATTATGAAGGCTAAAACTCAGCAAATCTCAAGTTTAAAAGAAATCATCACTGGAAAAGAAATGCTTGATTCTTTCACTGGTAAAGAGGCTGAGCAGAATTTTCTCTAAAACAGTATTTTTTCAAAGCATTTTACATTTCAAAGGAACTTCTAAAAAGCACAAAACCAAATGCAAACACAAACATTGAATTAATGCCTCCTACACCATATTCTATCCATCTTAAATCTGAGCCCAAACCGATTGCAACGTATTAAGAGTTTTGCCATTCTCAGCAAAACCCACTTCTCGTGTGTGGAATTAATTGATGATAGAAGTTGGCCACAGATGTGGAGAGGAAAGCCAAGAATGAAGAATTGCAGGAGGTCCTGTTAATGCTGAACAGCTAGGTCACAGAACAGCAGATGAAATTTGGAGTGAAATGATCCTGCCTGAGGTCAAAAACCAAGCAACTCTAATTTTACATATACACTGATAGGCTCTAATTTGACCACTGCTTAGGGTAGGATAATTTTCAGTTGTGTAAAGTACCTGTTCAATGCTTGGTAATGGTCAAAAAGCAAAGCAAATGTAAGGAATTCTTAGGAAAGGAGAGCAACACTATGCAGCTATGTTGGCCACAACCTGACTGCATTATGTGATTCTATTTTAACCTTAAAAAGGATATGGAGAACTAGAACAGTTTAAAGGAAAGGCAATAAGAATGATTAAAAGCAGAACAGGTTCCATGCTGGGAACAGTTAAGTAATTAGTAGATGCCAGTTTTTAAAAAAAGATGATAATGGGAAACATGACAGATGTTTATAAAATCAAGTGAAACAGAAATGGTAATGGAGAATTATATTTTTCACAGCTTCCCTTAATACTACAATTATTGGGGAGTTTAAACCATCAAAAGGAAGTGGTGACACATAATAGGACTTACAAGCACTTTGCTACAATAAGTTGTGGATATTAAATGACTTACATGTGTCCAAAAAACAATTAGACAAATTAATGCTAAAAGAAAAAGCTATTAACAGCTCTGAAACATCACCCCCAGGTTTAGAGTGGCCTTGAGCCAAACTTGCAGACAGCTGGGAGAGTATTCTGACGAAATATCACTATATATCTCCCTTGCTCTTACAACGTTCCCTACAAATCTTTTATTGGCAACCATCAGAGACAGGACATTAGGCAGAAGTGGGATGGCCGTTCTTACTTGCCTGTGTTGGGCTTCCTAGTTTTTTTTTTTTTTTTTTTTTTTCTGTATTTATTTCCTTGTTCTGGATGTTTCTGTTTTCATCTGACAAAGTCTACATTTCAGAAAGGCAAGAGGCACCACTAAGTAATCTAAATTGCTTGCTTAATAAAGTATTTCTCCTTTGCTTGAATGTATTATCAAATTCAGTTCAGATAAAATTTACGTCCAATTCTTTCATTCATGTCAGCGCCAAGATTTACCGCATTTGGCATTCATTTCTTTCCAGTGATACAAAGCCTTACTGAGACATATGACTGAGAAAGCATGCAAGCAGTTAAGATTTTGCTATCAGTATCTAAAGCTTAAGAATATTAAAATTTGGATAAGTCATTACAGAGTATAAATTTTAAAATA